>NC_047123.1:12767209-13081054 GCF_902500255.1 Thalassophryne amazonica | reverse complement strand
AGACAGCACGAGAGACACACACAGAGAGAGAGAGAGAGACAGCACGAGAAACACAGAGAGAGAGAGAGAGAGAGAGAGACAGCACGACAGACACAGAGAGACAGCACCAGCACGACAGACACAGAGAGAGAGAGAGAGAGACAGCACGACAGACACAGAGAGAGAGAGAGAGAGAGAGAGACAGCGTGACAGACACAGAGAGAGAGACAGCACGACAGACACAGAGAGAGAGAGACAGCACGACAGACACAGAGAGAGAGAGACAGCACGACAGACACAGAGAGAGAGACAGCACGACAGACACAGAGAGAGAGAGAGCGAGAGAGACAGCACGACAGACAGAGAGAGAGAGAGAGAGAGACAGCAGACACAGAGAGAGAGAGACAGCACAACAGACACACAGAGAGAAAGAGAGACAGCACAACAGACAGAGAGAGACAGCACGACAGACAGAGAGAAAGAGACAGCATGACAGACAGAGAGAGAGAGAGAGAGACAGCACGACAGACACAGAGAGAAAGAGACAGCACGACAGACAGAGAGAGAAAGAGACAGCACGACAGACACAGAGAGAGAAAGAGACAGCACGACAGAGAGAGAGAGAGAGACAGCACGACAGACACACAGAGAGAAAGAGACAGCACAACAGAGAGAGAGAGAGAGAGAGAGAGAGAGAGACAGCACGACAGACACAGAGAGAGAGAGAGACTTCATTTGTATTTCTTGCTCTATGTAACACTTTATTTGACAGTGTAAACGTATGGTTCCCGTGTCAATAAAGCACCACTGAAATTGAAACTTGAAAGGGAGAGACAGAGAGGGGGAGATAGAAAGAAAGAGAGAGAGAGTGCTGTATTTTCTCTATGAAGTCTATGCTTTTTTCCCGAAGACCTGCCATTTTTCATCAATCAAGATTTGATTTTTTTTCACAGGGGAGCCCCAAAAATTGCGTACATGTACTGTTTTGAGGAAGGCACATTTCCAAAATGCCACAAGAAACCACCAAAAACTAAATAAAAGTACTTAATTCTTTCACCAAAACATCAAATCGAGGCTTTCATCTTACATGTACCTTCTGGCAAATTGTAGCTGAACTTTTGAGGTCTTCTTTTTAAGAAAATTCTCCTCTACAGCACTTCATCATGAAGCTGTATAACTGGGGATACAAAATATCCTCATATAAAATCAACAATAATGATAATAATAATCATGGCTTGGCTTCGCAAATGAAGATCATGAAGGCTGTCTACGTCGACGTCCGCGGGCACGCTGGTAGCTGACCAGTCCGGGAAAGACGGATTCACAGGCAGTGTCCGCAGGTGAAGATGGTGGCAGAGGTGGCGTGGGCCTTCCTTCTCTGACGCTTGACCTTGAGTGCATTCCTCCTTGTCCTCTTCAAATTCAGTGACAGCTTGTTGGATCGTGTGGCGCCAGGCACTACAGTCTGCAGCCAGGTCTGACCAACACTGGTGGTCAACATGGCATGTGGTGAGGGACTTCTTGAGGCAGTCCTTGTATCGTTTCTTTTTTATTTATTTTTGATTATGCCCTCTGATACGGACACTTTGGTTTATGATGAATTCAAAAGTGGTCTGAGAGCTGCTGGGGACAGACGAGAACAATCTGAGTGACCTTGAGACCTCTGAGCGCAGGGACAAAGTCCAGACGGGTTCACCTGCGTACAATGCGCGTCTTGTTTTGAAGCACTCGATAAATATTGAGTTGGTTGGACTCGACCGCTGCACATGCACACATGGAATAATCCAGATGCTAAAGCACCGCCCTCTGGCAGTCGTGAGGAATGAAATAGAACTGCCACTCAGGCTGTGATTTTAAAATGATTGCAACAAAATAACAGATATCACAAGGCACCATGACAAAATCACAGATGTGGGCCAAACTGTAGGGAGCGGTCTGTATGGGCTGACTATGACCCGTAACGCCAAGAGTCATTTGTCTACAGCATGTAAAGAAATAGGCTTAGCATACAGTCTTGTGGTACGTTAGTGTTTGTGGTGATGACAGGAGAGTTTTTACTCACACTGCTTGTCATCTGTCACTGACAAAATTATGCAGAAAATGGATCTGCTGGGGACGAATATTGAGCTGATGAAGCTTCCTGATCAGCATATGCTTTTGTTGTAATGCATGAACTTCCAAATGTATATCTGTGAAAGTAAGAATGAGGCTTTATTCTCTGAAGGAAAGTACATTGTCACAGCAGCATAATCCCAACTTAAACACAAGAATGAGATACTGAATAAATTTAGTGAGAACAGAAAGATGTGCAGCTGGTGAGGCAGGTCATTTGTGCTCGATCATCATGAGCATAAAACCTGTGCAGATTTAAACCTGACAAACATAAACTCTTTTGATTCTTTGGCCAAAGGGAACACTGAAGAATAAGTTCCATATAGGTGTTGTTTGGAATGTGATAGTCCAGTGAAATGCTTCACTGTTGAAAAATGAATCATTCACTTAGTCAAAGACATTTTCCTTCAGAATACAGTATGTCGACAACACGCAAGTACTGCAGTGTTCAAGGAGATTTATATTATGACTGCATGAAGCAAACCTAAGTGTGTGTGTGTGTGTTTAGGAAGTCTCCAGGAGAAAGTGGAGTAGAAGTTGTTCCAACTCCAACAACCCGGCCCTCTCTTAAGGACATGCATTCACCCCAGCCCCATATCAAATGTACTGTGGAGGATGAGATGAAGAGGCGCAGTATCCCAGACAGCCCCCCTCCACCGCGCAGGCACAAGGAAAAGGTATCTGTGTGTATAGTGTCACAGAAACAATAATATGTGGGTTTCTTTTTTTTTTTTTTTGCAGTGACTCAATTTCAGCTCATAATTCTGGTCCACACATTGCTGTGTGTGACTTCGTCAGGGTTGTCATGTGTGTCTTGTTGGCTTTCCTCACTAGTCTCCAGTGTAACATCACAGTTTTTGACACCTGCCTTCTCCACACTGATTTAGCGTACAGCACCATACTGTTTGTATTCCTTAATGACTGATGTAAGGGCCCCTTCACACATAGTGCAAATATGTACAACTTAGGGCGACTCACGGCGAAACAGCTCGTATGAGCGAACCACGAAACACCGTGCTGACGGGCAGGCGTGCATGATTCCGGTGCGATGGTTAATGCACGCGACAGTGTCTTCTGAGCAGGAACACAGTGCGAGCAGTTGCAGCTGTTTGCACTGTGTTCCATGGGATGAGCTGCACCACATTGCGTCGCTGATGTGGAGGAAAATAAAATAAAAACCAGCTATATAATTAGTGACTATCACTAGCTTGATATAAATAATACATAAAACGGGATGCAATAGAGAAGCCCGCGGTTAAATAACACTGGTTAAAAAAAATGCCACTCATGGGATTTGAATCCACACGCTCTGATTACCAGATGGAAACTTGTCTGCTTAGGTTTAAAACTCCAGCTTTTGCAGGCTTCTGTTATTCTTCTCTACAAGAGTCAAGACGGAAGTCAGACTACCAGAGCAAGAATTTTAGCTGAGGAAGCTTCTGCGATTAGAAGTGAAACATCCTCGCGTCAACCAACCCAGTCCAGTCGAAGATTCAAGATTCTTTACTCCTGAATCTACTGAATGTCATCATACTCATTTTTCATGCCAGTGTGTGCCTGAGCCTGAGAGTATAACAGATGGGGCTTATTATTAATTTTTTTCCTTTTTTTTCTAAGCAGTGAGTCCACAATTTATTCATCAGTCTCTGTCAAAGCCATTTAAGATGTCAATCGTAACTCACCTGTCTGCTGATTAAAGACCAGGACCCATGTCTGTTGTTGGGCCAAGAAAAGAGAACCATCTGCCGTTTCACAGTGTGCAGTTATTATTAGTTCCTCGTGAACGTGCTGTTTTCTGTGGGGCAGCGCACGATCCTCTGGCGTCGACTGGACCATTAATATCTCCTGGTTCACAAAGTGAAGCTACATCTGTGTAAAAGGAAAATAAATAAATAAATAAATAATACCAATAATCATCTGTTGTTGTGAGATTTGACTGATTATAAGGATCGTTCCTCTAAGTGCTGCTGCTGTTACCAGCTGGCAAGCTTACGGTCTGTGTAAAGTGGGAGGAGGATAATAATAAAAATAATAATAATCAGCACCAGCTGTTATACTCTCAGGCTCAGACACACCATGACAGATGAGTACGATTTTTTTTTTTATAACCCCCACCTTCCCCCAGATGTAACTTCAGCTTGCCAACTTAGAGGAATCAGTCAAGACCCACAACAACGGAGGATTATTACTATGATTATTATTATTAAATCCAAAATGGAGGTATCCATGAAACGGTCTGTTGATAAAGAACAGCTTAAGAACAGTGTCTGTGAGTGTGTGCTATATGACGTAGCGTTGGGAGGCTTATCTTTCCCTTTCCTCAAAGAACACTTCTCACATAGGTGTAAGAAATCTGAGAGTACTAGAAAATTCTCTGACAACAATCATTCAGTTGCTGTGGTTTTGTTATTGTTTGTTTACACATTTTAGCTTTGTGTTATGTAAGATTTGAAATTTTTATTAAATTTTGTGTCAACACATGAGATAGTTAAGCATAACAAATCTGAAAAACATCACTGAAAATTAAAAGTGTCAGAAGCTGAACTGTAGGTACAGAGACTGGATGATGCGGCGGTCTTGTATCACAATCCGTATTTGCAAATGTCAATTTTACAACATTTGCTTCCACCTGCCATTCCCAGAAATCACCACCAGCGCAAACGCAGAATCAGCATCGTTCACTTCACCGAACGCTGTCAGATGAAAGCATCTACCGTGGACAGAGGCTTCCTTCCCTGAGTGACTCTGTGGGTGAACCTGCACTTGGTCCTGATGTTCTTTTTAGCTGTTCAACACTGCCAAGGTCACCCACCACCCGCGGTGTGCCCCTCCGGCGGCCCTCATATAAGCTTGGTGTCAAGCTACATGGTAAGAAAGAGACGAATGCACTTTTGTTGCCAAAGACGTTTTAGCAGTCTTTTCACAGCAGTTCATTGATATAGTCATGTCAGAACTAGTGTTTATTACCTAATAAAGGCCCATTAAAGGAATGTTGAAGACAAAAGGGCATTCCATGTGTGGTGTCTAATCATTTCAAGATGAGGAAGTGTATAGGTATTTTAGATATTATAAGTTTAAGATATTTTGTTTAGTTTTGATTTTATGTGACAGCAGTGTGTTGAGCCTTACAGGTTGTGGAGTTAAAACACAGAGGACAACTTTCTCCATCTGAGATCCAAAACAATATATGTGGCTTGATATGTCTTTATCACATGGACCATCACAAGAGTGTGTGTGTGTGTATATTACATTAATATAAGGATTTTTTATTATGCACTGCATCCACAGTCTTACACGACTGGCCCAGAATTGATGTAAATCATATTATAAAAAAATACACAGTGATGGCTGTATTTCTTCCTATTTTGAACTTGTATCATACTGACAATTTGGAAAGTAAGTTGCTACCATTAGTTCATTGCTATTTTGAGTCTCTTTTTATTGCCCCATTGATAAAATGGAAAACATAACTAAAATCAAAACTTAAAAACAAGTATTTCTCACAAGTAAAACAATAGTGAAAGCAGTCAGAGACTAGATTATCAAATATAACTAAAACCCTATCACACCTTGACAATTTATCTGAGCGTATTAAAAACGCTGGCATATGCTGACGTACGTCTAATAAGTTATGGATAAGTTTTGTATAAGTTAAGAGCATGCTGAAGCACACTGATATATGCCGTAGTACAGCGAGATCATCAAAAAACTTTGGGCATGCAAGATAGTTTTGCATACACATACGAGGTCTGTCAATAAAGTAACGGTCCTTTTTATTTTTTTCAAAAACTATATAGATTTCATTCATATGTTTTTACGTCAGACATGCTTGAACCCTCGTGCGCATGCGTGAGTTTTTCCACGCCTGTCGGTGACATCATTCGCCTGTGAGCATGCCTTGGGAAGGAGTCGTCCAGCCCCCTTGTCGGATTTTCATTGTCTGGAAATGGCGGAATGAAAAGGACTTTTTTTCCATCAGAATTTTTTCAGAAGCTGTTAGAGACTGGCACCTGGAAACCATTCGAAAAATTTATCTGGCTTTCGGTGAAAATTTTACGGGCTTCACAGAGAATAAGGTCTGTTACTACAGCTTTAAGGACCCCTTTAAGGACGCTCGGCGCGCCGCGCTCCGAGCTGCGATGACACGGCACAAACCACCGGACCATTTCTAAATGGATGGCTCTGTGGATACGAGACCGTCGTGTGCTCTTTCTCTGGTTATCACAAGAGCTGGACATCAGCCATTTTCTGGCAGATTTCACTTTTAACAAGAGATTTTGTCATGGAAAGCCGCGCGGAGGCTTCGCGCGTAAAGACCGATTCGCTTTGGAAGCGAGACAACGGAACACCTCCGTTTCGGCGTTTAGAAATGGTCCGGAGGCTTGTGCTGCGTCATCGCAGCTCGGAGCGCGGCGCGCCGAGTGTCCTTAAAGGGGTCCTTAAAGCTCTAGTAACAGTCCTTATTCTCTGTGAAGCCCGTAAAATTTTCACTGAAAGCCAGATAAATTTTTTGAATGGTTTCCAGGTTCCAGGCGTGGAAAAACTCACGCATGCGCACGAGGGTTCAAGCATGTCTGACGTAAAAACATATGAATGAAATCCATATAGTTTTTGAAAAAAATAAAAAGGACCGTTACTTTATTGACAGACCTCGTACATCTCGCATACGCGGGACATAAGTTGTAAGTAAGTTATGTACACGCCCACACGCTACTTTTGTGTTACGACAAGATGATATTTAGTGTCCCCAAAACTTATTTATAACTTATGAGCAATGTGCTGTGAACCTATGTGTAACTTATTTGACGTGTTCCCAGCGACCACAGAACTTACTGTGTCAGCTACGGTATAATGACGGCTTGATAGAGATTGATATAAAAATAGGGTTTGGCAGGAGGAACCAGTCAGTACTCTTCCAGACTCCATGGTGAACAGACATGCAGGATCCAGCAAGGCAACGAGAATACCTACTAGCTGTCCTCCAACATCAGCATGATCTCATGGAGTTGACTGCACCAGCTGCATGTCAACAGAGCCAGGAGAAGAAGAGATGAACGAAGGAGAAGGACCTGGGTACGACCATGGCCTCGGCCAGGAGAGTTCTTGCCAATAGCAATTTGTTTCGGCATGAGGATGATGTTGATTTGTAGTGTGATTGCCACATGCTCATCAGGGATACGCTGCCACACGCTTTGCTTAGCATAAGTTGCGTACGCCGGCAACACGATACATGGTGTAAATGCATTGAAATGTTAAATATAAGTTAAGAATACGACATTTATCCGCCCAACTGGTTATGAATATGCTATGTATGCATCCAACATTAAATAATAAAAAAAGCCACCATATGCCAGCGTTTTTATAATATGGCCTGCATACGTGGGCTAAATCCTCAAGGTTCTTTAAAAAAGTCCATTTATCTTTTATTGGGATAAAACCCCTGTTGAGTGCAACATTTGCTCCTCCCATTGGTTGAAAATATTGGGAGATACCACATACAGTAAATGGTAAAGAATTGTATTTTTTTTCTATTGAGTTCTCTTTAAATCTAATGAAACATTTAATTGTTCTTGCAGGTGACCTTTCAGCATCTGACACATCGTTGGTGGATCTAGTGGAACGTCATCGTGGACCCCTCCCTCAGGAGCTGATGCCACTCCCATCTTCAGAAAGGGATAGCCCCCTGGGCTGGACACATCTGGTAGATGTTGCCAACACCTTTGAGAGTAAGAGGAACACAAATCATTAACATTAAAACAGTAATACTGTTTTAGACCAACAATGTTACAGTTTAAAGTTGGTATCCCTTTTGTAGGGTAGTTCTGTGTGGGTCTTCATATTCAGCCGAAGATAGTTTATGAAGTACCACTGTGGCTCATTACTGATGGTTTAAAAATGATAGCAAAACAGCCGGCTGTATACAGTGTTTTTAAAGTTCTAAAAGAGCAGAGCATCCAGTCTTAGATTTAAGCTTTATTGTTGTAAAGTTTCTAAAAGTTTGTCATTTGTGGTCAAAGGCAGGCCATTAGCTTCTGTCAACATCACTACGATCAGGCTATACAAAAATGGCTTCACAAAATGTGATAGTAGCCTTTTTTGTCAAAATTATTTATGTTGGGCACAAAATCCTAACACACCATCAGTATGTACCGGACTTAGTTCATGAGCACATTGTGAGCATTGACAGTGCAAACCAAACCAACGGTCTAAACAAGCAAATCAAATGTGAATAACACGCATCATACCAGTGTTTCTCCAAAACCAGGAACCAAGCACTTTTTTTTTTTTTTAAATCAAATGCTGATTTAATGATGAAAATAAAGCATGGGTTAAAGTTCTACGTCACCACGACGGATTTCTGTCATTTTACCACACATACGAGTGCACACGTGGTGTCATGCATGTTTTGGGGTCGAAATATGACTGTATATCACTGTCAAAGCAACATCCCATTCTGCACTAATCAAAGCAGCAGCAATGTCAACGTGGATGGCACCGCACCGCGGAGGAAGGGACTGTGTGACTTTTCACTCCTCTTCCCTCTGTTTAGTGCTTGCAAATATGTATTTGACCCCCTGTCAGTTTTGCAGGTTTTGCCACCTACAAAGAACGGAGACATCTGTAATTTTTATTGTAGATACACTTCAACTGAGAGAGACAGAATCTAAAAAAAAAAATCCAGTAAATCACATTGTATGATTTTTAAATAATTAATTTCATTTTATTGCATAAAATAAGTATTTGTACAGAAACATTTGTCTGCCATTACAGAGGTCAGATGTTTCCTGTAGTTCTTGACCAAGTTTTCACACACCGCAGCAGGGATTTTGGTCCACTCCTCCATACAGATCTTCTCCAAATCTTTCAGGTTTGGAGTTTCAGCTCCCTCCAAAGATTTTCTATTGAGTTCAGGTCTGGAGACTGGCCAGGCCACTCCAGGACCTTGAAATGCTTCTTACGGAGCCCCTCCTTAGTTGCCCTGGCTGTGTGTTTGGGGTCAGCAGGAGGTGGTAATGGTAGAAAATATTTTTTTTTCAAATATGCTTACATCCACTTCAGAGATTGTGCATTGTGTAATTTGGGAGATATTTCATATAGGAAGTGGGTGATTACCATGACAAAAACTCCCCACCCCATGCAAAAAAGAAAACTGCAATATATACTGTAATTTTAACATCTTTTGAAATATTAGAATGTATTTGTTTTACTTCATGATTAGTTTTGATGAACCCTGCATTGAACACAACATTCAAGTTTATGACTTGGTAGTACGTGTTTTAGAGAAGTCACAAAAGCTACATAAGTACTGATATTATTACAGTGACCATGCAATTACACATGTAATTTCAAGTCACAGCATAGCAAGTTGTAGTAAATCAAGTGTCATAGCCAAGCCAAAAACAAGATCTCAGGCTAAACAATTTGATGCTGATAAGGATTTTCCTTCCTCCAGATATTTTATGTTTATGTTTTTAAAGTTTTTGAAGAGCATGGCCTCCTCCTAAGTTCTGTTATTCACACAGTGTGACTGAAATAAAACATTTGTGAAAGAATTGTGTATATAAAGTTTTTGAAGAGCATAGACAAACTTTACACATAGCAGAATAGCCAGATAATTGAAAACAGACCATACTTTGTTAGATTCAAGGGGTGGGGGGTTATTTTCAAGATTTATTATTATTATTATTATTATTGAAATTCTGACTTGTGATTTTACCACCTCCTGCTATTCTTAAAGAAAAATTAACACATCTGTGAGAGCCAGAATTCTTGCTGGTTGGTATTTTATGCAATAAAATTCATATGAATTATTTAAAAATCATACAATGTGATTTTCTGGATTTTTTTTAGATTCTGTGTCTCACAGTTGAAGTGTACCTACGATAAAAATTACAGACCTCTCCAATCTTTGTAGGTGGGAAAACCTGCAAAACTGACAGGGGGTCAAATACTTATTTTCCCCACTGTACATTGATAACAGCTGGCACACGGACACAGTGATTATTGATAGACATTGTATGGATCTTGAGTTCCTGATGCTTAAATGCAGGCCTTTTTACTTAATCACTGCTGTTTATGTTCATCCTTGAGCTGATGCTAAGATAATCATGGGGAAGCGTTAGGATGTTAACTGCAAGCAACAAAAGAAACACCCAGAGAAATTTTTAATTGTGGCAGGTGGTGTCAATCACTCCAACCAAAAGTATGTTCTGTTCCCATATTCTACCGAAATGCGGACTTAAAAACAAGGAAGAATAATACACGGGAGCAGATCTACACAAATGTTCCCAGAGCTTATAAGATGCCTGTGATTCCATCTCCAGTGGGACATGCTGGATATGCCATGATGGGTGTTCCACAGCTGTCAGCTGTTCCATCATGGACATGACAGCCGTCCAGATGTGTGCGCTGTGCTGGACAGCGATCGCACTGCACTCCGGCCACCGTTGGAGCCTTCGCCACCTCAGCCGCATCTCCACATGTACAGATGTGGTGTGTGTGTGGGGGGAGACACAACACACTCACATGCCATTTGTGTTGCTCGGGGTGGACACAACACACTGACTGACCTTTGAACTTTTAACCACTTGGACTGCAGCTCGAAAGTGCTGTCCTGCGCTCTACATCCGTGCTGGCTGCGTGAATGGCCCTGCATTTTCTAAGTCCCCCACAAGTGGTGTTGGATGTTCGTGGGTGGCACCTGGACCCCAGTCGAATGGATACTCAACCGCCATTTGACCTCATTCATTCACTGGTGTGAAGGTCACGCCATTCGGCCAGGGTTTGATGTAGCCCATGAACTGTGCAGCCCCTCGGCCGCGGCCATATTTGTCCTGTGTACGACATGCAGTGCGAATGTTGCGACCACGATCAGATGGCAGTGTGACCTCATCTTGGCTCCTGTTCGACTGGGTTTGTGGTGCAAGCAACACGCGAATGTTGAGTGCATGTGCTGGGGCCGAATGGATGTGGCAACTGCTGTACGAGGCATTCGAGGTGGCTCGGAATTTTCTCGAGTGCCATTCAAATCCTCCGTGCGCCATTTGATCTCAATCATGTGATGTGTGAAGTGGCCGTTATGTCAGTATTTGAAACTTTTTTGGCTCCTGTTTACTAACTTTGGACAGTGTGTGTGTGTGTGTGTGTGTGTGTGTGTGTAATTTTCTGAGTAAAGCGGTCCCTCGCTATATCGCGGTTCACCTTTCGCGGTCTCGCTGTTTCGTGGATTTTTTTAGTGCAATTTTGCATGCTGCTTCTTTTTGTTAACTGTCTGCTGTGCTTAGTTGCAGCCAAAATCTGGCAACAAGTCCAGAGACTACACTCGCTGTTTTGATGCAGAGCGCTCCAGCAGCAGCGAAGAAAAAGCACGCGCATTGTGTTCTGCGTGTGTCTGTTTATAAGAATATTCTCGCTGAGAAGAAAAAAAGAGCGCCAACAATCACTTGGAAAAAGACACCTGCCCCGAGGTGGAAAAACACGCTGCGGAGCGGCGCCACGATGAAGGCGCGATCAGAGGAATACTGGTCAGTTACTATTAATAATTTCTTATGTGTCCAACCTCGTAGGTTGATTGTTAAAATTAAATTCGTTAGTTCTAAAAGCCATCATAATTATTTATAGGAAAACATTCTGTTTTTATTTCTCAAACAAATGTTTGGACCTGAAAACAGGTTTTGATCTTTGGTTTCATTCTATAATACTGGACTTATTTTTCTACTAAGGTTTGAACTTTGAGAGTGTTTACACAGGAGAGAAAAGTGAGAAAATGTGTGCCTTAAAACATCTATAATAATTGTAAAAAAATAACGCTGCTACTTCGCGGAATTCACCTATCACGGGCTATTTTTAGAACGTAACTCCCGCGATAAACGAGGGACCACTGTATATAAGATTGGTCCATTTGAATTTTTCTCTTCTGAACATATTTTAAGTTGTGTACTTAAAATACAGCAGTGCCACTAATTTTGTCCAGGCCTGCAACAGTTACATACAACACTGACAGTGTATCACGATAAATTACTTAAACCAGGGAAATTGAAATAGAGACACAGAATGCAATACAATAAAGATACAGCCTTGTTAATGCTAAAAGCAGCTGGTGGATGGATAGATGGTGGATAGATTGTCCGTGCCGTTCCAAAACTCATGGTTCTGAAGTTGCAAAACTTCTTTTCATTCCTTTTGAGTATTTTGTTTGTTTGAGGGCAGCACGGTGGCCGAGTGCTCACACTGTTGCCTCACAGTGAGAAGGTCCCAGGTTTGTTTTCGACCTGGTCCTTCCTGTGTGAAGATTGTATGTTCTCCACGTTTGATTTGGCTCCACCTCCAGCCATGACCTTTTTTCCTCTCTTCATCTTCCCTCATATTTTTACGATAACTTTGCCACAACAGGTGATATCATTCCTCCCCCTTGCACGAACCACTGTTCCAATAACTACCGTATTTCCTCAATTAAATACCTGGTCTTGAATAGGGGCCTGCCTAATTTAATACCTGGGTCAAAACTTCGTCTGAAAAAATAAAGGCCTGCCTTAAATATGCACTGGGGCTGATCTGTGTTTCTATAACTCTGTAACTCCATGGCCACGCAATGATGTAGACTGTTTTGAAGTTCTCTGTCACGTTGGTGGGTGCCGTAATGCAATTTACCACCAGAATAGTAGGGGGCACAACATGGAGAACATGGCAGGACTTTCTTTCCACCTGCACTGCCACTGTTCCTGGTATATCGATAATCTATCCAGGAGCCATGGTAAAAGTCGTGTCTGAGCACAGTTTGAAAAGAATAAAGGCCCAGGCATTTAATCAAGAAAATGTGGCAACCTGTTTGTATTTTTTTACCCCTCAGTGTAATGGAGTGTATGGCATTGTTGTCACCCTGGTGGGCAGGCAGTGGGTGGTGTCAACAATTGGCTTGTTAGCACCATTGCTCTGGAATGGTGAGGCCTAGGGTAATCAAACTTAAAGGGAAATTGTATAAGGTCAAGACCTTGGTCGGTTTTGAAAATGGAAATGAAATAACCTTGACGTCAAGGTCACAGGCTAAATCTTCATATTTTCTCTTTGGTGTGATTGTTCTTACCTGCAGAGGCCTCGAATCACCAAACTTACAGAAAATGTGCATCAATCAAGAACTCAGTCAAGGTCAAAACTGGATGAGCTTGACCTTGAGGTCAATTTTTTTTATTTAAATGCTGTTGTGTTATGTTGGGTCTGTGAATGTAATATTTTTGGAGGTTTTTGATGCGTAAAAAGTAACTTCTCCAAGGTTATATCAATGTAAAGGTCTGACTAACACCACAGAACTTCTGCCATGGAGGCTGAGGGGGGGCCACGGGCAGCCACCAGGATTTTTCTTGTTTGTTTCCCACCTCAGGGTATTGATAACTTATTGTCTTGACCTTGGTCTGTTTTTTCTGTTCAGTTCAGAGAGGCTTTGGATTTGGGGAGTCAAACCACAGAAGCAGCGGTGCCTCCAGTCCCCAACAGCCACATATAGAGCTGCAACATGTTCCAATGTCTCGACCCTCATCAAGGTACCATCAGACTCTGTTAGTACAGAGAAACTGCAGGAGGATACAGTTACAGACATAACGATGACCCAGTGACTGCCTCCTGTTCATGTCTCATACTATAAATTAATTAACTCATGACGCAGCAGCATTGTGGTTGAAGCTATGAATGAATTGTGTTAATGAAGCATACAAAGTTGAGTGTTCTTTTTCTTCACCCAGTGAGGGTCACATAGGGCTGGAGAGGAAAGTGTCCAAACTAGAAGCCATGGTAAAAATGCTCCAGGAGGACCTGAAGAAGGTGAGGAGAAATCACACCACACCATTAGAAATGACACAGTGATCACTCATCTGTGTTTTTGATGAAATCTTTTTTCAGGTCGATAGCACATGGTTTCCTAAATACACATTTCGCCTGAAAAAGTGCAGACTCTGGCTTCTCAGACAACCAAAACTATTGTTTGTCCTTCTAATCATCTGCATTGATCAGTCCACACTTTTTATTATGTCCGACACATTTCACACCACACTTATGCTCCAACCTGTTATACAACTCAGTCATTTCTCAGGCACATAGGCTTTGTTTAGGCTGCTACGAAAAGAATCTGATTCATGTCTGTATCTGATCTGATCTGAGGTTTAGTCCAAACAGTCAAAAATCCCATGAAATCCGTTTTTTACTAATCTGTTTCAAGCCTGCAGCCGGTCTGCTCTGTGTCAGCCTGATCTCGTCAGATCTCAGAAGCTAAGCAGTGCAGCATCTGGTTAGTACTTGGATGGGAAACCTCTTTGGAACACCGGTGGCTGTGTGTGTTTCTCCAGGTAACAGTGGAGTTGCGTCAGGAAGGGCATCCGGCGTAAAACTTGTGCCAAGTACCAATGTGGATCTATCTGCTGTGGCGACCCCGAACAAAACGGGAGCAGCCGAAAGGGCAACAACAACTAATCTGTTTCAAGCCACATTCACAGGTGGACTTCAAATCACATTTTTGCAAGACCGTTTTGGTCTGACTGCTCAGATCAGATTCCAGATGTGGATTGATGGCGCGGGGTAGTTGTAGTCTCCTTATGCTCTCTACCAGTGGTGGCTAGTGGTATTGATTTGTAGAAGGGCTCACCTTCACTTCTTGAAGGGGAATTTGCTGCAAGGCTACATTAATTTTCACTAAGTGTACAGAGGAAACTGGCAACTGAGTGTACATTTTGAGCTGTATACAGTGACCTTGTTAACTCTCTGTCTCTCTCACACAGACACGCACACACACATGCACAGAGAGTATCACCTGTCATCAGTTGACAGTAATAATCAATGCATTTAATGTAATTTTATGGTCACTGTGCAGAGCACCTACAGACTGTTCAGGCGGCCATTCACAGTACATTATTATTGCTTTGTTAGTTTGTTTCATGTATTTGAACCATTGAAATACTGATGCTTGTGGGTATCTTTTATTACTAATCAGATCCAGATATTTCTAAGTGCCTATTACTTAAAAAAACAAAACATGTATTTGTTGTCACTATGCATTGGATACACCGTGCATGTTAATGTTGATCAACAGCAAGCTAAACTTGTTTTTCATGAGCCAGGAAGCTGAGCATCTTGCTCCTTTATTACAGTCCTCTTCACAGCTTACAGTTCTCACAATTGTGGCTTGAAAAGCTCAATGAAAAGCCAGAGTGAAACTGAAATAAACAGGAATAAAATGCATTTGCTACTTGTATAGAAAATAAAGCATCAAAAAGTGGCTAGTGCCAGAACATTAATGCAAAGTCAACCTTAGCTGCCACCAACATTCTTGGCTTGGTTTTGCGTGTGAAGATTTATTAGGAAGGGTGTCCACATCGATCGCAGGTCCGCACATGGCTGACGAGCCCAGTCAGGGACAGGCAGGTTTGGGTCACAGAACCCTTTATAAGTACTAGAGTTCGCAGTCTCTGTGCTGCCTACTAAACACTAATGTCCCTTCATGGAGAACTACATGACACTTCCTAACCGGGCAAAATATTGACAAAGTGTCCAGATGTGGAATGTTTCATGTGCATTTTCAATGTGGATACACAAGTGAACACACACGGACAAAAGCTCGCATAATACATGTTAAAATACTGTTCTAACCTGGATATCGAGCCAGTGAAATTAATTTAATTAAATTGTGTAAGGAAAGTATTAAACTTACTTTGACACCCACACATTCTGAAATATTAGTGTTGAAAGTTACACAGATCCCATCTGTTCCAGCTGCAGAGTTCAGCACAGACTGACTCATCAATCCATTACTATCTATATATTAAATGTAAAAAGTAACCAGAATAACCAAAACTGTTTAATTATGGAAGGAAATGTTGTTTCCCTTCTTCCTCCATTTGTGGCTTTGCCAACATGCACAGTGTTCCTGCATTTTGCACCTGTTTGATGAGATTGTTTGAGCATCAGTGTGCACTTCCCACTGTGTTGCCCTGATCTGAAATGGCGACCACAGCCCCTTGCCGGGACATGTCTCAGTGCGACTGCAGACTCTAGTACTTGTACAGGGCTCTGTGGTTCGGGTGAAGTAGCGGCATTTAAAGATCAGGGTGTGAGTTCTCTAGGGCAGCAGCCCTGGTTTTTCGCTGCTGGTGTTTTCTCTTTAGAGCTTCACAGTTCAAAGTTTTTGACAGCTGTGTAGACTGTGTGACACCAGCCGACCTGCTCTGCAGTAATGGTTGACAGCTGATAGGGGTTCATGTTCCTCTGTCATGATGGCCAGTTGACAGTTTGCCATACATGATGATTCTGGTAAAGGCAACGTTCCTTCATCGGGGTCACATGCTCAGACAACCGGAGCTGGTATTTCAGCAGCATGGCTTCAGTGCTGGGAACTTCTGCCTGTTTGAGGACCTCGACATTGGTGACAAAGTCACTCCAGCGGATGTTAAGAGTGGTGCGAAGGTAACGCTGATGGAAACGTTCGAGGATGTTGCTGTGGTATGTGAGCTGTAGAGCAGAGTAGTAAGCACAACAGCTCTGTAAACACTGATCTTGATCTTGCATTTCAAACTCTTGTTGTTCCACACATATTTATAGAGTCTACCAAAAGCGCTGTTTGCCTTTGTCAGTCTGTTAGAAATTTCCGTATCGATCTTGACATTGGATGAGATGGTGCAGCCCATGTAGGTAAATTGCTGAACCGATTCCAGCTCTGTTTCGCCAATGGTGATGGTGGGCGGGTGCTATTCTTCCTGGGGCGCAGGCTGGTGAAGGACCTCTGTCTTCTTGAGACTGACCTTGAGGCCGAAGAGCTAATGGCCCAGTCACACAGCACTTAACGAAGGGCAACGAAGCCCTAACCTAACAAGAAATCTGGACTTGCGTTGACGTTTGTTGGCATCGTTTAACCTTCGCGCAGCTTTGTTCCTCCAGCTGGCGCATCGTCAGGATTTTTAAATTGTTGAAAAATTTGAACAAAGGGCAACGAAAACCTCAATTTGTCTGTGTTTTGTTTTGCTGTCGTTCTTGACATTTTTTAATCATTTGTTTAGTTTTTGTAAGTTATTGTTTAGTTTGACTTCATTCGACCGGCTGAATGTTTTCACACAGTACAGAAGTGAGCGCTGAGGCTGCTGCTGCTTTCATGTACCATCGGAAATTACAGGGCAAACTCAGCCTGCTTGCTTGGATTTTTTATCTGGGTGGGGGGTCAGCTTCAATGGGCTCAGGCTCCTTACATAGACCAGAATTAATCTTTTGTGTGGATATAATTAATTATTTTGCCACAAGCAACTGCTGAATTTGAAACAACAAAAAAAGTTGTGTAATTTCCGACAGCACTTGAATGCAGCATTAGCGGCAGAAGCAGCTGTTGCGTGCACTTATTATTTTTTTTTAAATATAACAATATGAGTGTCGGAATGACAATCCAGCCCTTGTGGCAACAGGTAGATGATTCAAAGGATAATATAACCCCTGGCAAAAATTATGGAATCACCAGCCTCTGAGGATGTTCATTCAGTTGTTTCATTTTGTAGAAAAAAAGCAGATCACAGACATGACACAAAACTAAAGTCATTTCAAATGGCAACTTTCTGGCTTTAAGAAACACTATAAGAAATCAGGAAAAAAAATTGTGGCAGTCAGTAACGGTTACTTTTTAGACCAAGCAGAGGAAAAAAATATGGAATCACTCAATTCTGAGGAAAACATTATGGAATCATGAAAAACAAAAGAACGCTCCAACACATCACTAGTATTTTGTTGCACCACCTCTGGCTTTTATAACAGCTTGCAGTCTCTGAGGCATGGACTTAATGAGTGACAAACAGTAGTCTTCATCAATCTGGCTCCAACTTTCTCTGATTGCTGTTGCCAGATCAGCTTTGCAGGTTGGAGCCTTGTCATGGACCATTTTCTTCAATTTCCACCAAAGATTTTCAATTGGATTAAGATCCGGACTATTTGCAGGCCATGACATTGACCCTATGTGTCTTTTTGCAAGGAATGTTTTCACAGTTTTTGCTCTATGGCAAGATGCATTATCATCTTGAAAAATGATTTCATCATCCCCAAACATCCTTTCAATTGATGGGATAAGAAAAGTGTCCAAAATATCAACGTAAACTTGTGCATTTATTGATGATGTAATGACAGCCATCTCCCCAGTGCATTTACCTGACATGCAGCCCCATATCATCAATGACTGTGGAAATTTACATGTTCTCTTCAGGCAGTCATCTTTATAAATCTCATTGGAACGACACCAAACAAAAGTTCCAGCATCATCACCTTGCCCAATGCAGATTCGAGATTAATCACTGAATATGACTTTCATCCAGTCATCCACAGTCCACGATTGCTTTTCCTTAGCCCATTGTAACCTTGTTTTTTTTCTGTTTAGGTGTTAATGATGGCTTTCGTTTAGCTTTTCTGTATGTAAATCCCATTTCCTTTAGCCGGTTTCTTACAGTTCGGTCACAGACGTTGACTCCAGTTTCCTCCAGTTTCCTCCCATTCATTCCTCATTTGTTTTGTTGTGCATTTTCGATTTTTGAGACATATTGCTTTAAGTTTTCTGTCTTGACGCTTTGATGTCTTCCTTGGTCTACCAGTATGTTTGCCTTTAACAACCTTCCCATGTTGTTTGTATTTGGTCCAGAGTTTAGACACAGCTGACTGTGAACAACCAACATCTTTTGCAACATTGCGTGATGATTTACCCTCTTTTAAGAGTTTGATAATCCTCTCCTTTGTTTCAATTGACATCTCTCATGTTGGAGCCATGATTCATGTCAGTCCACTTGGTGCAACATCTCTCCAAGGTGTGATCACTCCTTTTTAGATGCAGACTAACGAGCAGATCTGATTTAATGCAGGTGTTAGTTTTGGGGATGAAAATTTACAGGGTGATTCCATAATTTATTCCTCAGAATTGAGTGAGTCCATATTTTTTTCCCTCTGCTTGGTCTAAAAAAGTAACCGTTACTGACTGCCACAATTTTTTTTCTTGATTTCTTATAGTGTTTCTTAAAGCCAGAAAGTTGCCATTTGAAATGACTTTAGTTTTGTGTCATGTCTGCTTTTTTTCTACAAAATTAAACAACTGAATGAACATCCTCTGAGGCCGGTGATTCCATAATTTTTGCCAGGGGTTGTATAAAGAGCTGTTTTGAAAGGCAGAATTCACGTGGATCAGTGATCAGCTCGTGGAAATAACCGCACGTGAGTCAATGCGTGCGTTCACACGCACTGATCAATTTACTGCTCTGATATATTCAATAATCTTTACACTTATATCTATTCCCTCTTTTGACAGTTCTCTGTTATAAATCAATATATATGGCTTAGAACATAAAATAGTGATACAGCAGTGACCATAGCACACTTTTTTTTTAATTGGAGCAACACGGGGCACACAGCATGTTGTCAGACAGTGAGGATTCTGATGATGAAGGAGATGATCCCTCTTTTGTTCTAGATGAGGAACCAGAGCAGGTGGATCCACCGACATGCGCACAGATCTCCACAGCTTCTGTTTGCAGTTTCTCCAGGACTCAGGCGCTATGAGCTCCGTCCCAGCACCGAGTCCTGGAACTCAGAGATGCAGACACACACTGCTCCAGCTGTGGCTCCAGGCACGTTTCATTTAAAGCGTTGAGATCGTTAGGTTCGGTTTGTTCCCTTTTGCGCTCTTGTTTTGCAGGTTATTTGGTGATAAAGCTCTTTCGTTCAAGGAATTGTGACTTTTTTTTACTTTTTCTCTTTGTTCAGGAAACGTCATGTGCTGTGTGACTCTGCCATATGCAGCAGCTGCGAAAGAGTTTGTGAGGCTCGCTCTGTGTGTGCAAGGAGGGCAGTATCATCTGCAAAGAGGAGTTCCCGGATCAGCATTTCCTGGGTCTTGGTGTGGGCCTGCAGGTGCCGTAGATTGAACAGGTTGCTGTACAGGCGACACCTGACGTAGTTGCCCTCTTCAATGGCTTGCTTAAGCATCATGCTAAAAAAGATGCTGACGAGGGTTGGCACAAGGACACAACCCTGCTTCACACCATTGGAGATGAGGAACGGCTCTGACTGGTCTCCGTTGAGTCTGATTTGGTCGCGTTGGTCTTCGTGCAGTTAGATCACCCTCTTGAGGAACTTTCCGGGACAGCTGAGGCGCTCAAGAATCTGCCACAGAACTTTCCTACTGTCAGTGTCAAAGGCTTTTGTTTGGTCGACAAATGTTGCATACAGACCCTTATTTTGTTCACAGCACGGAATACCATGTCCGTTCATGGAGCTTGCAGTGTAGTGTAGGACCTCCATGATTCCAGATCTCAGGTGGAATTCCATCAACTCCTGCGGCTTTGCCACTTTTGAGCTGGTTTATGGCTTTAACAGTCTCCTTGATGGTGGGTGGTTCATCGAGGTCCTCTTTGATTGGTCGTTGAGGGATATGGAGGATTGCTGAGTCTTGAACAGTGCGGTTTGCACTGAAGAGGAAGTGCTCATGTCCAGCTCTCCACAATTTCTCTTATACTCACTCGACTGGTAAGCATTGAAAGCCGAGATAAGCATGTCCCAACTTGTCCTTTAACACTCCAAAATGGAGGTGTTCTTTTTGTCTCGCTCCATCAGCGAATCGGTCGTGACGCGCGAAGCCTCCGCACGGCTTTCCATGACAAAATCTCTTGTTAAAAGTGAAATCTGCCAGAAAATGGCTGATGTCCAGCTCTTGTGATAACCAGAGAAATTGCACACGACGGTCCCGGCTCCACACAGCCATCCCTTTAGAAATGATGTGGTGGTTTCTGCCTCTTGATGGCGGCTCGGAGCGCGGGGCGCCGTGCGCCATTGTGGGCCGTCCTTAAAGCTGTAGTAATACTCCTTATTCTCTGTGAAGCCTGTAAAATTTTCACCGAAAACCAGTTTCTGAAAAAATTCTGATGGAAAAAAAGCCCAAATCATTCCGCCATTTCCTCGCAACGAAACAACGACGAGAGGGGTGGACCAGTGCTCAGGCGAATGACGCAACTGACAGGCGTGGAAAAACTCACGCATGCGCACGAGGGTTCAAGCTTGGCTGACGTAAAAACATATGAATCAAATCCATATAGTTTTTGCATAAAATAAAAAGGTCGGATACTTTTCTCACAGACCTCGTATATATAAGAAATAGAGAACAAATTGTCAACTCAATTCCCCATCCAAGCGGTAACAGCAGATAAGGGTTAATTTGTCATTTGGAAAAGTTAGGGAATTCTTGGTGGACCCATATGCTCCAAGTTTGACAGAAGATGATGAATACTTGAGGGAGGGATACATACAACCCCAATTCCAATGAAGTT
Organism: Thalassophryne amazonica; assembly: GCF_902500255.1. Lineage (NCBI taxonomy): Eukaryota > Metazoa > Chordata > Actinopteri > Batrachoidiformes > Batrachoididae > Thalassophryne > Thalassophryne amazonica. The sequence continues at coordinate 13,059,647 of NC_047123.1, read as the reverse complement.
GGGACATTGTGTAAAATGTAAAAAACAACAGAATACAATGACTTGCAAATCCTCTTCAACCTATATTCAATTGAATACACCACAAAGACAAGATATTTAATGTTCAAACTGATAAACTTTATTGTTTTTGTGAAAATATTTGCTCATTTTAAAATGGATGCCTGCAACACGTTTCAAAAAAGTTGGGACAGTGGTATGTTTACCACTGTGTTACATCATCTTCCTTCTAACAACACTCAATAAGCGTTTGGAAACTGAGGACACTAACTGTTGAAGCTTTGTAGGTGGAATTCTTTCCCATTCTTGCTTGATGTACGACTTCAGTTGTTCAACAGTCCGGGGTCTCTGTTGTTGTATTTTGCACTTCATAATGCACCACAGATTTTCAGTGGGCGACAGGTCTGGACTGCAAGCAGGTCAGTCTAGTACCTGCACTCTTTTACTAGGAAGCCACGCTGTTGTAACACATGCAGAATGTGGCTTGGTGTTGTCTTGCTGAAATAATGTTGTGGTGGCAATAAGAGGAAACAAAGTCAGAGATATAATGTAATGTTATTTATTCCAACATATAAAGGGGTTTGTCCCTTTCTTCCATTACTGAAGCTGACATACACTGAAACGGCAACAGAACACCGCACACAGCGGGACAACCCGCAAACCCAAACAAAACACTGCAAATTTACTTTAAAAAAAAACACACCATTGGACATTGCAAACAATACTGTGTCTGAGAATAGGTTTCATTAAATCAGGCAACAGGTGTTTTTTAGGGGACAGTGACCGTTGACAAACAGACAAACTAACAAACAAATAAACAAAAAAGAAATAAAGTTAGTCCGCCCTCCCAGCTATACTGCCACCTCGGCCGAACCAGGGCGGACCAACAAAATAAACTCACAACTAAACAAGGACAGCAGGCAGCAAAACACTGTGCGTTGTGAATGCCTCACACACAGTCCTCACAACCCCACACCAGGTCGTCGCTCTCATACCGTTCCAAGAGCAAACCACTTTCATATAGCGTGGGGAGCATGCATAAGCCCAGCTAACACCCCGGAAGCCCACAGAAACATTCTCAAGTGAAGAGTTCACTTCCCCTCTTAACCTGTCTGAGGCGTGACAGCGACACCAAGGGGTTGACCCCATTACAGCAAGCAGGGACGTCCCTGATAAAGACATTGCATTTTATGGCAGCATGTGTTGCTGCAAAACCTGGATGTACCTTTCAGCATTGATGGTGCCATCACAGATGTGTAAGTTGTCCATGCCATGGGCACTAACACACCCCCATACCATCACAGATTCTGGCTTTTTAACTTTGCACTGGTAACAATCTGGATGGTCTTTTTCCCAGAGGACACAATGTCCATGATTTCCAAAAACAATTTGAAATGTGGACTCTTCAGACCACAGCACACTTTTCCACTTTGCATCTGTCCATTTCAAATGAGCTCTGGCCCAGAGAAGGTGGCAGCGTTTCTGGATGTTGTTGATGTTTGGCTTTCGCTTTGCATGGTAGAGTTTTAACTTGCACTTATAGATGTAGCAACGAACTGTGTTAACTGACAATGGTTTTCTGAAGTGTTCCCGAGCTCACGCAGTAAGATCCTTTACACAATGATGTTGGTTTTTAATGCAGTGCTGCCTGAGGGATCGAAGGTCATGAGCATTCAGTGTTGGTTTACATGTAAAAAGTTATCCAGATTTTCTCAATTTTCTGATTATATTATGGACTGTAGATGATGGAATCCCTAAATTCCTTGCAATCGAACATTGAGAAATGTTGTTCTTAAACTGTTGGACTATTTTTTCATGCAGTTGTTCACAAAGTGGTGATCCTCACCCCATCTTTGCTTGTGAGCGGCTGAGCCTTTTGGGGATGCTCCTTTTATACCCAATCACGACACTCACCTGATTCCAATTAACCTGTTCACCTGTGGAATGTTTCAAACAGGTGTTCTTTGTGCATTCATCAACTTTCCCAGTCTTTTGTTGCCACTGTATGAGCTTTTTTGTGTTGCAGGCATCCATTTCAAAATGAGCAAATATTTGCACAAAAACAATAAAGTTTATCACTTTGAACATTAAATATCTTGTCTTTGTGGTGTATTCAATTGAATATAGGTTGAAGAGGATTTGCAAATCATTGTATTCTGTTTTTAGTTACATTTCACACAACGCCCCAGCTTCATTGGAATTGGGGTTGTAGAAGGTAGAGAATGTTCCAATGGTTTGCTTATTCCCAACCAACATGACTTTAAATTGTGGACAATGTATGGTCTCACAATACTCCTCTCGCTTACTCAGATAAACACAGTGTGCAACTCTGAGGCCGTGAGGGACAAACATGGTCTGGCATGAAATGAATTCCATCAGTACCTGCAAATATGTTCTTATATTGATTAAGCCTGTAAACTGACTGACTTTTCTGATGTTGAATCAGAATTATATCTCATGACCCCTTCTAAGTCCATCTCAAAGCTGTACTCAGCTCTTTCCAATGCCAATATGAATATTAAAGGTAAATGGGAAAGAGCATTAGGGATCGAGATTTCTGAAGAGGCTTGGGGCAAGATCTGGTCCTTCCAGTGGACAACATCCAACTACATGGACTGGAGAGAACATTGTTGGAAGAATATCATTAGATATTTCAAGACACTGTATCAAGAGAAGTATAAAGATGTGACAACTTCATGCTGGAGCTAATGTGGCTTGACTGTCGCTAACCACTACTGTGTCTTCCAGGACTGGCCCAAGTTAAGGGCTTTCTGGAGGAGTATCCAGGCCTCAATCCAGCACAGTCTTTTACACTCAAATACCTTGGAGTTTTGTTGTTCTGTATTTGGGTCATGTTCATTTTTTGCAACAAAGGAAAAAGATAAAGTTGCAGCAGATACTCTTGGTGGCTAGCAAGAAAGCAGTTACAAGAAGATGGTTAAGTCCGATTGATCCCACCCTCGATGACTGGATTGGAATCACTCTGGAGATATTTAGAATGGAAAAATTGACCTATCAAATAAGGATACAAAAGGACAAATTTTACCAAATCTGGAATAACTGGATTTCATTCATAGCACCCACGAGAGCAGACTTTATTTGGTCTCACTGGTGATATTGTTCTGTAACCTAGCCATTTAATTTTCAACAGGTTATTGATTATTATCTCTATGACAGCAGCAGCAGAACCCCCCCTCCCACTCCACCCAACCCCAGATTGGTTTATGTACATAATTATGTGTAAATTGTTTCATCTTTCACTAAGCTGAGGATTGTGAACCTCATCTGGCTCGGGTTAGTCCAGACAAGTTGGTGGTACAGGCCTTTGGAGGACAGTTGTGTTTCTACGGGTACTGCCCTATCATGAGTTTGGTGAAGTCTAAGTTACTACAGGGAAGTAGGCATCATAAGGGACAGGCAAAGTCTGATTCATGAACTGCAAATGTACATTCAGTGGCCACATAGGGTGTGGTGGATGGTGTCACTCGTATTCTGGACTCTGAATATACAAAACTGGAAGGCTGACTATTTCCATGTCCATTCCAAATAAAGATACAATTTAAAAAATGAAAAAGCTAAGAAATCACATGTACATAAGTATTCACGGCCTTTGCCATGAAGCTCAAAATTGAGCTCAGGTGATCATCCTTGAGATGTTTCTACAGCTTAACTGGAGTCCACCTGGGATAAATTCAGTTGATTGGACATGATTTGGAAAGACTGTCTGCATATAAGGTCCCACAGTTGACAGTGCATGTCAGCACAAACCAAGCATGAAGTCAATGGAATTGTCTGTAGACCTTTGAGGCAGGATTGTCTCAAGGCTCAAATCTGGGGAAGGATACAGAAACATTTCTGCTGCTTTGAAGGTCTCAATGAACACAGTGGACTCCATCATCTGTAAATGGAAGAAGTTCAGATCCACCAGGATCCACTGGGTGATAAGGGCCTTCATCATTAACGTGGTACACAAAGCTGAACAGCTACAAACATTTATAAAATTTTAAATCAGTTGAGCACCTACCTGTTAAACGTTTTGTAGCAGATGTGTAGTTCTACTCTCTGCAAACAGAGGAGAGCTGATATATGTTTTAGTTTTAAAGTAATGCGCTAATTTTTAAGGTTTTAGTGTGGAGAGTATTAATTTTATTTTATTTATACACCAAACCATAAGACCTCCGCCTGACGGCAGCGCTGTTACTGAATAGAGTTGAGTTTTGTTGCTCCTCTCAGCTGCTTCTGTGCTGGAAGCCATGTAGTAAACAGGAGCTTCCAGCAGGGGGCACAAAGACAGAAGTGCTGACTCATTGTTTGTGAGTGTCATCGCCTTTAATGCTTCCAGAAGCGATCGTGGGGTTAATAGTTGCAAGTGTACCGGAGACAATACTGGAATTTATCGGTTATCTGTAGCTTCCCATAAACTTTTGGGTGGTTTATCGGTTTAGCTTTATAAAAGATAACTTTTCAGTTATCTGATTATCTGTTATCGAAGTTAATTTATCTGTGCCCACCACTGATCAAGGCTTAAGTCAGTCTGCAGCTCAGCACTGAACAAATGAGAATTTATGATATTAATATTGAACATAATGTGGCTGCATCTATTTGCTGAAAAGGTTCATAACTGTTGGCATTTTGTCATGTACCCAACTTTTGTCTGTTTTTGACAGGAGCGTGAGGAGAAGGTGCGGCTTCAGGCTCAGATTAAGAGGCTCTGGGAGGACAACCAGAGGCTGCAAGAGGAGTCTCGAGCATCTGCTGCCAAACTGAAGAAGTTCACAGAGTGGGTCTTCAACACTATCGACATGAACTGACTTACATGCACACATCAGGTCCCCACATCAGAGCACATCATCACACATCAGAGCACACCATCACACACGTCAGAGCACACCTCTGGACAGAGCGGCAGTGGGAGACCTGAACCCAGAATGGTCCGTGAACTTGGAAAGTTTGAATTTGTTGATTTTGGCTGCTGAATCTTCAAAAACATTGCTTCTAATAATTAATTGTGAGGAGTTGTTACCCAGAATTGGTCTCTGTGGTTAAAGTAGGTGTGATGAGCACAAGAAAAGTGACATTTATCAGATTATGGAACAGTGAGTTTCACTTTTCCTTTTTTATTTTGATATTTTTGTCCCACAGTTTTCTTAACGAGAAATAAACTTGATGTGACCACGTGTTGCCTGAAGGTTCCATGTCCACAGAGGTTTTTTTTCTTTGCTCAGGCATCTTTTTTGTCCACTTGTTGTAAATGAAGAGTGCAAGCAGCCTCCAGAAACACTCTCCACTCAGTGCTTTTTTTCAGAGGACCGTTTGTTTTGAACGCCTGCTCAAAACACTTTTAAGTTGAAAAGCTCTCCGTTTTTCAGTGTAACACAGTGACATCAGCGCTTTTTCAGACAAATGGGAGCAGTGGATTATTTGAACTGATTCGTCACTTAGTCTATCACAATAGAGACAGCAAAAAAAAAAAAAAAAACTCATCTGTGATAGCAGATTGGACCGACACTTGGTTCTGACTGTTGGTGTTTTATCACTTTACGTTTCATCATAAGATAATTGTTAGCTGTTTCTTGTTACCCACTGAAAACACAGAAACTGCTGAGATGAGTTTCTGGGTGCTCACTCTGCACTTTTCCACCAGAAAAAAAAAAGTTGTACGGAGACTGGGCCTAATCCTGTACTTTGGTTAACCAGTGAACACCCTTGGTTGTACTTTTTATTTTTCATGTGCGACGTAGCGTAAAGATGACTTGGATTTGATCGAAATCAAGCAGCTGAAGCTGTTGTCGGTCATAGTGTGAGCGTTCCTCTGCCGGCTCAGCCACTCGGTGTTTGCTCTGACACACATACCTAACGTCATACATTCATCTCCAAAACAGCCCCTCTGGGACGTTGTTCCTTGTTCATGGTGAATAAAGTACAGAGCTGATGTTTCTCTGACAGAGGAGGCTATTTGTCACTGACTCTACAGAGGAAGGAAGCCAGGATCTGTACAGTGTTTTTCATGTTTCACCACAATCAGATTTCTCGTGTCCTTTCTGCATACAGAAGCACAAAACAACACTTGAAAGAGGAATATTTTTAAAAGCCATTTATAGTGGTGCCATAAAACAACACTGATATATACAGTGCTGCTTTGTTCATCCCAAACGCGTGAGTCTGTCAGCAATAGGAAGAAGCCGGGACTTGTGACTCCATTAAGGGAAAGCTACTCAGAAGAATTTTAACAGGATTGAAGCAATGTTTTAAAGCTTAGCTTGGACTCAGAAGATGTTATTTTCTTTTGGACCACACTTCTCTACCATAAAGCAGTGAATTTATTCATGCTTTGGAGTAGCAGGTGGTTTCTGAAATACAGAAAACCAACTCACGAGACATTTTGGAGAGGGACAGCTCTGGATTTTTCCAGGATAATTTATTTCCTTGTATTATAATTACAATAAGTTGTTCTGTTCATACTATACAACTGACAACAGTATTTTGTTTTGCAACAGACTTGTTGTGTATGATTTAAATGGTTTTCTTTCTGTATTCTAGCTCAAAATTAACTATATACTTTTTATTGTTGTATTTTGTGGTGCCCAAGCCTGCTGTTGTGTTGCTTTACAGTGCCCTCTAGTGATGACCAGTGAAAACGTAATGGTTAGTTAATGTGCAGCCATTCTGTATTTTGTATTGCCTGTTCATTAATCAGACAGAAAGTGAGCCACATGTGCAGAAGAATGGAAGTCTGCTTTAGGGGACAATCAAGATGGGTTTCTTCTTCTTCTTTGCAGAAATTAAGCATATTTTGTGTGTCTGTGCGTGCACACGTATTGAAATATAAAAATCCATAGTTTCCCTCAGGGCTGTGTTCTTGTGAGATTTGTATAGAGTATTTTGACAAACATTACATGGTTATTATTTGCTTCTGAATTTTGAAGTCCACAAAAAGAAGACATTGAACTCTGTAGCCATGATGGTGTGTGTTCCAGTTGTGTGAATGTACAACACTGTCCCGAGTCTTTTATAATGGTCACGTACTCCAAGGCAGGGCAGGAATATGGCTTTGAAACAGGACCTGAGGAACAGACGGAACGATAAACCTGTGAATTGAAGTTTGTGCTGCACTTGCCTCGTTAAAGTAGCCCAGGGAATGTGTTGCAAGGTTTCTGTGTTATGACTATAATTTCCATGATTCAGAATGATTATTTTTGTAAACCCACATGGCCTTTGCAGTGTGTGAAGTCTGTATTCCTTTGCCTTTCGTAATTTTTTTCTGGACAAGAATGAAGAGCTTTTCTGAACACAGACAACTTATATGACAGCAGTAGTTATTAAATCACGTTAATATATAATAATAAGCTCAACATGTAAATTGAAACGGTTGTTTCCAGCAGTGGTTTGAACCTTAATTCCCTGTTGTTTTTCCACCAAGGTGCAAATTTTGTTTGAAATGAAGTACACTGTTTTTCAAAGTGCAGCTCACACCTTATTTCTGTATTATCAGATCTTTAATTTGTTTTTCTGTGCATTGTTGTCAATGTTTTATTATTGGCATTTATTATTTTATGTTTTGTTTTTTTTACTACTTTGATTCCTGGGAAAGCTCAACAAATAATTATTAATAACATGATTTTTCAGTATGTGTTGTACTGGAGTATAAGTAGCAGGACCTCCCAAACTAGTAAATGAAATTGTGACTTATACTCTGAAAAATACAGTAAATATAGCAGATTCACCTTTTGAAAGTTACTTTATCTCAGCTGTGCCACATATAACAAACAGAACCCGCCTTGAATGTAACGAGCTCAGCAGTTTTGTCACCTTCAAAAAGATTTCAGTCTTGGTTCTGTTTTAAGAATCTCTTACCGTCTTTATAGATGACGGTAACACCAGTGGACAGTCTGCATTCAGTATTTACTGAGTGAAATCATTTGCCAGTTGTATTATGTGACAATCTGCCCTTTGACCTCATATTAATGATAGTAAGAATTAGTAGTAATGTGAATTTTACAAAAAATGTGCCAATAGTATAAAGTTTGCAATATGTATGCTTTTTACTGTAACATGTTTGCCATCAGCACTGATCACATGTCCAGTGTCGGCCTTTATGTTCATAGTTTGATGAAAAATATTTAATATTCTAATGTACATGGAAAGTGCTCTAGTTTTTGTACCAAATGAAGTACAGTCAAACAAGACAAACTGTACAGTGCAAGTATTTTGCTCACATCTTTGGAAGTGTGTATCAGTGTTGGATTTTGGAAGCTAACCTTCTGCATGGACACGCACGTGCACACACGCACACATACCAGTGCAGTTCTACTGTTGTAAAATTTATTTTCCAGTTATTTTTTCCCTCTTTCTGTGGTTGTGAGGGGTTTCTTTTAATAAGGATTCAGAAATGTGAATGCTCATATGTTTCAATATTTGGTAATGGCTTTTTTTTAAGAACCTTTGCACAATGTTTTATATAAAGTTAGTGTTTCCAGGTTGTGGATGAGATTCTGTATGTGAACTGATCAACTCCTGTACAATTTGGTCTGAATGTACTTTGTTTTGCTATATAGTTTTCATGCTGGTGTGAGTAAATTCATCTAGTTGAAGGTGCTTGACTTTATCCACCTAAAAAACAAAACCATAAAACTCCCTCTTTTCCTAAGGCACTGTCGGTGAGAGTGGAACAGGATGGATACTGTTGGAGATTTTGGGTTGGTCTTGTGATGACTGCAGTGTGAGCGGCGGCTTTCACAGAACTCAGGGGGACGACATGCCCTGTTTTGTTTTGATTTCTCTGCTTTTTGTTTGTTGGAAGACCAAATGTATCGACTTGTGATTGGTGATGATCCACACGGGAAGACAAATTTTCCAACTATATATAGAGTTTACATCCAGGATTAATTTTCTTTGTATGTAGTTATTAAAAAGAAATTTGCAGTGAGTTTAAAGTTTCTGAAATAAATAAATACCGTATCGTCTTGTGTGACCATTTGTGTGTCATTACAAAGGACAGTACGTACACTTGTGTCCTGTACTTTGGATCTCATTCTTTCCTTCTAAAACTGTTTTTCCCAGAATTTCTCCTCCTTTCATGTAGTAATTTCCTCTCTCGAGCTTTGTTTTTTCAAGATACAAATTGATTATCTCATTATCTCGAGAAAACAAAGCTTCTTTTCTTCTGATAACACAATAAATTATATTGAGAAAACAAAAAGCCATTTTCTCAAGATAACTCGTAATTTATCAGCTTCCTATTGGAATAAACATGCATTTTGAAGACCTCATTCAGTGTAGTGATGTCAGAGGGGCAGGAGAATATCGATGACCGCACCTCACATCTTAGCCTTTCTTTGGTACAAGTAGGGAGGGTTCCAAAGAAAAAAAGGATAAAACCATAGGAGAGTGTCCTATAAAACACCAACATTAAAAAATGTCTCACACATCCAAAAGTTTCCTTTTGATGAGTCATTCTCACATGAAAATGTTTTGCCGATCATAAGAGGTGGCTCAAGGTCACTAAACATTGAAAATCTACCCCCGACAATCGACACTGGTGCGATATTTTGAATGTCAGATCTCTGCCACCTTTACAACTATTCATTCACTACTTTTCAGTTTTGTACAGTTTCTGTTGGTAATTTAGAAATTATCAGCAGATTTGGTGCTAGATGTTTACTGCATTGACTATAACAGGTCCAAACTTGACTCCAAACTCAATTTGCACAGAAGCTGGCCTTCATGGTTACTTTTCTCTTTCTCATTTGACCTGCTGCAATTTTTGATCAAATTCATGGGCTCTTCTACCATCTTGATGATGTGTTTTTGGCAGACTGGCAGCTTAGCCTTTGGCCAAAATGACATTAACTGCTCATAAACGTGTTTTGATTAACGTGGCATTTGTTGGCAACAATGATAGAAAAAAATTGTAAAAAAAATTGTATGTGACTTCTCGGGCTGACCGAAGGCGTGCCCCAGTTAAAAATTCAGAAGGCTGTCCAATCAACCACAAGGTCACTGCTTCTGGTTGAAGGCCTGTTTAATATCCCATCACACTAGAGGCTGAATGAGACCAAATGCCGTTCGAATTAAAATTCAAGCTACACTTCGGCAAAGTCGAGGTGCATTCGAAAACTTCCGACAGCTGTCTGAGTGCATTCAAAACATTCGGGCACTGCCGTGCGGCCAACCTGAATGTACAGCACATGCTCTCTACTGTCAAGGTGTGTTCGAGATGGAAAAATATTGAACGGCGTTCGGTGTACAGTCTGACTGGGTTCTAAATAATCTCACAGCGACAACAGCATTCGGAACAGGCTGATCACATTCGAGGGATATTCGCCATGGTCAGGCACGTCAGATCCTGCCGACATGTCCCCGTCATGTCACTGGATGAACTGGACTGCACCCCCTGTCCATCCAAGGACATATTGTAATGAGCAGGGTCTGTGGCACACATTCATTTTGTGAATCAGACGTGAACACTGGAATCAAACCAACAACACTGTGTGCCACTGCGAGTCAATGCACTTGAGTAGCAGAGCAGTGCGCACATCTGAACAGGGTGTCGCATCCATAATGACAATATTACCGGTACATTGTCATTACCTCTTATGGGTTAGATAAAGTATCAGTGATATTACAGTAGTGTTCAGAATAATAGTAGTGCTATGTGACTAAAAAGATTAATCCAGGTTTTGAGTATATTTCTTATTACATGGGAAACAAGGTACCAGTAGATTTAGTAGATTCTCACAAATCCAACAAGACCAAGCATTCATGATATGCACACTCTTAAGGCTATGAAATTGGCCTATTAGTAAAAAAGGGGGTGTTCACAATAATAGTAGTGTGGCATTCAGTCAGTGAGTTCGTCAGTTTTGTGGAACAAACAGGTATGAATCAGGTGTCCCCTATTTAAGGATGAAGCCAGCACCTGTTGAACATGCTTTTCTCTTTGAAAGCCTGAGGAAAATGGGACGTTCAAGACATTGTTCAGAAGAACAGCGTAGTTTGATTAAAAAGTTGATTGGAGAGGGGAAAACGTATATGCAGGTGCAAAAAATTATAGGCTGTTCATCTACAATGATCTCTAATGCTTTAAAATGGACAAAAAAAAACAGCGACGCGTGGCAGAAAATGGTAAACAACCATCAAAATGGATAGAAGAATAACCAGAATGGCAAAGGCTCACCCATTGATCAGCTCCAGGATGATCAAAGACAGTCTGGAGTTACCTGTAAGTGCTGTGACAGAAGATGCCTGTGTGAAGCTAATTTATTTGCAAGAATCCCCTGCAAAATCCCTCTGATAAATAAAAGATGTGCAGAAGAGGTTACAATTTGCCAAAGAACACATCAACTGGCCTAAAGAGAAATGGAGGAATATTTGTGGACTGATGAGTGTAAAATTGTTCTTTTTGTGTCCAAGGGCCGCAGACAGTTTGTGAGACGACCCCCAAACTCTGAATTCAAGCCACAGGTCACAGTGAAGACAGTGAAGCATGGTGGTGCAAGCATCATGATATGGGCATGTTTCTCCTACTATGGCGTTGGGCCTATATATCGCATACCAGGTATCATGGATCAGTTTGGATATGTCAAAATACTTGAAGAGGTCATGTTGCCTTATGCTGAAGAGGACATGCCCTTGAAACGGGTGTTTCAACAAGACAATGACCCCAAGCACACTAGTAAACGAGCAAAATCTTGGTTCCAAACCAACAAAATTAATGCCTCGCAGATGTGAAGAAATCATGAAAAACTGTAGTTTAGTGATTCACAGGATTGCTAAAAAAGCAGTTTGAACATAATAGTTTTGAGTTTGTAGCGTCAACAGCAGATGCTACTATTATTGTGAACACCCCCTTTTCTACTTTTTTTTTAATATTTTTATTAAACATTTTTCCTTATTACAAACACACAAATGAAAACAAAACAAAAAACAGAACAGCACAGTACATGTATACAAGCAACAACTGACTGGTAGCCAGTAGTCTGAGGATGTTTACAGCAATTACCGCAAAATAAATAAAGTACAAATTTGTTAGCAATTTCAAATCACTAATCTTGATTTGCAGACAGTCCAGAGCATGCTCCCATTTTTTAAACAGGTTGGCTTTACCATTAAGATGATATCTTAAACGTTCCAAAGTAACTATCTCAGAAATTAAATTTTTCCACACTTGAATGGAAGGGGCATCACCACCGACCCATTTGGACATTACGGTCTTTCTAGCCAGCATCAGGAGGAATTGTAAGATGTCTTTGTGAGCTTTAAGGCCTACAGGTATCAGTCCCAGAAGACATAGCAGAGGGCTGGGAGACAATTTCTGCCCCACTACAGTGCTGATCTGTGTGCACACCGCCTTCCAGAATGACTATTATATTACACTCCCATAAACAAATCTATTTCCTATAGTCAATTTACATTTAGGACAATTTGGGGACGTTCCAGGGGTGTCTACGTTTTTACTAATAGACCAATTTCATAGCCTTAAGAGTGTGCATATCATGAATGCTTGGTCTTGTTGGATTTGTGAGAATCTACTGAAGCTACTGGTACCTTGTTTCCCATGTAACAATAAGAAATATACTCAAAACCTGGATTAATCTTTTTAGTCACATAGCACTACTATTATTCTCAAAAATACTGTAAGTACATATCCATCCATCCATCCATTTTCTTCCGCTTTATCCGGAGTCGGGTCGCGGGGGCAGCAGCTCAAGCAAAGCCGCCCAGACCTCCCGATCCACACACACCTCCCCCAGCTCCTCCGGGGGAACCCCAAGGCGTTCCCAAGCCAGCCGAGAGATGTAGTCCCTCCAGCGTGTCCTGGGTCTTCCCCGGGGCCTCCTCCCAATGGAACGAGCCCGGAACACCTCTCCAGAGAGGCGTCCAGGGGGCATCAGGAAAAGATGCCTTTCGACGTGGAGGAGCAGCGGCTCGACTCCGAGCTCCTCCCAAGGGACCGAGCTCCTCACCCTATGTCTAAGGGAGCGCCCAGCCACCCTGCAGAGGAAACTCATCTCGGCCGCTTGTACTCGCTATCTCGTTCTTTTGGTCATGAGCCAAATCTCATGACCATAGGTGAGGATCGGAACGTAGATCGATCGGTAAATCGAGAGCTTTGCCCCCCTACTCAGCTCTCTCTTCACCACGACGGTCCAATACAGCGACCGCCACCTTGCCTCCACTTGAGGCAAGGACACTCCACCGACCTGAAGAGGGCAAAGCACCTTTTTCCGGTCAAGAACCATGGCCTCGGATTTGGAGGTGCCGATTTTCATCCCGGACGCTTCACACTCGGCTGCAAACTGCCCCAGTGCACGCTAAAGGTCTTGATTTGACAAAGCCAACAGAACCACATCGTCCGCAAACAGCAGAGACGAGATTCTGTGGTTCCCAAACCAGACCCCCTCTTCACCCTGGCTGCGCCTGGAAATTCTGTCCATAAAAATAATGAACAGAACCGGTGACAAAGGGCAGCCCTGGCTGAGGCTGTAAGTACATAATTATGTGTAAATTGTTCCATCTTTCACTAAGCTGAGGATTTTGAACCTCATCTGGCTCGGGTTAGTCCGGACAAGTTGGTGGTGCAGGCCTTTGGAGGACAGTTGTGTTTCTATGGGTACTGCCCTATCATGAGTTTGGTGAAGTCTAAGTTAAGTTACTACAGGGAAGTAGGCATCATAAGGGACAGGCAAAGTCTGATTCATGAACTGTGAATGTACATTCAATGGCCACATAGGGTGTGGTGGATGGTGTCACTCGTATTCTGGACTCAGAATATACAAAACTATTTCCATGTCCGTTCCAAATAAAGATACAATTTAAAAAATTACAACGCTAAGAAATCACATGTACATAAGTATTCACAGCCTTTGCCATGAAGCTCAAAATTGAGCTCAGGTGATCATCCTTGAGATGTTTCTACAGCTTAATTGGAGTCCACCTGGGATAAATTCAGTTGATTGGACATGATTTGGAAAGACTGTCTGCATACAAGGTCCCACAGTTGACAGTGCATGTCAGAGCACAAACCAAGCATGAAGTCAAAGGAATTGTCTGTAGACCTCTGAGGCAGGATTGTCTCAAGGTTCAAATCTGGGGAAGGGTACAGAAACATTTCTGCTGCTTTGAAGGTCTCAATGAATACAGTGGACTCCATCATCTGTAAATAGAAGAAGTTCAGATCCACCAGGATCCACTGGGTGATAAGGGCCTTCATCATGGAGGTGACCAATAACCCAATGGTCACTGTGTCAGAGCTGCAGCATTCCTCTGTGGAGAGAGGAGAACCTTCCAGAAGGACAACCATCTCTGCAAGAATTCACTAATCAGGCCTGTATGGTAGAGTGGCCAGAGGGAAAACACTCCTTCGTAAAAGGCACATGGCAGCTCACCTGGAGTTTGCCAAAAGACATCTGAAGGACTTTCAGACTATGAGAAACAAAATTTTCTGGTCTGATGAGACAAAGATTGAACTCTGATGTGAATGCTAGGCGTCATGTTTGGTGGAATCCAGGCACCATCCCTACAGTGAAGCATGGTGGTGGCAGCATCATGCTGTGGGAATGTTTTTCAGCAGGAGGAACTGAGAGACTAGTCAGGATTGAGGGAAAGATGAATGGAGCAATGTACAGACATATTCTGGATGAAAATCTACTCCAGAGTGCTCTTGACCTCAGACTGGGGCCACGGGTCATCTTTCAGCAGGACAATGACCCTAAGCACACAGCCAAGATATCAAAGGAGTGGCTTCAGGACAACTCTGTGAATGTCCTTGAGTGGCCCAGCCACTTGCTTGCCACCAGCATGCTTCACTGTCTTCACTGTGAACTGTGGCTTGAATTCAGAGTTTGGGGGTCGTCTCACAAACTGTCTGCGGCCCTTGGACACAAAAATAACAATTTTACTCTCATCAGTCCACAAAATATTCTTCCATTTCTCTTTAGGCCAGTTGATGTGTTCTTTGGCAAATTGTAACCTCTTCTGCACGTCTTTTATTTATCCGAGGGACTTTGCGGGGGATTCTTGCAAATAAATTAGCTTCACACCGGCGTCTTCTAACTGTCACAGCACTTACAGGTAACTCCATACTGTCTTTGATCATCCTGGAGCTGATCAGTGGGTGAGCCTTTGCCCTTCTGGTTATTCTTCTGTCCATTTTGATGGTTGTTTTCCGTTTTCTTCCACGCGTCACTGTTTTTTTTGTCCATTTTAAAGCGTTGGAGATCATTGTAGATGAACAGCTTATAATTTTTTGCACCTGCGTATACGTTTTCCCTTCTCCAATCAACTTTTTAATCAAACTACGCTGTTCTTCTGAACAATGTCTTGAACGTCCCATTTTCCTCAGGCTTTCAAAGAGAAAAGCATGTTCAACAGGTGCTGGCTTCATCCTTAAATAGGGGACACCTGATTCACACCTGTTTGTTCCACAAAATTGACAAACTCACTGACTGAATGCCACACTACTATTATTGTGAACACCCCCTTTTCTACTTTTTTTTACTAATAGCCCAATTTCATAGCCTTAAGAGTGTGCATATCATGAATGCTTGGTCTTGTTGGATTGGTAAGAATCTACTGAATCTGCTGGTACCTTGCTTCCCATGTAACAATAAGAAATATACTGAAAACCTGGATTAATCTTTTTAGTCACATAGCACTATTATTCTGAACACGAATATGTGCATCATAACTGTAACCCCACACACAGCTGCACTACAGTGAGTCAATGCTTTGCGGTGGCATGGAGCAGCACAGCATCTGACATAGTATTATCATAGGTACACCATCTAACACATTAGAAGGACTGGCAATGCAACGGTTTTACCAAGGCATTACAATCTAAATAAAATAACTAATCGCCTTTGGAATGGCTTCAAATACGCTTCCCACTGCATGGCGCTCAGCAGCCATGCTGCAGCCTGTGATGTAATCCGTGTGAATTTGGGAGCAACGTCAGATGGTGACATCTGCCATGATCCGAGGGTAAATGTGCAATCCACTACAAAATACCCAGGTAACAAAAAAATGTTACCAGAACTTTATCAAAACATAACCAGAAATGTTCCCAGAACGTTACGTTAAACGTTTGCAGAACATTCTTATGGATGGTTTTCTTGACATCCTCTCAACATTACTAAATACATTATGGGAACGTTACAAGAAACATTAGGATAACCCTAGGATAACGTGATAGGAATGTTCTTGCAAGGTTATGGATGTTCTTGTGTGGATGCTCTTGTACCTTATTGTAGTATTGTATTGAAAGTTGGGGCCAAGCTTTATGCAACCTTGAGGAAATATCTGCAGAACTACCTTGATGATGGAAATCCTATATCATATGTTACAAATAGATTTTGCTTCCTCGTGTGGTATAAACAATCCAATGCTAGTATCCTAGACATGTGCTCAAAGAGGTTAACAATTGATAAAGTCCAAGGCCACTACGTGAAAGCTGGTATATAATGTTTGGGATTGATCTTAAGAAAATAAACATTTGGTAGTTCCAGAAATATTTGTGTGGGGCAGGAGATCACACAACAATAATATTACTTACTACACATTCATTATTACCACCAGAATTATTTTTCTACACCAGGGGTGGGCATCGAGGGCCGAGACACTGCAGGTTTTCCGTGCAACCAATCACCTCAGCAGGTGGGTTGCTGATGAGCTTCTCCTTTGAACATAAACACCTGGTTGTCAATGAAATCACCTGCTGAGACACCTGATCATTAATGACATTACCTGCTGAGGTGACTGGTTGCACGGAAAACCTGCAGTGTCTCGTCCCTTTATGGCACATGATTGCCCACCCCTGTTCTACACTTATGAACACTTTTCTACACTTACTGTAACCATTTGTTTGCAATGTAACCCAATTAAAAAAAAAAAAATAGCCTTTTGCCTCTAGAAATGCCCTCTAATATTTCTGGAACTGTTCTTAAATAACGCAAGCAAGTCACTTTTACCAAATTAAATTTTTAATACCACGTCGCTGTGTTGCAGTGTTGAACTTTCCTACTCGACTCCTGGACTGTGGTTCCAGGAGCCAGTGAACAGATGGACAGACACCTCTTGCCCTTCTAAACCTTATATTTATTTACAACATTTATAACCGAACACTTTTTCCTGATATATATCTCTCTCTCTGGTAACCTGCTCTGCTCCATTCTCGTCTTCTCCCGCTCAGCCTGCACACACGTTAACACGCGGCCACATACACACACACTGACATCATCACTCTCTCTTAAAGGGATACACTCCTAAAGTGGTAGCTGCTCTCCTAAGAAAAGTCTTGATTCCCGGCTTCATGCAGCTTGATTCTCGGGGCGGATGGGTTCACATGATTGATGCTAAATCATACGTCTACATATTAAATATACATACATAAACTAGCTTGGTTGGTTCCAATAATATAGGTAGAAAGAAAGCGACCACGACAGGCTACGACAGCATTTATCCCTGCAGCCGCTGTTTGATTTCTTGTGCATGTGCAAAGCTTACCGGTAGCATGCTGGTTTCAACGCCTAAAGGTCTCCAGTTGCTCGCATGGTGTCACTGCGGCGCACTTGTTAAAGGCCTGTATTAAAAGCCAAAAAAGCTCCAGTGTGTTACAAGAGAACACAAAAATATCAAATATAAAGTAAAATGTCTATAGTGATTTGATCTAGGACTGGCTAATCTTTAAGAATAATTCACAGGCCCACATTCATATAGGTTCATGGTAAAGAGAGCTGAAATGTTCCAACAACGTTCTTGGGATGTTACTAAAGGCCCCTTCACACATAGTGCGAAGTTTGGATGACATTTGGACAAATACGGCACCACAAAACATCATGCCGACGGGCAGGCGTGTACGATCCCGGTGCGAGAGCTTGTGCACGCGACGGTGTCTTTGGAGCAGGAACAGCACATCATCATGCCGCTTATGTAGAATAAATAAAAAATAAAACCAGCCGGTACCAGCTGGCAGCATGCGTGCATGTCCTGCCGACACGTGTGTCTTGTGGATGGCGCACCGCAGGACACCGCGTCATGTGGAACAGAGCTCACGTGGGTGACGTGACAGTGAGATTGCCTGCTGCTTGTTATGATCTGACGGCCCGTTTCAACCTGGGGGCAGCCTGTCCATGTGCGCGCCGTGTGTGCGCGCACTTACTGTCCAGTTGGGATGTCCAGAATGACAGAGGGGAGAAGATGGCACCGGAACTACCAGGAGGCACAAGGAACAAAAATCACCACAAACAATGGACGTAGAAGAGCTGGCCAATGGAACACAGAGACAGGAACCATGACCAGCAAAGACCAACAACTTACACAATGAACCACCGAAGAAACAACAGAACATCATGAACCAGACCAGAACCACACAAATAACCACCCACATGGGGCAGAAAACACATATGACATGAAGGGGGTATCGCATATCCACAAGTGAGAGAGGAGGAACAGAGACTTCCACATGCACACACACAGAATGCAGGTTGTTACTCGGCGCGCGCACACACACACACACACACACACACACACACACACACACACACACACACACACACACACACACACACACACACACACACACACACACACACACACATCCACAAGACACAGAGGACAACTGAGGCCATGATTACATGCATGCAGGATGCAGGGAGAAGAACAGCAGACACACACCCACATCTACAAGACACAGGAAGAAACCACGCCACCACCAGCACACCACGGACAAGGGGAGACACACCCACACAAGGAATGGAGGACTTGGGCACACATGACAGGCATGAAGAGACGCACCCACATCGGAGAACAGAAAACACCAAAATACAAAATTCCAAAATCAACCAAGAACTCAAAAATATGGCCAAAAGGGCCAATCTGTGGAACCGCCACAATACCCCTCCATCAAACGCCAGCCCCGATGGCACAAAAGACCCCGACCCCCAAACAGAAGAGGGAAGAACCAAAACATAAAGGAACCAACACCAACAGAACCAACCCAAAACCCGCCACAAGAAAAAAAGAAAGAACGGAACCCACAGAACACTGGACCTGTGAAGGAAGGAGGGGGCCAGAAGGTGGGGAATGCCCCCAAACACCCCTGGATGACCAAAAAGACAGCCATGAACAACATAATCATACAAATCATGGCCCAATGGCTGGCTGGAGTTCACGTTTATGATGCCAGGCCCGTTACGTGAACAGCCAGATCTACAGGCAGCAAGTCCAAGAACATGACTGGGGTCCCCGATGATGTCAGGAGGTCAACCTTGTGGCCATCAGGAGGTTCAGATAGTGTCAGATGACCAACAGGAGACCGCGGCAGCGCCAGGAGGAGCGCTGCATGGCAGACGTGTGTCCAACATGGCATCCAGAGGGCAGTCTTGCAGCCATCTCTGCCAAATCTGGTGCAGGGGCCTGAGGGCTCACAGAAGTCCATCATTGAGTGAGATGGATGACCAGACGACCCACCTCAATGTCTGGGGTGCGGCCAGAAGGGTCACAAGAGTCCAACATTGACGTAGGCAGATGACCCAACAGGCAACAGAGGTTCACCTCAACGTCTGGTGTGTGGCCGGACAGCCCACAGACATCCATTTCTGAGTCTGAAGGGTGGTCAGACCGCCCCCCAGGAGTCCACCACCATGACAGATGATCGGCCACCCGGCTCACAGGAGTTCAAAGCAAGAACAGCACCCCCGGCATCCACAGCTACAGCAGGAGGGTGGCCACCTAGTCCACAGGATCACTGACATCATTGGAATTTCCTCTGGCTGGGTCCTCCACGCAGTTGACATCATCCTACCCTGGGGTGGATGGCTCCAGGGGAGCACAGATGCTCCTGGGCTCGGCGCCAGCCACCTCCTCTGAGGTCCTGACATCGTCAGCCACTGACACTGGCTCCTTCGGGATCCCAAGATGGCGTCATCCCCTGCCGCAGGGGCGGATGCCCCATCAGGCACCGTGATGACCTCTGTGGCGGCAGTGGAGAGCTCCACCTGGACCCCTTTAACAGTTGGGAAAATCCTAGACCCGTTTTCCGACCTGAAACAAAAAGCAGAGGGGACGTGTCGCTCCATGACTCACAAAAGCACAGAGCTGGCCAATGGAACACAGAGAGAGAAACCATGATGAGCAAAGACCAACAAGTTCTACAATGAACCGCTGAAGAAACAACAGAACGGGTGTGCTAAAATAAGGAAACAACTAATGACACATGCATGTAGAAAACACAGACAGAAGAATGCACGTGGAAAATAAATGGAGGATGAAGTGACAGAATGAAACAGAGAAAACTGGTGATGAATAATACTGCAGATACAAAAGGGTGAGTGTACAAAATGAATAACACTAACCAAGCACATACGCTAACGAAGAGAAATAACCACACAGAAATAAATAAATAAGAGCTGAGTACAGCAGAATAAACACTAAAAAGAACAAATAAGAAAGCAAAAACAAAGTGATCAAACCTAAATCAGTACAAACCAATGACAAAAATCAAAATCCATAATACCAAGAAACAACATGCAGAATTCAGAATAATAACCCCACATATAAAATCACCCTGAGACGCAGGATTATGAACGAGACTAGAACCGCATAAATAACCACCTGCACGGGGCAAAATGCACATATGACATGAAGGGGGCACCACACATCCACAAGTCAGAAAGGAGGAACAGAGACCCCCACATACACACACACACAAGACACAGGGGGTCACTCGGCACACACACCCATCCACGAGACACAGAGGACAACGTAGGCCATAATTACACACACGTAGGATGCAGGGAGAAGAACAGCAGAGACACACTCACATCTACAAGACATAGAGAAGGAAGCCACACACACGCAGGTATACACCACAGACAAGCCACACACCAAGACACATCCACACACAGGGAACGAGGACCAGGGCACACATGACTGACACACACACACACACACACACACACACACACACACACACACACACACACACACACACACACACACACACACACACACACACACACACACACACACACACACACACACACACACAACGAGGCCCAGGGCACACATGATGAACACGAGGAGACACACACCCACACCCACACACACAGGGAATGAGGACCAGGGCACCAGCCCAAAATCAGCCAAGAACTCAAAAACACAGCCAAATGGGCCAACTGGCAGAACCGCCACAGTTCCTGCAACATGTCAGCAAGTTTTCAGGTTGGAAAATTATTGTAATGTGGATTTGCATCAGGAAGGGCATCTGGTGTAAAACTTAAACAATTCAACATGCAGATCCACCTTGGATCTGCTGTGGTGATGCCAAGTGAAAAACAAGGGAGCAGCCGAAGGGACTTAGTATGAGAGTGTGCAGAAATGAATGTAAAGAGGCACGGCCATTAAAAGGGGCGAGAAATGTAACCTTCCAACCACTGGGATCTTTTCCTGTTTACTGTTGCTCAATAATTCATTTGAGTGGAGGATGTAGTTTCCATTCAGGCGTGTGTGTGTGTGTGTTTATGTGTGTGTGTGTGTGTGAGAGAGAGCGAGTGAGAGAGAGAGAGAGAATGAGTGAAGAATCTGTGGAGTCAGTGGTCCATTAGTATCAGTGTTGTGTTTGATGGTTAAGTGCCTCCATTGATCTGTGAGCTTTTTGAATTCCCCTTTTCCATTTGCTGAAATTTACAGATGAAAGTGAAAAAAGAAAATGACAGATTTTCAGCCAAGTTGTTATACATGCTATAAGTTCACTGTCTGGTCCAAAAGTATTTAAATAGGACAGACATTCTTTTAGACTGCACCACCAGCAGTAAAAAATGTCATTTTGTTGAAATGCTTAATTAACACGATACACATTACAGCATATACAAACAGAGGAGCAAATCTAATTGTGAGAGAGTGAATATAAAGATCACTGCTTTTGTTTGCATTTTCCATATTGTCCCAACTTTTCAGGGTTGTGTGTATGGATATACTGTGCCCTCCAAAAGTATCGGGCCGCTTGATATTTCACACATTTTAATTTGTTTATGCCATTTCAGATTAAAAAAATAAATCATGCTCCTCATTATAAAATTTTCCAAAATTATCTTCCATAAAGTAAAACTCTAAGCAAATCTCTACAACTTGATATCAATTAAAAAATAATAAAAAATATAAAAGCCAAGATGATACTATTCTGACATGGTTTTGCACATAAGACTGGCATAGCATGTTTCAAGTACACACATATATGTCAGAAGGTGGGGGGGGCATACCATATTCTGTCCCCCCTGGTTGAAATGGTGGTGGTGGTGGGGGGGGGACATGTCCCCCTATCCTCCACCAAATTGCACCCATGACTGGAACTGCACCTGACCACTGACCTATGAAGATATTCATGAACTGTGAATGATTCCTGAACAGCAAACCTTATTTCCTAGACTGTGAACCTTATTTCCAGAATTGTTAACACTTCTGTTTTAAGCCTTCTGTGAAGTGTAAACTGTCTATTGTTAAAGGCTTCAGTGTTATGAGTGCAATCACTCACCTCTCCTCTTCTCCGTTCTCCTAGTTCCTGTTCTCGACTCTGTGCGTCCCACCTGGCCCCGGCTCCAGTTCCGTATACTCCCGGATTTCAGTTCTCTTTCAAGACTGGCTCGGGATCCTGCAGCTCCCTAATTTCCACTGCTACAAGCGGGTTGACTGTCCACTCTGTAGGCATCCCCAGTGCAGCATTATTATTTTCTTATTTATTGTAAATAAATATATTTTCATTCACAACCAGTTCTGTTCCTTTTTCCCAGCATTTGAGTTCATCGTCTGCACCGGTCCAGTCCCGTCCGGACCTCTAACCATAACACCATCCTGTCTATGGCTGATACTAAGACTCTGATTCATGCATTTGTTTGTTCTAGATTGGACTACTGCAGTGTTCTATTTTCTGGTTTACTGCAGTCCAGCTTTATGGGTCTCCAACTGGTTCAAAATGCTGACCACATTACACCCATTTTGGTGTCTCTTCACTGGCTTCCTGTCCCTGTGAGATCAGATTGTAAGGTTCTGTTACTAACCTATAAAATTATTCATGCACTAGTACCTCCTCAATTAGCTGACCTAATTAAACCCTATGTACCGCCCGGGCTCTGTGTTCTCAGGGTGCAGGACTACTTTGTGCCCTTGAGTGAATAAAAAGTCTGCAGGTCACAGAGGTTTCTCTTATCATGCACCTGCTTTTTGGAATTATCTCCCTGCGTCAATAAAACAGTCAGATTCTGTAGAGACTTTCAGGTCCAGACTGAAGATGCTCTTATTTTCCCTTTCCTATGGCCAGCATACTGACATAATATGTTACTATGCTTTCAACCCTTTAAAATTAATTTTATTAGGAAACGGAGTGGGCTGCAGCCTCAGCTTTATCTAAATTCTGGGTCTTTTACTGAAGCTTAGGGCTAGTGGCCGGCAATCATTTCTTCTGTTTTTCTTGTTGCTTAATACTAACAAAATTAGGCTGGGAATTTGTTTCTGGTATTTGTTGTCTTTCTGCTGCCTGATTCTGTTTTTTCTCTCCGTTTGAGGGGGAGCTCCATCCAGAGATGGGAGTGGGTGTCTTCTTCTGCAGGCCTCACATCCTGTGCACCAGCATGGACTCCCAAACTTTCCTATATATTTGTATTGTCAATTGTGTCGGTAGCATGGCCCAAGTACAGGGTCACCCCCTTGAGTCTGGTCTGCTTGAGGTTTCTTCCATAAATCATCAGAGGGAGTTTTTCCTTACCACTGCTGCCTGTGTGCTTGCTCTGGGGGTTGGTAAGGTCAGACCTTACTTGTGTGAAGCGCCTTGAGGCAACTTTGTTGTGATTTGGCGCTATATAAATAAAATAAACTGAATTTACTTATCGATAGACGACAGGCTCAACTTCTAGATGTCTTGTGCTGTTGTTTTAACCTCTGTGAAACAATCATTAAATGAAGTGTTACTGATGCCATTCACCGCTCTCACAACACAACAGCACTGCAGTGAAGACGAGAGCTTTTATACAGAGCAGAGGAGGAATAAAACAGCTGTTTTTCATTCAGCCTGAGCATCTTACATGCTCAGGCTGAATGATCATGCTCATGCTAAGCCAACAGAGCAGGAATCAGTTAGCCATCTGCTAGTTTTATTCATCTAAAATCAGAGGAAAACACATTGATATAAGGACATGACAAATTAAAAGAGAAATGCCACTTTTAACAAACTGGACCTCATTTCTAGCATAAAATGTGGTCAATTACTCTCCGATATACCTTTGGTGGACATGTTCATGTTCAAATCTGGCTTGAAGATTTTTCTTCTTCTACTAAGGTGGATTAGAATGTTTTGTGGTACACAGCACCAAATCCCCGCACAGGCGGGACCTAGCAGTCAATATGTGTCACTGAATTAAAAATGCAGCTGGTTATTTTCAACCAGAGGTGGTGCTGTGACATGTCTATCATCTGGGGTGGTACCGTGGGTGTCCAATCAGATTTCAGGGGAGTCCAGCGCCATCCTGGCCTCCCCTCCCCCACAAGATCTTGTCTATTGTAAATCCAGGAGGTGTTTGACGTTTGGCACTTCCTGTTTCAGTCTCAACTTGCCACTGAATTCCCGCGAGAGCTTGTCTATCATCAATCCAGGAAGTGTTCAACATTTTGAGATTTGACATTTCACTGTGTACTCAAAATGTGTACTTCCTGTTTGGGACACAGTGTACCATAAGCCAGCTTTGTGTGCTTCTGTGTCACTCATATAAAGTGTAATCATGAAGTAAACTTGAGGTTTACTTAAGTTTATTTCATAAAATAAACTTTAAATATACTTTTTGGTAAGGGTGACACTGATTAAATCTTTAGGCTTTCCTTTAGACTTGTGTTTTATTGTGCCCCAAAATTCATTAAATATTCAGAGAAAACTATTTACCCTGTCTGCGCTTTGTGTTGCCCAGTTTCTGTTGCGTTTATACAAATAACACAACTTTATGTCTGAAGTGACTGGAGCACAAAATATGATGTACATGTCGTACTGCCAGATGTTGCACATGTTTACTTTATGGGGAGGATCGATTCCCATCACTTTGAGCAGGTGGGATGAGTTCATCAGTCAAATCATCTGGTGGAGTTGGTGGTTCCAAAGAAAACCTGCACCCTCTTGGCCCCTTTTGGGAATCAGTTTGATACATGCAGATTATGGCATGGCATTGTCAAAGTCGCTACCGCTTCTTTCGAGCAGCGCCATGCTGGCTATCATGTTGAAATGATTTCTACAGAAAAATACAATAAACATTTGCTCCCTGGTGGTAGTTTTGAGTTAAATTTATTGAGCCAGGCCCATAAAGCATTCACAGACTTATTGCTTACATTGTACATTATGTGCAGAAGTTTGCTGCAGTTGTGTAAATTTCAGCATCAATGTTGTGAATGAAACACACATATTTAATGTTGGCTTTATGATCTGGTTTGTGGGCGTGTTGCCTGCTGGTTACATGGCTGCATCATATACATCACTCACCCATCAGTGGGCGAGTCTGAAACGCACATAAGGAGTAAGTGCATTCTAGTGACAGAAACCTACCTGCTCTTGCAGCGTGCGTGCGTGCGTGTAAAGACGTTTTTTGGCTTCAAAGGTGCTGCGCACAGAGATGGTAAGAACAAACAGTGATGAATGAATCTGTGTCATGGCGAGTGCGCACTGTGACGTCAGCGATTCTGGTGCTCTGGGCAGTTTTGTGCACAAAATGTTCAGCCCACCCGTGATCGCAGACAGTGTGGACTGAGCTGTCTAATCAGCAGGACTCAGCACGAGCCCTGCATTTAACAGGAATGCCGCGGACAAGCGGGTGCACGTGTGGTGTGAACACAGTGTATTGGGGATTTTTCCTGATGCCGCATCTCTAAAGGCCCACTGACACAAGCATGTCTTTGAGTCACGCAATAGCACGACCTGTCGTGCTGGACAGTAACCTCGTCTTTAATGGGTGCAGACAGGACGTGAGAGGGGCGCCGGTGCGTGCTATTGCGCACAGAGAATTTAGAAATGTTCAAAAAAAATCTTTCACGCGCAAATGTCATGCTATGTGGCACGAGCTAATCCACAACACTACATGCACCTTGTCAAGTGGAGTAAACAAGAAGTGAACAGAGCAAGTGGTGATGTCAGCGGATCACATCAGAGCGCAGTCTGAACAAGAACTTAAATCTGTTACAAACATACTTTAACAGCCGCACACAAGAAGGAAAGAACATGCAACTATTTTATCAAGCCAGGACAATGTAAACATGACAAATAATTAGCTTTTTAGACAGCTCAAAATGCTTTCTGCAGGTAGTTATATGTGTGCGTGCGGCTCTGGCTGCAACCTCTGATCCAGGAAGCGATTAGATCCATTTTCAATGGCCAATTTTCAGAAAAAAGTAATTAATCTGCCACAAAATAATTATTTTATATATGCAGCGTTCAGGGCAGAGCATGTGGCAGGTGGTAGAACGAAGAATGGCGTCCAGCTGTGAACACAGAGGGTGGGATCTTCACCACGACGTTCGTGCTGTTATGTGAGTTTCAGGCATGCTTGTGTCAGTGCACCCTTAATAATTTCAACTTCAGATCTGTGTCAGCTCTAATAAAAGGAAATTTTTCAAAGTGTTCTGTCATCTTTCAAGAAATATTAAGAATATATCTTAACCCTAATCAGCATACCTGGGTTCCCTGCAAACCCCAGGGGTGTATTGATATTTGTTTTAAACTTTCATGCTTACTCAAATGCAATTTATGTAACTGTCACCTATAGGGTTATCTTCAATTTCACTTATTTTGATCCAGTTTGATTACATACTGTGGGCTCCAACATTTTTCTATGGAATCCATGTGGACCCCAGTCTGATATATTTGGATGAGCTCCATCACAGAATTTTAAGCGACGTGTCAATTTTTCATGACTGTTGAACTGTCAGCTCAGCAGTCAGTCTCTTCTGTCAGCAGCAGTCTCTCCACAGTGCATGTCAACAGTTTTTTTTTTCCCCGTATGCATATATAGTAATGGTAAATGCCACACTGGCAGAACCATTTATGAACATTAATACCCATATATGCAATTTATTCTTGCAAGACAGAAGGTATGTAGTGTGTGAGTGAATGTACTGTGTGTGTGACCCCCATTGGCCCTTCCCGATCAGCCTACAACATCCTACTCAAAGCCAACCGACAACTTCTATCAAGAAGGGCAGACCACCAAAACAACACAAAGACAGACAAGAACGAGAGACATGTGGTGAAGACAGTAACTGTGATGTGAGACACAGAGGAGACGGGGCCCCAACCGTACAACCTACCATGACAAACAACCACACATGAACAAACAGTGACAGAAACAGTCTGTTGTCTAATTTGTGAGCATCCATACCCTAATCGAGAACACCGTAGTGTTAATCCCCTTAAGAGCAGCCAAAAGCTGAATTGTGGTGATGGCCACAAACACGCGACCATCCACACACAGAGACCCAGATCACAACTAAATATCTGAATCACTACTGTGGCTGGTGTGTTGGGCCAAGACAAGAGTACAGAACCTTACCATATGACATGGACCACTCCGGCACATCAGAAGCCATGCGGCTGGCTGCGAGCACGGACGGAAGGGGGTCCAGGATGCAGGGCCCAGGGGGAACCAGGAAAAAAGGGGCAGCAGAAGGGCACAGGGGCCAGGAAAGGCAGCTTCCAGAGCCACCGGGCAGCACAGCAAACCAACAGGCGAGCAGCCCGACGGCGCCTGTCAGGTCAGCTGACAGGTGCCGTATGTCCACAGCAAAGCCTTTACCCTTTATTTAATCTCACCTCCTTCTCTCTATCAGATGCTCAGATGCTGGCTTGTGGCATTGTGTGTTCACCAGCTGAGTTGCAGTACACAGCGATAAGCTGTTCCAGCAGTGCACTGCGCTGGACAGTGACCGGACTCTGGGACCCTCAGCCACAGCTGACAATGTTGGATTCATAGTATGTGTGTGTGTGTGTATGTGGGTGGGGGGGTGGCATAGTCATGCTCATGTGTGTTGCTAGGTTACACCACACTCGTGTTGCACTTAGAACATTTTCACAAACAGTTTGAATGTGGTTCTATTCTCGTGGTGGGAGCATGAATAGCCACGCCTTTTCTAAGTGTCCAGGGAGAGGTGTTGGATGTTCATGTGCAACACCTGGAATTTGGCTGATATCTGCCGAGAGAAGGGTCATGTGGGCACTTGCAGGGCATTTGCTGTCTTTTGGCCGCTGCTGTGCACGAATGGTTGTGGTGAGCTGTACGAGGCATTTGAGGTGGCTCAGATTTTTCACGAGTGGCATGTGATTCCTCCTTCGTCTGCTAGTCGGCTTCAATTGTGTTATGTGTGAAGGGGCCCTTAACCTTAATAAAAAAAATTTTAACCACTTTTTATGCAGCCAAGTCTGGGTTTAAACATACATTGGCAGGCAGGTTACATCAAAAAGTATTTTTAATTGTTTAATTATCAAATATGCAACACAGTTGTCCTGGGGGGAAAAAACAACCTCAAATGTAATGTGCATTTTGACAGTTGCTGTTAGCAGAATTCAGGTCATTGTCTGTTACAAGCTCTTTTGAGATCCCAAATCATGTGAATATGAACAGCAGCTGTTCATCACAGCTTCTCTTGCAGTCTTGGTAAGATTCAGTATTTGTGATTTCAAAACTGGTGCTGATGATGGTCGTAACCAAGTTTGTTCAAAATTGACAAACACAGATCAAGAAGTTACTGTGACGCTTCAAAACATGCCCCAATTTGTTATTCAGGATGAAATGAGAAGGGATGCCTGCAATCTCCCTCCTTAAGCGTCTGCCGCTGACCACCCCAGATTGGGCTTCGGAAATAATTTTAGTCTTCTTGTTGTGGGGGCCGCCTTAAGAGGAGGTACTGCTGGACCACCACCAGAGGGCGCCCTGCCTGAAGTGCGGGCTTCAGGCACGAGAGGGCGCTGCCGCCACGGACACAGCTGTCACTCATTATCTCTTGACAGCTGTCACCCATCTACTCTACATCATCTCACTCCATAAAGACCGGACATCATCTCCACCTCGTTGCCGAGATATCATCTACCTGTGAAGGTAATGTTCTCAGCCAGAAACTAACTGTGTCCTAGTCTGAATTCATTTTGCAGCTGCTTTCCTGTGGAGTGCCTTATCAGTGAGGTTGGCGTAATCCGCGACGGCTTCGCTTCACACCCCAACCAGATAAGTGTTTGACAGGAGCTGCACGAGTGTGTATTAGAGGTGGAGGTGACTTTCCACCTTCTGACTGTTTTTGTTACTGGGTGTGCACACACCCACGTCTCACTGTTTGTGCTCCTCGCCAGCAGTACCAGATCCGACAGTCGGGGACAGTGATCACCTGGGAATTCGGGACTTGGCGGCTCCAGTATTCACCGGGTTCTGTGGTGGTGGAAATCGTGTGGTTCTGGCTCTTCTCAGGACAGACGTCTTCTATCCTCGAGCCTGCCCACACGTCACTTTTGTGGATTGACTGCTATCAGATTCTGAGATTGTCTGTATATTCGTTGTGCACATTCACAACATTAAATTGTTACCTTTTGGCTCATCTACTGACCGTTCATTTGCGACCCCTGTTGTGGGTCCGTGTCACTACACTTTCCCCAACAGGATATCTCGGCCAACGTCATGGATCCCGAGGGGCGTCAACCATCTGTTGGACAGCCAATGGAAGAGCAGGGTGCACAGGCGTCGGCTGGAGGCGTGATTGGTGGGTTGCAGCACATCCTCACCGCCTTTACCGCTCGGATGGACCTGATGACCGAGCAACACATCATCCTTAATCGCAGGATGGAGGCTCTCACCGCACAGGTGGAAGCGCGCGCTCAGGGCGCTGCTGCAGCTCCTCCTCCTGCCGACCCGGTGCCGAATACAGACATTCCACTGGTCATTCAACGACCCCCCCCCCCACCATCCCCTGAAGCATACATAAGCCCCTCAGAGCCGTACGGAGGTTGTGTGGAGACGTGCGCGGACTTTCTTATGCAGTGTTCGCTCGTCTTTGCACAGTGTCCCGTGATGTACGCGTCTGATGCCAGCAAGGTGGCTTACGTGATTAATTTGCTTCGAGGTGAGGCACGCGCTTGGGCTACAGTGCTTTGGGAACAAAGTTCACGGCTCCTTGCCTCTTATATACTGGGTTTGTGAGGGAGCTCAGAACTGTTTTTGATCACCCTAACAGAGGCGAAACCGCGTCTACCGTGCTGCTGTCAATGAGACAGGGGCGCCGGAGCGCAGTCGAATAGGCAGTCGACTTCCGCGTCACGGCTGCAAGATCCGGCTGGAATATGACTGCGCTCCGCGCCGCCTTCATAAACGGACTGTCGTCGGTCCTGAAGGAGCACCTGGTGGCTAAGGAGGAACCGCGGGATTTGGCTGAGCTTATCGATTTGGTTATACGGTTGGACAATCGGTTAGAAGAATGCCGATGGGAGCGAGGCGAAGGGCGCGGTCAGGCACAAGCCATCCCTCTTCCTCCCGGGTCCGAAAGGGAGCCGTCTTCCCCACGCTCCACAGCCACAGCGCTCCGTGTGGCTACAGCTCCCCCTGCTGACGATGGGACACGAGCAGGGCCACATTCAGACAAAGGAGGCTGGTCCGCGGGGAATGCTTTCTCTGCGGCTCGAGTGAGCATCAGCAGAGAGACTGCCTCAAACGGTCAAAACACAAACGCCCGCCCTTAGAGACTGGGCTGAGGGGGGGTCAAAACATTCACGTGGGTCATACTCATCTTTCAACACATCTCCCAGTTACAATCCTGAGCGGGGATTTAACCCTTCAAGCCCCAGCACTGGTGGACACGGGGTCAGAAGGGAATCTGCTGGATAGCAGATGGGGAAGGGAGGTAGGGCTCCCTCTAGTGGCGCTTTCTTCCCCAGTGAAGGTGCGAGCACTAGATGGCAGTCTTCTCCCTTTTAACACACACAAGACACTACCTGTAACCCTGGTAGTGTCTGGGAATCACCGGGAGGAGATTGAGTTTTTTGTAACTCCTTCTACCTCCCGCGTGATTTTGGGCTTGCCATGGATGATTAAACACAATCCCCGGATTGATTGGCCGTCTGGGGTTGTGGCTCAGTGGAGCGAAACCTGCCACCGGAATTGTTTAGGATCCTCGGTTCCTCCCGGTGTAAACGCTAAGGAGGAGGTTAAAGTCCCTCCCAATCTGACGGCGGTGCCGGTTGAGTACCACGATCTTGCTGACGTCTTCAGCAAGGATCTGGCGCTCACCCTTCCCCCGCACCATCCGTACGATTGTGCCACTGATTTGGTCCCGGGCGTTGAGTTCCCGTCCAGCAGGCTGTACAATCTCTCACGTCCCGAGCGCGAATCAATGGAGACCTACATCCGGGACTCATTAGCTGCCGGGTTGATCCGGAATTCCACCTCCCCAATGGGTGCAGGTTTCTTTTTTGTGGGCAAGAAAGATGGCGGACTCCGTCCATGCATTGATTACAGGGGGCTGAACGACATTACGGTTCGTAATCGATACCCTTTACCCCTGTTGGATTCAGTGTTCACACCCCTGCATGGAGCCCAAATTTTCACCAAACTGGACCTTAGGAATGCGTACCACCTGGTTCGGATCCGGAAGGGAGACGAATGGAAGACGGCATTCAACACCCCATTAGGTCATTTTGAGTACCTGGTCATGCCGTTCGGCCTCACTAACGCCCCCGCGACGTTCCAAGCATTAGTAAACGACGTCTTGCGGGACTTCCTGCACCGATTCGTCTTCGTATATCTGGATGACATACTCATCTTTTCCCCGGACCCTGAGACTCATGTCCAGCATGTACGTCAGGTCCTGCAGCGGTTGTTGGAGAACCGGCTGTTTGTGAAGGGCGAGAAGTGTGAGTTCCACCGCACCTCTTTGTCCTTCCTGGGGTTCATCATCTCCTCCAACTCCGTCGCCCCTGATCCGGCCAAGGTTGCGACGGTGAGAGATTGGTCCCAACCAACAAGCCGTAGGAAGCTGCAACAGTTCCTCGGCTTTGCGAATTTCTACAGGAGGTTCATTAAGGGCTACAGTCAGGTAGTTAGCCCCCTGACAGCCCTGACCTCTCCAAAAGTCCCCTTCACCTGGTCGGATCGGTGTGAAGCCGCGTTCAAGGAGTTGAAACGCCGGTTCTAGTCTGCACCAGTTCTGGTTCAGCCCGACCCTAGCTGCCAGTTTGTGGTTGAAGTGGACGCCTCTGACACAGGGATAGGAGCCGTGCTATCCCAGAGTGGAGAGACCGATAAGGTTCTTCACCCGTGTGCCTACTTTTCTCACAGGTTGACCCCAGCTGAACGGAACTATGACGTCGGCAATCGAGAACTCCTTGCGGTGAAAGAGGCTCTTGAGGAGTGGAGACACCTGTTGGAGGGAGCGTCTGTGCCGTTCACGGTTTTCACTGACCATCGGAACCTGGAGTATATCAGGACCGCCAAGCGGCTGAACCCCAGGCAAGCCCGCTGGTCACTGTTCTTTGGGCGTTTTGACTTCCGAATCACCTACCGCCCCGGGACCAAGAACCAGAGATCGGATGTCTTGTCCCAGGTGCATGAAAATGAGGTCAAGACTGAGCTGTCGGATCCACCGGAGCCCATCATTCCGGAGTCCACTGTCGTGGTCACCCTCACCTGGGACATGGAGAAGACCGTCCGGGAGGCCCTGGCACGGAGCCCGGACCCCGGAACTGGGCCAAAGAACAAACTCTACGTCCCACCAGAGGCCAGGGCTGCTGTCTTGGATTTCTGTCACGGTTCTAAGCTCTCCTGTCATCCGGGGGTGTGAAGGACCGTGGCAGTGGTCCGGCAGCGCTTCTGGTGGGCGTCCCTGGAGGCCGACGTCCGGGAATATATCCAGGCCTGCACCACCTGTGCCAGGGGCAAGGCAGACCACCAGAAGGCACAGGGACTTCTTCAGCCACTTCCTGTGCCTCATCGCCCCTGGTCCCACATCAGTCTGGATTTTGTCACGGGCCTCCTGCCGTCCCAGGGCAACACCACCATCCTCACGATAGTGGACCGATTCTCCAAGGCGGCCCACTTCGTGGCCCTCCCGAAGCTCCCCACGGCCCAGGAGACTGCAGACCTTCTGGTCCACCATGTCGTCCGTCTGCATGGGATACCCACTGACATCGTCTCTGATCGTGGTCCCCAGTTTTCCTCACACGTCTGGAGGAGCTTCTGCCGGGAACTGGGGGCCACCGTGAGCCTCTCGTCCGGGTATCACCCGCAGACCAATGGACAGGCGGAACGGGCCAATCAGGAATTGGAGCAAGCCCTGCGCTGTGTGACGTCCGCACACCCGACGGCCTGGAGTGAACATCTGGCCTGGATCGAGTATGCGCATAACAGCCAGGTGTCCTCTGCCACCGGCCTCTCCCCATTTGAGGTGTGTTTGGGGTATCAGCCCCCATTGTTTCCCATGGTGGAGGGAGAGGTCGGTGTGCCCTCGGTCCAGGCCCACCTGCGGAGGTGCCGTTGGGTGTGGCGCTCCGCCCGTTCTGCCTTGTTAAGGGCCCGGATGAGGGCGAAGACCCATGCAGACCGCCGGCGGTCCCTGGCCCCTGCTTACCGCCCCGGGCAGGAGGTGTGACTATCCACAAAGGACATCCCCTCCAGGTGGACTCCTCGAAGCTCAAGGACAGGTACATCGGACCTTACAAAATCCTCAAAATCCTCAGTCCTGCCGCAGTGAAGCTCCGACTCCCAGCTTCACTGCGGATCCACCCGGTTTTTCATGTGTCACGAATCAAACCTCACCACACCTCACCCCTCTGTGCTCCCAGACCGGCGCCGCCTCCTGCCCGGATCATCGACGGGGAGCCGGCTTGGACGGTGCGCCGGCTCCTGGACGTCCGTCGGATGGGCCGGGGGTTCCAGTATTTGGTGGACTGGGAGGGGTATGGACCCGAGGAACGCTCCTGGGTGAAGAGGAGCTTCATCCTGGATCCGGCCCTCCTGGCTGATTTCTACCGCCGCCACCCGGACAAGCTTGGTCGGGCGCCAGGAGGCGCCCGTTGAGGGGGGGGTCCTGTTGTGTGGGCCGCCTGAAGAGGAGGTACTGCTGGCCCACCACCAGAGGGCGCTCTGCCTGAAGTACGGGCTTCAGGCACGAGAGGGCGCTGCCGCCACGGACACAGCCGGGGGTGACAGCTGTCACTCATTATCTCTTGACAGCTGTCACCCATCTACTCTACATCACCTCACTCCATAAAGACTGGACATCATCTCCACCTCGTTGCCGAGATATCATCTACCTGTGAAGGTAATATCCTCAGCCAGAAACTAACTGTGTCCTAGTCTGAATTCATTTTGCAGCTGCTTTCCTGTGGAGTGCCTTATCAGTGAGGTTGGCGTAATCCGCAACGGCTTCACACCCCAACCAGATAAGTGTTTGACAGGAGCTGCACGAGTGTGTATTAGAGGTGGAGGTGACTTTCCACCTTCTGACTGTTTTTGTTACTGGGTGTGCACACACCCACGTCTCACTGTTTGTGCTCCTCGCCAGCAGTACCAGATCCGACAGTCGGGGACGGTGATCACCTGGGAATTCGGGACTTGGCGGCTCCAGTATTCACCGGGTTCTGTGGTGGTGGAAATCGTGTGGTTCTGGCTCTTCTCAGGACAGACGTCTTCTATCCTCGAGCCTGCCCACACGTCACTTTTGTGGATTGACTGCTATCAGATTCTGAGATTGTCTGTATATTCGTTGTGCACATTCACAACATTAAATTGTTACCTTTTGGCTCATCTATTGACCGTTCATTTGCGCCCCCTGTTGTGGGTCCGTGTCACTACACTTTCCCCAACACTTCTGTGGTCAGTACGTAGCCTCTGCACCAAAGCTCTTGCACCCCCAGGTTGAATAAGTGGGAAATCTTGGCAGTGCAGTGATCCCCAGAGGTGTCTCTGCCAACTACTGATCCACTGCTATGTGGGTCAGTAGTTGGCATTATACCTTGGGAGGTATAATGGCTAGGCGTGTAAACCCTGAACACACATCTGCAGCTGGACAAAAAACAACAAAGAGCCCTGTGGCAATATGGAATGGCAATAGGCACAGGTCAAGGATGTGGCTGGGAGTGTCTAGTCAAACCATGCACACAGGTGGCAATGGAGTGACTGTCATTGTGTTTGCTGGATGGGGCAATGTGACACTGCAGCAGCTTTCATTGCATCTGAGCAGCCACACTGCTCACTCTTGATGGGCAAGGACCTGGAAAGGGTGTTGCAAAAACTGTCTGCTGCCCCAGTTCCTGATGGTTAGCCCCAGCCATCGGAGCATCCCTCACTGTGGTCAACAAATCAGAATATACAACTGTACATTGCCACATAGAATGTTCACACCCTTTTGGACATGGCTGAACCAACCAATAGGCCTCACCGAAGAACAGCACTTGTAGCGCTTGAGCTTACAAAATATAACATCGATATTGCAGCACTTAGTGGGGCCAGACTACACGGAGAGCATTCCCTGACAGAGGTTGGCTTGGGCAGTATGCATGTGACCTCATACCATGTATGTGACCCATGCCTTCAGGCAGTAGTTTGTGAAACCCAAACTACTGCAACACATCACCAAGACATCAACGAACGCCGAATTACATGGCACATTTCCCTTGAAAAACAATGCTCTGCCACTCTCATCAGTGCCTATGCACAAACAGTGGATGCAGAGTTCAACATCAAAGGAGACATAAGCCTTGATGCAGCCATCCAGAAAATCCCAGCTACAGACAAACTTGTAATTATGGGTGACTTCAATGTCAGAGTGGGTACAGAACATCATGTCTGGAATAAGATCATTGGCCAGCATTGTAAACAGCAATGGACACCAAGTGCTCTACCACTGTGTGGAACATGAGCTGATTATCACCAGCACCATCTTCCAGATGAAAAAAGAGGCTCAAAACCACCTGGCAACATTCAAAACACTGGCATCTTCTAGATTACATCATTGTGTGTCAAAGGGACAGACAGGATGTTCTTATCACCAGAGCTACATGTGGGGCTGAATGCTAGACTGACCACCCCATGGTCAGATCCAAAACTCGCTCAAACATGCCACCCTGTTGCCCCAAGATGGCCCCAAGCAGAAGACTCAACTTCGCTGACTCCTTGCATGCAACCTTGCCCAAATTCAGAAGGATTCCAATGACTGGTCAGCTCGATCTGCAGTCATCCACTCTGCAGCCTCAGAAGCCCTGGTAATTTATTTTTCAATTTATTTACTTTACATAGCACCACATCACAACAAAGCTGCATCAAAGCGCTTCACACAAGTAAGCTCTAACCTTACCAACTCCTAGAGCAAGCACACAAGCCACAGTGGTAAGGAAAAACTCCCTCTGATGATACTGAGGAAGATGCCTCAAGCAGACCAGACTCAAAGTGGTGAGCCACTGCTTAGGCCATTCTACCAAAAAGGTTTACAATAGAGAACAAAACACAACAATTGATGAGAGTCCATTAAGGCGTCCTGTCACTGTCGGAGGGGAAGGGGAGGCATTGAGCCACTCACTGGATCTGTTCTTACAGCGGAGTCCATCCCACATCCGCCACAGAAATCATTCAGTCTAGCACGTGGATCCAGCCGCATCTTGGACATAGAAAAAAGAAAACAAAAGCAGCAGTTCAACCCGCTGTTCGCTGGTTCTCTGCTTCGCTGGTTTTCAGAAGTGGCAAGTCCAGTGGCGTGAGCACAAGCCAGTGCATAGACTGAAGCTGTCCATCAGGTAAAGGAAATAATAATAATAATAATACAAAGAACTACAACTGACCAAACCTGTTTTTTTTCTTCAAAATGAGACATCCTGCGTATTTTATGAATCACATCTTGGCGTGCAGCGCAGCTGGCTGCAAGAGCTCAGCTCAGAGTCTATGGGGTTACATTTGTGTCAATAATATTTGAAAGGAAATGCTTTTGACAAAAACTACAGATTTTATTTATTTCTATTTATGTCCAGAGATCTATGGGATCCACCATGTACATCAAGGATCCACTAACCATGTACAGATTTTATTGATTTTTATTTGTGTCCAGAGATCAAGGATCCCGTGACCAATTTCATATTTATTTACTTTAAGACTCAATGTTGTTGTTGTTGTTGACACAGAAAACCTGCAAAGCTTACTTTTAGTACACAGAAAATTCACAAGCGTTGTTGACATGAGAATTGATAACGAATCAGATCGATAAGCAGAATCAATAATGGCATAGATATTGACAAAATCTTATCGACACCCATCCCTGATCATAATGCACCAAATCGCATCGTATCGCATTGTGAGGAATTGAATCACCAACTATATATCAAATCACATCAAATTGGGAACAGGGGTGAATCGTATCGCATCATATTGTCAGTGTCATCATGTATTGTCATGTATCGCAATATGTCGTATATTATCACTGGTAGTGTATCGAGGTGTGTATGTGATGAGATTCACACGCCTCAACACCTCACTGAGTCAGACTGCTGTTACCATGTGCCTCAAAGCCACTACCATAAGAAGAAGTCATCTCCCTCCTGCTTCAATGACTACTGTCTGGTTGCAGTAAAAATCTGTCCTCAACCCCTCCTTGGACCCATTCCAGTTTGCATATCGATCCAATTGCTCGACGGATGATTCCATCTCAACTGCTCTTCACTCCGCCCTCACTCACCTGGACACGAAGGACTCATATGTTAGAATGCTGCTCACTGACTTCAGCATTCAACACAATCATCCTCCAGCAGCTGATTAACGGACCGGCTAGGGTTCAACACCTTGCTGTGCAGCTAAGCTGCTGGACATCCTGACAGGAAGACTTCAGGTAGTATTGGTCGGCAGCAACACCTCCAGCACAATCGCTGTAAACACAGGGGCTCCCCATGGGTGTGTGTTGGGCCCCTCCTCTTCACTCTGCTGATCCACGACTGCGCACCATCACACAGCTCCAAGTTCTTCATCAAGTTTGTGGATGACTTGACTGTGGTGGGTCCCATCTCTCTGAATGTAGAGAAGATGAAGGAGATTGTTGTGGATTTCAGGAGAGCACACACCCAGCAGGCTTCACTGACAATCAATGGTACCACTGTGGAGAGGGTGATCAGCACCAGGTTCCTGGGTGTGAACATATCAGAAGACCACTCCTGGATCAACAACACCGCATCACTGGCCAGTAAAGTACTCAGATCCCCAGCCCCCATCATGTGCACCTTCTACAGAGGCACCATTGAGAGCATCTTGACCAGCTGCATCACTGTGTGGTAGCAGCTCAGTGCGATACTACCCTAACCACTCTTTTGATACAGTGTCATTCCAGTGGTACTCAAGGATCCTTTGGAGACACCTAGTTCCAAAGACATCCTGTTGTCACCTGCAGTCACTGGTTAGCATCAAAGTCTCACAACCATAGAGCAAGACAGGCAGCATCAGGACCCTGAAGACTTAGACCTCTGTTCACCTGCCAAGGTACCAAACACCTTTGTCCAGTGACCTCACGACTCCACAAGTGCTTCCCAGGCACCTCTCGATCACAGTCACAGGCAGGAATGCGTGAGAACGGAATCCCACAGAAACATGAAGGAACTAGAATGGGCAGAGCTGAGCTGAGAGTCGGAGAGTTTCAAAGTGACATTGTTATACACACAGCTGTGAAGCCAGGAGTCCGTACAGCTTGGAAGCTGTGCAGGATAGTGTCTGGAACACCAGAAAAGACAATACGATCTAATACAGGAATTAGAGAGCCAGCCAGGTTACCTTGAATATAGCTGCGGGAAGCTTTGTCATCAAAGGGCGTGCGAGCGACTGGAAAGATGAGGTCAAGGTCATGGAATCTCATGCAGAGAACCTGGCTTCATGGCATAGACATGAAAACCATTGGCTTCAGGGAAAACCACAAGAATCTGGCCCTGAATGAGCTGGAGCCAGGGATTAAGTAGCCCGCTGTTCATCAGCCGCTCATGCGAAATTCATCACTTCCCAAACACTTATTTGGGAACTGAGGACATGGGCCACAGTACCAAGTTAAAGTATTTCCCTTTCTGCCACATAAACTGCATTAATAGTCGGACCTGCAAGTTGTCTAATCACTTGCTCCGTGGCCTACTATAGAGTCCTAATCAGGACCGGTGCTAGCCATTTGGGTGCCCTAAGCACAAATGCTTTGAGGTGCTCCCCCCCCCCACCCCCCTGAAATGAGCAATAATTCAGAATTTGTCAGTACAGTTCTCTTTATTTCCAAAATAACTTCTCAATACTCAATATTAAATTAAAATTGAGTTATTATTTTACTAATAATTTATTAATGTTTTGAAAACGGCTGCAAATAAATAATTTTGCATTAACAATGGCACCAAACATGACAAGAAATAAATATAAAATTTAACATAAATAAATACCACCACCATTATTTAAAAATGTAATTAATAACTACAGTCTGTAGTTAATTAATTAAACTCCTCTCAGAAAAAAAGTTAAACCTTTTTCATGTTTCAGCTTTTAACACAAGATTTTGTGCTTTTCTCCCATTTAGATCATTGTCAATTCAATTCTCTTTATATTTTTGTACCATTTCATGGACGAAACATCATAAAGTCAATGTAATTTTTCACAAATATTTGACATTTTACACACTAAATTCATTCTGAAAAATAAAGCTGAGTAATAATGAAAAGAATCAGCAACTGCAGCATTAAACATGGTGCACAGAACTAAAACATTTAGCAGGATCTAAATCGTGATTTTGAAATAAAATGTTCGATTACATGGCAGTTAAGGTGTATTTAACGTAGTGAGCATAAGTGGGAATTTAATCAAACGTGGAATTTAAAGCATCAAATGTTCATCATTCAGCTCTCTGTACCCTAATTCCAGAAAACATGATTCCAAAAATAATCCTAGTGAGGTCAAACTAGACACTATTAAAGTGATGCAGTGGCTTAAAAAAACATGAAACATGAAAAACAGCAGAAAAAACCCTCACTAATATTTCAAGTCATTATACTTTCGCTCTCCTGAAATGTTAAAGAACAAGAACAGCGCAGTTTTCTTCTTAAAAAAATGGCAACAATGATTCTGGTGCACAGTCAAGACAAGAGGAGAGTGTCAGGGTGGGTTCTGGCTCAGGGTGAGGTTATGGGTTTGTACCCTTTTGTCGTCTGCCTCCCCTTATTTGATCTTCTTGGTTGGATCATTTTGTATTCTGTTTTCTCTGGTTTTGTTTATGATGCATCTTCGGCATTTCATTATCTTGTTGTGTTCTTTTTGTTTTTAGTATTGTCACTTGTGATCATTTATCTTTTGTTCTAGTCATTCCATTATGTGTTTAGCTGTAGGTTCTGTTTTGTTTCTGTTCTTTATTTTCTGGTCATTCCATGGTTTGCTTTGGTTTCTTACGTATTTTCTGTAATGGTTATTAGTTATACTTCAGCCACGTTCTGTCACTCTATTTCCTAGTTTTTCCTTTATTTTGCTCATGCTTCCTTTTGTTGGTCTGTGGGCACGTTATACTTTCACCACTGGTTTTCATTCATACAACCTGTCTCTCTTGCCTTTCTTCCCACCTCTTTGCTTCACCAGACATCTCCTTCCAGAACCCTTGATTACACATGCACCTTGATACATCACCTGTTATTTAAGCCCTCACTTCCCTCACTGCGGTGCCAGCTCCTTCATCTTTCTATCTTCATTCCAGCCTTGATCTCATCTCGTTTGCCTCATAACATTTTTGACCTCGTTCTGTTTATCCGGATTTTGCCTTTTGCCTCAGCCTCTGATATTGTGGCTCTCCATGCCTTTTGACCTCAGCCTGTTCCTGACCCTGTATTTTATCTTGCCCTCATCTGTACCTTTGCTATGCTGCCTGCCTTTCTGTGTACCGGACCCTGGACTGTTTTTTGATATAAAGCTTATCATTACATCCTATGTATTGTCTGAGAGTTTGCATTTGTGTCCACCCACCTTCTGTGCCACGCAACCACATATCCGGACAGAGACCTCCACACTGTCTTCTCCCAGGTGGGAGACAGACTGACAGACTCTCCTCTTGTCTGTAGCGCAGTGCCAAGATTCTCAGGCCGCAGCAGCTTTTGTTCATCAATGTAAAACTGTCTGCTGTGTCGCAGGCGGTGACACACGCACAGAGGCTGCCCACGCCGCTTCCTGCCTGCATGACTCCTCATTCGATTACTTTTGTTTATACCCATTAACATGGTTTACATAAATTTTAGATATATCATTACTAGTAGCCTATTAGGATGATTTTTGTGGTGCCCCCATGCTGCATGGTGCCCTATGCGCAGTGTGTATTTGCATGTGCGGAAGGACAGCACTGATCCTAATGTTACCCTACTTGTAGAACTCTATGTTCACATTTAAGATGTCGGCAGGGTGAAGGCCGTCTGGCATCAGCAAGTCATGGCAACCCCAGAAAGAGGCT
Source organism: Thalassophryne amazonica (assembly GCF_902500255.1). Taxonomy (NCBI): domain Eukaryota; kingdom Metazoa; phylum Chordata; class Actinopteri; order Batrachoidiformes; family Batrachoididae; genus Thalassophryne; species Thalassophryne amazonica. The sequence continues at coordinate 13,018,178 of NC_047123.1, read as the reverse complement.
CAGTTATCAATCAATCAATCAATTTTTTTATATAGCGCCAAATCACAACAAACAGTTGCCCCAAGGCGCTTTATATTGTAAGGCAAGGCCATACAATAATTATGTAAAACCCCAACGGTCAAAACGACCCCCTGTGAGCAAGCACTTGGCTACAGTGGGAAGGAAAAACTCCCTTTTAACAGGAAGAAACCTCCAGCAGAACCAGGCTCAGGGAGGGGCAGTCTTCTGCTGGGACTGGTTGGGGCTGAGGGAGAGAACCAGGAAAAAGACATGCTGTGGAGGGAAGCAGAGATCGATCACTAATGATTAAATGCAGAGTGGTGCATACAGAGCAAAAAGAGAAAGAAACAGTGCATCATGGGAACCCCCCAGCAGTCTACGTCTATAGCAGCATAACTAAGGGATGGTTCAGGGTCACCTGATCCAGCCCTAACTATAAGCTTTAGCAAAAAGGAAAGTTTTAAGCCTAATCTTAAAAGTAGAGAGGGTGTCTGTCTCCCTGATCTGAACTGGGAGCTGGTTCCACAGGAGAGGAGCCTGAAAGCTGAAGGCTCTGCCTCCCATTCTACTCTTACAAACCCTAGGAACTACAAGTAAGCCTGCAGTCTGAGAGCGAAGCGCTCTATTGGGGTGATATGGTACTACGAGGTCCCTAAGATAAGATGGGACCCGATTATTCAAAACCTTATAAGTAAGAAGAAGAATTTTAAATTCTATTCTAGAATTAACAGGAAGCCAATGAAGAGAGGCCAATATGGGTGAGATATGCTCTCTCCTTCTAGTCCCCGTCAGTACTCTAGCTGCAGCATTTTGAATTAACTGAAGGCTTTTTAGGGAACTTTTAGGACAACCTGATAATAATGAATTACAATAGTCCAGCCTAGAGGAAATAAATGCATGAATTAGTTTTTCAGCATCACTCTGAGACAAGACCCTTCTGATTTTAGAGATATTGCGTAAATGCAAAAAAGTAGTCCTACATATTTGTTTAATATGCGCTTTGAATGACATATCCTGATCAAAAATGACTCCAAGATTTCTCACAGTATTACTAGAGGTCAGGGTAATGCCATCCAGAGTAAGGATCTGGTTAGACACCATGTTTCTAAGATTTGTGGGGCCAAGTACAATAACTTCAGTTTTATCTGAGTTTAAAAGCAGGAAATTAGAGGTCATCCATGTCTTTATGTCTGTAAGACAATCCTGCAGTTTAGCTAATTGGTGTGTGTCCTCTGGCTTCATGGATAGACAAAGCTGGGTATCATCTGCGTAACAATGAAAATTTAAGCAATACCGTCTAATAATACTGCCTAAGGGAAGCATGTACAAAGTGAACAAAATTGGTCCTAGCACAGAACCCTGTGGAACTCCACAATTAACTTTAGTCTGTGAAGAAGATTCCCCATTTACATGAACAAATTGTAATCTATTAGACAAATATGATTCAAACCACCGCAGCGCAGTGCCTTTAATACCTACGGCATGCTCTAATCTCTGTAATAAAATTTTATGGTCAACAGTATCAAAAGCAGCACTGAGGTCTAACAGAACAAGCACAGAGATGAGTCCACTGTCCGAGGCCATAAGAAGATCATTTGTAACCTTCACTAATGCTGTTTCTGTACTATGATGAATTCTAAAACCTGACTGAAACTCTTCAAATAGACCATTCCTCTGCAGATGATCAGTTAGCTGTTTTACAACTACCCTTTCAAGAATTTTTGAGAGAAAAGGAAGGTTGGAGATTGGCCTATAATTAGCTAAGATAGCTGGGTCAAGTGATGGCTTTTTAAGTAATGGTTTAATTACTGCCACCTTAAAAGCCTGTGGTACATAGCCAACTAACAAAGATAGATTGATCATATTTAAGATCGAAGCATTAAATAATGGTAGGGCTTCCTTGAGCAGCCTGGTAGGAATGGGGTCTAATAAACATGTTGATGGTTTGGATGAAGTAACTAATGAAAATAACTCAGACAGAACAATCGGAGAGAAAGAGTCTAACCAAATACTGGCATCACTGAAAGCAGCCAAAGATAACGATATGTCTTTGGGATGGTTATGAGTAATTTTTTCTCTAATAGTTAAAATTTTGTTAGCAAAGAAAGTCATGAAGTCATTACTAGTTAAAGTTAATGGAATACTCAGCTCAATAGAGCTCTGACTCTTTGTCAGCCTGGCTACAGTGCTGAAAAGAAACCTGGGGTTGTTCTTATTTTCTTCAATTAGTGATGAGTAGAAAGATGTCCTAGCTTTACGGAGGGCTTTTTTATAGAGCAACAGACTCTTTTTCCAGGCTAAGTGAAGATCTTCTAAATTAGTGAGACGCCATTTCCTCTCCAACTTACGGGTTATCTGCTTTAAGCTACGAGTTTGTGAGTTATACCATGGAGTCAGACACTTCTGATTTAAAGCTCTCTTTTTCAGAGGAGCTACAGCATCCAAAGTTGTCTTCAATGAGGATGTAAAACTATTGACGAGATACTCTATCTCCCTTACAGAGTTTAGGTAGCTACTCTGCACTGTGTTGGTATATGGCATTAGAGAACATAAAGAAGGAATCATATCCTTAAACCTAGTTACAGCGCTTTCTGAAAGACTTCTAGTGTAATGAAACTTATTCCCCACTGCTGGGTAGTCCATCAGAGTAAATGTAAATATTAAGAAATGATCAGACAGAAGGGAGTTTTCAGGGAATACTGTTAAGTCTTCTATTTCCATACCATAAGTCAGAACAAGATCTAAGATATGATTAAAGTGGTGGGTGGACTCATTTACTTTTTGAGCAAAGCCAATAGAGTCTAATAATAGATTAAATGCAGTGTTGAGGCTGTCATTCTCAGCATCTGTGTGGATGTTAAAATCGCCCACCATAATTATCCCATCTGAGCTAAGCACTAAGTCAGACAAAAGGTCTGAAAATTCACAGAGAAACTCACAGTAATGACCAGGTGGACGATAGATAATAACAAATAAAACTGTTTTTTGGGACTTCCAATTTGGATGGACAAGACTAAGAGACAAGCTTTCAAATGAATTAAAGCTCTGTCTGGGTTTTTGATTAATTAATAAGCTGGAATGGAAGATTGCTGCTAATCCTCCGCCCCAGCCCGTGCTACGAGCATTCTGACAGTTAGTGTGACTCGGGGGTGTTGACTCATTTAAACTAACATATTCATCCTGCTGTAACCAGGTTTCTGTAAGGCAGAATAAATCAATATGTTGATCAATTATTATATCATTTACCAACAGGGACTTAGAAGAGAGAGACCTAATGTTTAATAGACCACATTTAACTGTTTTAGTCTGTGGTGCAGTTGAAGGTGCTATATTATTTTTTCTTTTTGAATTTTTATGCTTAAATAGATTTTTGCTGGTTATTGGTGGTCTGGGAGCAGGCACCGTCTCTACGGGGATGGGGTAATGAGGGGATGGCAGGGGGAGAGAAGCTGCAGAGAGGTGTGTAAGACTACAACTCTGCTTCCTGGTCCCAACCCTGGATAGTCACGGTTTGGAAGATTTAAGAAAATTGGCCAGATTTCTAGAAATGAGAGCTGCTCCATCCAAAGTGGGATGGATGCCGTCTCTCCTAACAAGACCAGGTTTTCCCCAGAAGCTTTGCCAATTATCTATGAAGCCCACCTCATTTTTTGGACACCACTCAGACAGCCAGCAATTCAAGGAGAACATGCGGCTAAACATGTCACTCCCGGTCTGATTGGGGAGGGGCCCAGAGAAAACTACAGAGTCCGACATTGTTTTTGCAAAGTTACACACAGATTTAATGTTAATTTTAGTGACCTCCGATTGGCGTAACCGGGTGTCATTACTGCCGACGTGAATTACAATCTTACCAAATTTACGCTTAGCCTTAGCCAGCAGTTTCAAATTTCCTTCAATGTCGCCTGCTCTGGCCCCCGGAAGACAATTGACTATGGTTGCTGGTGTCGCTAACTTCACATTTCTCAAAAGAGTCGCCAATAACCAGAGTTTGATCCTCGGCGGGTGTGTCGTCGAGCGGGGAAAAACGGTTAGAGATGTGAACGGGTTGGCGGTGTACACGGGGCTTCTGTTTAGGGCTACGCTTCCTCCTCACAGTCACCCAGTCAGCCTGCTTTCCCGGCTGCTCGGGATCTGCCAGGGGGGAACTAACGGCGGCTAAGCTACCTTGGTCCGCACCGACTACAGGGACCTGGCTAGCTGTAGAATTTTCCACGGTGCGGAGCCGAGTCTCCAATTCAATCAATGAAAGTAAAGACTTGCTGTCTACAAACCTGCAAAACCTACAATGATGTCAACCTGCTAAATGCCTCATCATTACCCTGAGAGGAGAGGGGACCAAACAATATTAATTGATACCAACACATCTTGCTGGCAAATTAAACTAATTGAACAAGTTGAACTTATCGAGTTCTTAAAAGGAGGAGTTTGCACTATCGCTTGTGCTGAGTTATCGTCACGTTACAAAGTAACGTGAGCAGAATTCAATAGACGTTGAATTTTTTTTACCCTTATTTTGGAGCTGAAGGATTCAACACAGACAATTCTGTTCCTTTTACTAATCCTCTTAGTTCAGCAATAGTTTGTGTCACCCCAAGCAGTGATTGACCCCCCACCCCAACAAACTGAATTGACCTTTGTCACCCCATGACTTCATAAAATTGTCATTGATAAACTCTTGTCTTTTTGAAATCTTTATCATCAGATAAATAATGTGGTATACTACTACACCATTTTTAATTTGATTGGGACATTTCTAAATGTTGACTCCTGTGTAATCCTTCTTTGACCTCTACCTTGAATCAGCCACCAGCTGGGATGGCTGTCATACATTTTTGTGTGGGCTGTGGTACACTGAGGCTGGATTGGAAGATAAGATCAACTTTATTGATTCCACAGTGGGGGAAATCACTTGTTCCAGCACCTTTAATTTAAGGTGTTCATAAAAATGTGACATTAACAATTTAGGAACTACAGCCATTTTTATACCGTCCTATTTTCAGAGCCCATAAGTAATTGGCCAAGCTAAAAAGAAGGATTTTTTTTAAAACAAATTATCACTTCAACAGCCAGCTTTCTTTGGACATGTCAGGGGATGGGTACATGAACATTTTCAAGTTACTAGTAAATATGTCTTGGACAAATCTGGCTGGAGTCAGTATGTCGTGGCAAATTTAGAACAAAGTCCTTACTCACCAGACATGAGTCTAGGTTTTTCCGCTGCTCAATCATAAAATCATTTCCTTAAAGGTGTCCACAAAAATCAGAGAGAATTAAAGTCCCAAAGCAACAATTTTTATTTTGCTGGCAAAAGGAAGCAGCACACAGAGATCACGTTACAAACCACCACGACCGCTTCCAAGAATTTACACTGGACAATGCATTTTATACACTTCAGGGGTCAGTGACTCCACCCAAAATGAGTGGTCTTTCTAAACTTAGCACTTTTTGCACCAATAAAAACAGTTATTAATGACATCATTTTACAAATGCAAATTAGTTCATTTCGTGGTGTTAAAAACCCTTAGTCATGGAAAATTACCAACCAGTTGGTTTAACTCTGGGTCAACAGGCACTGAGGCATGAAAATTTACTCCTCTGGTGAATCCCACATTTTTTAAAAATCCAATATTCATTTTCTCTACAGATTAAGTTTTCCAGTCAAACTACATTTAACTCCAAATTCTGGTCTTATAGTCTCCTTTGAAAGAAAACATACATTTTACATAAAACATATTTTCTGTTGAACATCTGTTCAATGTCATCAGAAGAACACAATGACCTCCTTTCCTGGTGTTACATACTATCATAAGTTTTCCATTTAGCACACCATATTTCTTTAACAAAAGATTACACAACAAGTAGTTGCAAGAGGAAAACTACTGAGGACACCAAAGACTGTACATTCTGCAACTTTAGTCTGTTTCATCAGCAGTGAAAAATGTATTTTAGCTTCAGTTTGACAGAAGACATTTGATGTCTTTTAGTATGAAAATCCTTCTATGCTCCTCCATCATGAAGAAAATGGATTTATTTTATATTTCTGTACTTTCTGTACTGTGAGGTTCTGGAATATAATTTATGCATAATGCATCATGAAGCTGGTGGTGCAGCGGACAGCAGACAAAGACAAAGTTGGACAGTTTCTCTAGTCACAGCCACCGACGTGTGTAACTCCTCTGAGAGCCTTGGTGGCTTCTGTCACTTGTCTGCTTCTTGCACAACAGTTTGATTTCTGAAACAGTTAGTTTAAATGAGTCAACTCCCCCAAGTCACACTAACTGTCAGAATGCTCGTAGCACGGGCCGAGGCGGAGGATTAGCAGCAATCTTCCATTCCAGCTTATTAATTAATCAAAAACCCAGACAGAGCTTTAATTCATTTGAAAGCTTGACTCTTAGTCTTGTCCATCCAAATTGGAAGTCCCAAAAACCAGTTTTATTTGCTATTATCTATCGTCCACCTGGTCGTTACTGTGAGTTTCTCTGTGAATTTTCAGACCTTTTGTCTGACTTAGTGCTTGGCTCAGATAAGATAATTATAGTGGGCAATTTTAACATCCACACAGATGCTGAGAATGACAGCCTCAACACTGCATTTAATCTATTATTAGACTCAATTGGCTTTGCTCAAAATGTAAATGAGTCCACCCATCACTTTAATCATATCTTAGATCTTGTTCTGACTTATGGTATGGAAATTGAAGACTTAACAGTATTCCCTGAAAACTCCCTTCTGTCTGATTATTTCTTTTACATTTACTCTGATGGACTACCCAGCAGTGGGGAATAAGTTTCATTACACTAGAAGTCTTTCAGAAAGCGCTGTAACTAGGTTTAAGGATATGATTCCTTCTTTATGTTCTCTAATGCCATATACCAACACAGTGCAGAGTAGCTACCTAAACTCTGTAAGTGAGATAGAGTATCTCGTCAACAGTTTTACATCCTCAATGAAGACAACTTTGGATGCTGTAGCTCCTCTGAAAAAGAGAGCTTTAAATCAGAAGTGCCTGACTCCGTGGTATAACTCACGAACTCGCAGCTTAAAGCAGATAACCCGTAAGTTGGAGAAGAAATGGTGTCTCACTAATTTAGAAGATCTTCACTTAGCCTGGAAAAAGAGTCTGTTGCTCTATAAAAAAGCCCTCCGTAAAGCTAGGACATCTTACTACTCATCACTAATTGAAGAAAATAAGAACAACCCCAGATTTCTTTTCAGCACTGTAGCCAGGCTGACAAAGAGTCAGAGCTCTATTGAGCCGAGTATTCCTTTAACTTTAACTAGTAATGACTTCATGACTTTCTTTGCTAATAAAATTTTAACTATTAGAGAAAAAATTACTCATAACCATCCCAAAGACGTATCGTTATCTTTGGCTGCTTTCAGTGATGCCGGTATTTGGTTAGACTCTTTCTCTCAGATTGTACTGTCTGAGTTATTTTCATTAGTTACTTCATCCAAACCATCAACATGTCTATTAGACCCCATTCCTACCAGGCTGCTCAAGGAAGTCCTACCATTATTTAATGCTTCGATCTTAAATATGATCAATCTATCTTTATTAGTTGGCTATGTACCACAGGCTTTTAAGGTGGCAGTAATTAAACCATTACTTAAAAAGCCATCACTTGACCCAGCCATCTTAGCTAATTATAGGCCAATCTCCAACCTTCCTTTTCTCTCAAAAATTCTTGAAAGGGTAGTTGTAAAACAGCTAACTGATCATCTGCAGAGGAATGGTCTATTTGAAGAGTTTCAGTCAAGTTTTAGAATTCATCATAGTACAGAAACAGCATTAGCGAAGGTTACAAATGATCTTCTTATGGCCTCGGACAGTGGACTCATCTCTGTGCTTGTTCTGTTAGACCTCAGTGCTGCTTTTGATACTGTTGACCATAAAATTTTATTACAGAGATTAGAGCATGCCATAGGTATTAAAGGCACTGCGCTGCGGTGGTTTGAATCATATTTATCTAATAGATTACAATTTGTTCATGTAAATGGGGAATCTTCTTCACAGACTAAGGTTAATTATGGAGTTCCACAAGGTTCTGTGCTAGGACCAATTTTATACACTTTATACATGCTTCCCTTAGGCAGTATTATTAGACGGCATTGCTTAAATTTTCATTGTTACGCAGATGATACCCAGCTTTATCTATCCATGAAGCCAGAGGACACACACCAATTAGCTAAACTGCAGGATTGTCTTACAGACATAAAGACATGGATGACCTCTAATTTTCTGCTTTTAAACTCAGATAAAACTGAAGTTATTGTACTTGGCCCCACAAATCTTAGAAACATGGTGTCTAACCAGATCCTTACTCTGGATGGCATTACCCTGACCTCTAGTAATACTGTGAGAAATCTTGGAGTCATTTTTGATCAGGATATGTCATTCAAAGCGCATATTAAACAAATATGTAGGACTACTTTTTTGCATTTACGCAATATCTCTAAAATCAGAAGGGTCTTGTCTCAGAGTGATGCTGAAAAACTAATTCATGCATTTATTTCCTCTAGGCTGGACTATTGTAATTCATTATTATCAGGTTGTCCTAAACGTTCCCTGAAAAGCCTTCAGTTAATTCAAAATGCTGCAGCTAGAGTACTAACGGGGACTAGAAGGAGAGAGCATATCTCACCCATATTGGCCTCTCTTCATTGGCTTACTGTTAATTCTAGAATAGAATTTAAAATTCTTCTTCTTACTTATAAGGTTTTGAATAATCAGGTCCCATCTTATCTTAGGGACCTCATAGTACCATATCACCCCAATAGAGCACTTCGCTCTCAGACTGCAAGCTTACTTGTAGTTCCTAGGGTTTGTAAGAGTAGAATGGGAGGCAGAGCCTTCAGCTTTCAGGCTCCTCTCCTGTGGAACCAGCTCCCAATTCAGATCAGGGAGACAGACACCCTCTCTACTTTTAAGATTAGGCTTAAAACTTTCCTTTTTGCTAAAGCTTATAGTTAGGGCTGGATCAGGTGACCCTGAACCATCCCTTAGTTATGCTGCTATAGACTTAGACTGCTGGGGGGTTCCCATGATGCACTGAGTATTTCTTTCTCTTTTTGCTCTGTATGCACCACTCTGCATTTAATCATTAGTGATTGATCTCTGCTCCCCTCCACAGCATGTCTTTTTCCTGGTTCTCTCCCTCAGCCCCAACCAGTCCCAGCAGAAGACTGCCCCTCCCTGAGCCTGGTTCTGCTGGAGGTTTCTTCCTGTTAAAAGGGAGTTTTTCCTTCCCACTGTCGCCAAGTGCTTGCTCACAGGGGGTCGTTTTGACCGTTGGGGTTTTTACGTAATTATTGTATGGCCTTGCATTACAATATAAAGTGCCTTGGGGCAACTGTTTGTTGTGATTTGGCGCTATATAAATAAAATTGATTGATTGATTGAAACCTTCCTCCTCCAGACAGATTTATCATCACTATTCTGTGTGTCTGCACTTCTTCACACAGTCCATATTCAGTGACTTGGAAATATTTGTTTCCACATTTCATGACTTTTCTCAAGAAATCCATAAAGATGTTGATTTGTATTAAACATAATCCTTATACTGCATTTTTATTTTGTTTTCAAAGACATCCTAATAGTCAAGATGGCAGATGATTATTCAGTGGTTCTCATCGCAAATAATGACAAAGTTTTAATGTGTCCTGTGGGAAATGTGATGAAGGAAATATAAGATCCAACAGTGTCTTGATATAAATGACAGCATGATAAGAGACAGTGTGCAGTAAAAAGAAAATGAATTTAAATATGTTTTCTTCTGTCTGTTCAAGAGTGCAGAGGAGCAATAACAGGAAACTTCACGATTCTTAATGTGCCTGGGGTGGGGGGGCAGAGAGAGAGAGAGAGAGAGAGAGAAAGAAAGAGAGAGATTTGTTTTAGAGTCCAGCTGTGGGTTGATGCTCTATTTCATCTTCCTCTTTCTTCGCAGAGCAACTTTTAGATGAGAAACACAAAGAGGAAGAGTCTGCTGCTGATAGAACGGCGAGGATAACACCACCAGACAAGACTCAAAAGGAAACCAGTGATGGCTGAAACAACATCGGTGCAGCCGCCTCAGCAGGAGGAGGAGGAGGAGGAACAGCTCCAGCAGCTTGAAGAACAAAGGATGGAGCCTGATGAAGGAGCTGGAGAAGTGAAGAAGGACACACAGACAACTCCAACACGACCTCTGCTCTGCATGAGGTCCATGAGCAGCTTTGACACAGATGATGACTCCCCAAATATGATTGCCTACAGAAAGGTAGGTAAGCAGATAAAACAAGTGATCAGCTCCAGTTGCGATGACTCACAGTTCAGAATTGCCACTTTTGCCGACTGAGACAAGAGTTTCAGTTATCTGATGTTAAGATAACTCACATGTTGGGTGTAATTTCAATAAGATCCTCTATAATGAGTACTAAATTGTGTCAGCATTTCTATCTTTTGTACGGAGCCCTAGAAGTGTCATTGCAAAATGTTTTGCGTGTTGAGAGAATGTGTGCATGTTTTACTATATTGTACGCACGTTCTGTTAAACTGTACGCTAATTTGACTATATTATGTGCACAATTTACTATACTGTGTTCTCGTTTTACTAAGTGTGCACACATTTTAAGCATTGTAAAATGAACGCACAATTTCTAAAACGAGCGCATGATTTAGTAAAACGAGGGAACGATTTAGTATAATGAGAGCACCATTTAGTGAACACCATTATACAACACTGTGTATGTAAAATCCAAAACAAGTGGAGAGTGAAATGGCAACACAAAAAGAAAGCCAGTGTGGTGTCTGGAGAAACCAGGAGGGGCCTCAGCCCCTATACAACCCTGGATCCACCTCTGGCAGAGCAGTGTTGGTGAGGGGATGAGTGAGCTGTACAGAAAGTCGCTGTTCTTTTTCTGAATACACAGTCATTTTCCTGGAAGACCTACACACGCACTTTTCTGTTAAACACAACAGCCAGGATCTTGTGAAACACAAACGGAAACAGTCATTTATGGCTGAACAGTTGTGCCAAATTTAAAGAAAAGTAAACACCACCAACCACCACCAACCACTGCAAAGCAACCAAAAGCAGTGCTCTTTGCGCTCTCGAATCCAAAATGCTGTACTGCATTGGGGGAGGTGATGGTCTAGTGGTTAAGGGCGTTGGGCTTGAGACCAGAAGATCCTTGGTTCAAATCCCAGCCTGACTCGAAAATCACTAAGGGCCCTTGGGCAAGGTCTTTCATCCCCTATTGCTCCCGGTGTGTATTGAGTGTCTTGTATGGCAGCACCCTGACATCGGGGTGAACGTGAGGCATTATTGTAAAGCGCTTTGAGTGTCTGATGCAGATGGAAAAGTACTATATAAATGCAGTCCATTTACCATTTTGCCACTTTTACGAACTCCTTCTCCGCAGGACTTCTCCGTGAAAATTTCAGATAAAATAAAACAAAACAGACACGCGGGCCAGTTTTGCCAGTACTGAACTTTCCCCCTTAAGTGTGTACTAACTCAGATATGTGCGCTGGCTGGACTCCAGCGAGAGCTGATCCGTGTGTATGTGTGTGTGCGTCAACATCCAAAGCACAGATGTTTTTCACCTCCACAGTGTCCTCTTCCTCAGCGGGGGCGCAGATTCAGTCTGTCATCTTTTATTGTTTTTGTCTTGTTTGGAATAACTGATATTATTGCTTCTGACTACGAAGCTGGCATTTTATTTTATTTTAGGGTCCAATTTTAAGATTTACAAAGAAATCCACCTGAGCTATGTTGCACATGACGCGGTGTCTGTCCTGCAACGCGCTGCTCAAAGGACACGCGTCTTGTCAGACAGATGTGATATTCAGATTGCCTGCTGTGTGTTCACATGATCTAACGGTCCATTTCACCTGGGACAGCCTGTCAGTGTGCATGCTGTGCGCGCGCTCCAGCCCATCGCAAAAGCGATATATGTTTTATGTATTTCCACATGACAACAGCAAGCACACGTGTGTCATGGTGGACAGTTGTAAGGTCCTGTCCTTCAAAACACAGTACGTATTGTACAGCGGTGACGTCCAGGTCCAGAGATCTCAACACCTGCTGCTGTTGGCAGACACACCCCCGTTCAGCGCAAGGTGTCACTCTCTATGTTATGTGATCATTTTGTTTTAGTTATTTTGGCATGTTGTGTATGCAGTTATTGTAGTACTTATTTATAGACCATAGCCTGCCCTGGCTGTGGTCTATAAATGCACTGAGCCATCATTTGCAGCTGTCAGTTAGTCTCTGGCTGGTGATCAGTTGAGAGGCAGCTCACCATGCTGTGTGCACTCAGACATGGCTGGCCACTACCCATCTGTACATGATATACATGTCTTAGTACACTAAGACATGCATATCATGGGAGGAAGCAGGAGCACCTGGAGAGAAACCACAAAAACACGGGGAGAACATGAAAACTCCACACAGAAAGGTCACAGGTGGGAATCAATCCCATGACCTTCTTGGTGTGAGGCAACAGTGCTAACTACTGAGTCACCATGCTACCCACTACCATCCTGAGAAAGAGAAATATATGCCAAATAGACCCTGGGGCTTATGCTTATCTCCGGATTCCATAATGTCATGTGGATGAGAGTCTACAACCCTTCCTGGACCAGACACTGGTCCAAAGGTTTCTTTCCCAGTACCCATTTAAAGGTGAGTGTACTGAGACAAATGGTAAATGGACTTCATTTATATAGCACTTTTCCATCTGCATCAGACGCTCAAAGTGCTTTACACACGAATGCCTCAATACACTACACTGCATTACATTGAGCCAAAGAGCAGATATTGGTCAGTGTGAGTGGGTATCTGCTCTTTGGCTCAAACCACCCCCTTGAACATAAGCTCGGGGTGATCAGGACTCTTTGAACAAAGACCCCTACAGGTGCCCACAACTACAGAGGGAAGAGCTAAAGAACAACAACATGTACGGAAAGCCCTCACAGTATGTGGGTACCCATGATGGTCCCTGGATAAAGTGCAGAAATCCCAAAGAACAAAGAGCCCAGACAGACAGGAAACGGAGCCAAGAAGAAGAGGAGTGTCTCTCCCTTATTTAGCAGGGGTAGGTGAAAAGCTACAGAGGATCTTCAGGCAGCACAAAATCCCAGTTTACTTTAAACCTGTTAACACCTTGAGACAGAAATTAGTTCACCCTAAGGACATGATCCCTAGTTACAAACAGAGCAATGTAGTGTATTATATCAGATGTCAGGAAAACTGTAATGAACACTACAAAGGTGAGACTAAGCAGCTGTTGCACAAAAGGCTATACCAGCACTGCAGAGAGGGCGCCGGTGGACCTCAGTCTGCAGTTCATCTCCACCTTAAAGACACTAACCACACGTTGAGGACAAGGAAGTTAAAATCTTATCCAGAGAAAAGAAATGGTTTGTGAAGGAAGCACTGTATGTAAAACAGTTGAAACCCAGTCTTAACTGGTGAGGGGGTCTGAGACATGCTTTGTCCCCTGTTTATAATGTGGTACTCAGGTCAAAGCAGTTTCAGTCTTTTGTTTATGGTAATGAGTCATTCACATTGTCAGCAGAGTCATCAGGAGAGTCATCAGTCCCATCGTTAGGAGGGACAGCTGCCCTGTCATTAGGAGGAGGCTAACTAGAGCACAATAGGTGCTAATTAGAGCAATTGTTAGTCACTAGCCAATAGCAGCCTGACTCTCGATAGAAGGGGTCTGGTTAGGTTTAAAACTACAGCTTTTGCTGGCTTCTGTTATTCTTCTCTACAAGAGTCAAGACAGAAGTCAGACTACCAGAGCAAGAATTTTAGCTGAGGAAGCTTCTGCGATTAGAAGTGAAATGTCCTCGCAACAAGCAACCCAGTCCAGTCGAAGATTCAAGCTTCTCTACTCTACAACTGAGAGCCTTCACAGAAATACCACAATGTAATTTTTATTTTTAATTTGTAATTTTATGCTTTTCATAACGTTAGTAAGAGCCTGCATCCATGAGACCCTGAAAACCTGCTAAAACAAATATTCCAAATAATCCATGTCTGCTATGCATGGATCCTCATAAACGCAAACCGAATTTCAGACATTTCACTTGTTCTTGAAAAGGTTTAAAAACCTCTTCGGTATTTTTCTTTGAACCACAGAAGCTGCCAAAGTTAGCAGAAGAATCTGGAGTGTCTTCAGGTTCAGTGACATCACATTCACCTTCACAAGAGGCTGTTAGATCTCAGTGCACAATACACTCAGTATTGTGCACTGGGTGGGTGTACATTGGGTGTATTTAGGATTATCCATGGTATCAAATTCATGATACCATGATTCACAGAAACGATACCGTGGATAATCATATTCTACTTGATAGGTTGGAAAATCATTTTGGGATTACTGGGAGTGCCCTTGCATGGTTGACGTCATACTTGACATGCCGTTCTCACTGTGTTTTGTACAGTAACACTACCTCTAACCTTAGTGACATGAAATTTGGGGTTCCACAGGGGTTTGTCTTAGGCCCCCTGCTTTTAACCCTTTATGTAGCACCCCTACGGCACATATTGCGGTGTTTTGGGATTACCTTTCACTGCTAAGCTGATGATACTCAGTTGTACATGCCAATAACTGCTGGTAATCTTGTTTACATAAATCCTTAGAAGACTGCCTTGCATCAGTGAGAAGGTGGATGTCTAGAAACGTCCTACTTTTAAAATCTAATAAGACTGAAATGATGGTTCTTGGTCCAGTGAGACATCGGCATCAATTTGACCAGTTAACGCTTAGCCTAGGCTCGTGTGTCATATATCACACTGACAAAGTGAGGAACCTTGGGGTAATTTTTGATCCTACATTGTCCTTTGACCTCCACATTAGAAATATTACGAGGACTGCTTTCTTCCACCTGCAAAATATAGCAAAGATTCGTCCCATCCTGTCTATGGCTGATGCTGAGACCCTGATCCATGCGTTTATCTCTTCTAAATTGGACTACTGCAATGTTCTATTTTCTGGTTTACTGCAGTCCAGCATTAGGGCTATCCAATTGTTTCAAAATGCTGTAGCCTGACCTTTGACATGAAGCAGAAAGTTTGACCACAGTGATTTTGGCATGCCTTCACTGGCTTCCTGTCCCAGTGAGATCAGATTTTAAGGTTCAGTTCGTGGACTGGCGCCTCCCTACCTAGCTGATCTAATTATACCTTACATACCGGCCTGGGCTTTGCATTCTCAGGGTGCAGGACGTTTTGTCTGTAGGGTGAATAAGAAGTCTGCAGGTCATAGAGCTTTCTCTTACTGTGCCCCTGTTCTGTGGAATGATCTCCCTGCGTCACTAAAACAGTCAGATTCTGTGGAGACTTTCAAGTCCAGACTTAAGACGCAATTATTTTCCCTTTCGTATGACTAGTATACTGGTATAGTTTTGTTTTACGCTTTTACTCTTAATTTATTTTATTAGTAAACAGAGCGTGCTGCGACCGCAACTTTACCTAAATTCTGGGTCTTTTAGTGAAGCTTAGGGCTAGTGGCTGGCAATCACCTTAGTATTTGCTGTTTTTCTTGTTGTTTAATGCTGGCAAATTATACTGTATTTGTTGTCTTTCTGATGCCTGATTCTGTTTTTTCTCTGTTTAAGGTGCAGCTCCATCCAGAGATGGGAGTTGTATTTGTGCTGGAGACCCTCCTGTCCTGTGCACCAACAGCATTTCCTGTATATTCGTTTTGTGAATTGTTCTGTAATTTATGTCTGTAGCATGGCCCAAGCAGAGGGTCACCCCTTTGAGTCTGGTCTGCTTGAGGTTTCTTCCTCAGAGGGAGTTTTCCCTTACCACTGCTGCTCTGGGGGTTACTTGTGTAATATAAAGCGCTGTGGGGTAACTGTTGTTGTGATTTGGCGCTATATAAATAAAATTGATTTGATTTGATTTGTGTGAAGTGCCTTGAGGCAACTCTGTTGTGATTTGGCGCTATATAAATGAAATAAACTGAAATTGAATAAAGTGAAAAACAAGGATAGTTTATTCATTCTGTTGGAGAAATTTCATGTGACCATAACAATCATCAGAAAAGCGCAAAATAACAAATATAAAATAAATAAGCAATCAGAAAAGCTCAAAATAACAAATAAGCAATGTCAGAAATGCTGTTTGAAAATAATATTAGCCTGTGGATAAAATGTCACTAATAATTTCACAAGTGGGTATTAGTGAGTAACTAATAACTGTTGTATAGGACTGGATTGGACTCTGCAACACAGAGAACCATAAGGAAAGACAAGCTAAAAGATGATTTACTAAGTTCAATTAAAAAATAGCTCTGATAGTCATAGTAGTGTTCTGAAAAACAGGCAGAGTTGTGGCACATGGGTAACTAGTCTAATAGGTAACAGTCTTTCTGAGGGAGGAAGCAAAATGTTATCCAAAAGCAGGCACACACAAAAGACTAATGGTGCTGAATAGCACTACAAGTAATTCTTTTAAGTTCGTAACTATGCTATACGGTACACAGTTCAATAAAAAGAAGCTTTCCTACTAATCAATCAGTCCAAAACTGCAAGCAAAAATCAGGAATCTGGGACAGCAGGCACGTCTAATTTGAGGGAGGCCTCAGGGAAGACCCAGGACCAGCTGAAGGGATTATATTTCCCACCTGGACTGAGAACACCTCACAATCCCCCAGAAAAGGTTTGAGAAAAATGGCCAAGGATAGGGAAGTGTAGCACGAGGCGTTTGGTCTGCTGCCACTGTGAGCTGGACCCGGACAATGAATGAATGAATAAATTAATTATAATGTACCTATAAATTAGAATGTTGGTACAATGGGACATGCCTCAGTTTGTTTTGGCATGCACATGACTGTGTGTGAGTTATGAAACTTTGTTGCTAATTCTCCCTACTGCATGTAGGAAAAGAAATCGACCCAGAATGCATTGCTTTGCCAACATCCATTTTTTTCCTTAATAGTTCTTGACATCACATTTAATTTTTACATGTGTTGATGAGAAAGCTGTGCAAGAGTATCTGATTTTTCACGAGTGTGACCATGAAGGCTTGGAGAGGACGCAATGTGAGGTTATTGCAAACGGACAGCTTGGGTGTAGACATGGGACTTTGTAGCAGTTAGCACTGCTAGATGGGGAGAGATACTTTAGTGTAGCATCATCATTGGCCAGTGTGCTAAAAGGTTGGTGTTATACAGGGTGACCAAAACAAAACAACCCCCAGAACCTATAAAAATGCAATAAATCCTACAAAGGTACAAACTTTAGTCTGTGTATGATCATTCCCCAAAGTTTCACTTATCTTGGTCGCTTTGCATGAAGTCATGTTCTCTAAAGTGATGCTCCAAATGGTATGATTTGTTGGTGAAATACGCCTCCAGGCAAACTGTTTTTTTCTAGGTTGTCTAAGACATGTTGGGGAAGATGATTGGAACAAGAAATTTGCTGGACCGTTGTAGGATTTTTCATTTTTATGGGTTCTGGGATTTTTTTTTTTTGGGTCACCCTGTACTTTTCTGTTCACCTTTTACTTCTTCATTTCTGCAAGTAACAGTAGCGTAGTAGTAGTGGTGGTAGTAGTAGTAGTAGTTGTGGTGGAAATAGCAGCTGTGTCTTCGTGAGACAGATTTAGTGGTGCCCTCACAGTTCTGTGGAATCTGGGATAGGTGGGAGGTGATAGCTTTGTTGGTGAAGATTTCATTTCAGTCTCTGAATCAAAACCTGGCATGTGGCGAGTAATCAGCTAGTGATACACAAAGCAACATGAATAGTGTCAAGATTTGGATGTTTAGTTTATGTTTGTTATTTTTGTGATTATATTTCATATCATCATATTTATCTAATAGATTACAATTTGTTCATGTAAATGGGGAGTCTTCTTCACAGACTAAGGTTAATTATGGAGTTCCACAAGGTTCTGTGCTAGGACCAATTTTATTCACTTTATACTTGTACATGCTTCCCTTAGGCAGTATTATTAGACAGCATTGCTTAAATTTTCATTGTTACGCAGATGATACCCAGCTTTATCTATCCATGAAGCCAGAGGACACGCACCAATTAGTTAAACTGCAGGAATGTCTTACAGACATAAAGACATGGATGACCTCTAATTTCCTGCTTTTAAATTCAGATAGAACTGAAGTTATTGTACTTGGCCCCACAAATCTTAGAAACATGGTGTCTTAACCAGATCCTTACTCTGGATGGCATTACCCTGACCTCCAGTAACACTGTGAGAAATCTTGGAGTCATTTTTGATCAGGATATGTCCTTCAGAGTGATGCTGAAAAACTAATTCATGCATTTATTTCCTCTAGGCTGGACTATTGTAATTCATTATTATCAGGTTGTCCTAAAAGTTCCCTGAAAAGCCTTCAGTTAATTCAAAATGCTGCAGCTAGAGTACTGACAGGGACTAGAAGGAGAGAGAGCATATTTCACCCATATTGGCCTCTCTTCATTGACTTCCTGTTAATTCTAGAATAGAATTTAAAATTATTCTTCTTACTTCTAAGGTTTTGAATAATCAGGTCCCATCTTATCTTAGGGACCTCTTGGTACCATATCACCCCAATAGAGCACTTCGCTCTCAGACTGCAGGCTTACTTGTAGTTCCTAGGGTTTGTAAGAGTAGAATGGGAGGCAGAGGCTTCAGCTTTCAGGCTCCTCTCCTGTGGAACCAGCTCCCAATTCGGATCAGGGAGACAGACACCCTCTCTACTTTTAAGATTAGGCTTAAAACTTTCCTTTTTGCTAAAGCTTATAGTTAGGGCTGGATCAGGTGACCCTGAACCATCCCTTAGTTATGCTGC
This sequence comes from Thalassophryne amazonica, assembly GCF_902500255.1. Taxonomy (NCBI): domain Eukaryota; kingdom Metazoa; phylum Chordata; class Actinopteri; order Batrachoidiformes; family Batrachoididae; genus Thalassophryne; species Thalassophryne amazonica. The sequence goes on along the minus strand of NC_047123.1, from coordinate 12,999,383 downwards.
TATAGACTTAGACTGCTGGGGGGTTCCCATGATGCACTGACTGTTTCTTTCTCTTTTTGCTCTGTATGCACCACTCTGCATTTAATCATTAGTGATTGCTCTCTGCTGTCTTCCACAGCATGTCTTTTTCCTGATTCTCTCCCCTCAGCCCCAACCAGTCCTTCCCACTGTCACCAAGTGCTTGCTCATAGGAGGTCGTTTGACCGTTGGGGTTTTTCTGTAATTATTGCATGGCTTTTGCCTTGTAATATAAAGCGCCTTGGGGCAACTGTTGTGATTTGGTGCTATATAAATAAAATTGATTTGATTTGATTTGATTAAGTTTGCTTTGTGGTGAATTTTCTTGCTGGTCCTTTTTTCCTGCTTGGGATTTTCTGTCTCGATCTCTCTTGTCTGTCTCCTGGTGTTTGATGGTGAGTGTCTCTCTCTCTCTGTCTAGCCACACCCTCGTCTGGTTCTTTCTCACACACCTGCTTCTCATTTGTAGCTAATCACCTGGGTGTATTTAAGCCTCACCTTTTGCACCTTTCTTCTGCCAGATTGATGCGCCTTGTGCCTTCGCTTCCAGCTCTGTTCCTTGTGTTTTCTTGTCCTGCCTGCTTCCTCTTGTTTTTTGACCATCTGCCCGCTTTTTGCCTGATGTTTTTGGTATGTTTGCTGATTTTGTACTGCCTTTTTGTGTATCGGACCCAGCTGACGACCAAAGTATACTGTCCTAAGAGCTTGTTGTTTGAGTCTTGCAATTGTGTCCCGCCATCTTTGACTGTAAAACCTGATAAATAGTTAGAATCCTGTTCAAAATATTGTTGTAAGTTTTTGTAGTTATATTTTTTGTTTGTTTTGGTGGTTTCTGAGCAATGTTTGGGCTGGAAAGTCTTTTATCTGCAACACTGATGAGGCATGCCTAAGCACTGCTTCCAGAACATGGGCAGATTTGTGAGAAATTAAAAAACTAATTATATTTTAAAATTTAAGATGAATGCTACTTTTAACCACTGTAAAGGTGATTTGTCACTTTATATATTTTTTGTTCAAGAAGAGATTGCTGTTTTGTATAAATTACAATGTTTAAAATAAATTCTGGTGGCGTTTGGAAGTAAGACATTTTTGTGTCTTGAGGTGGAGTTCAAAAATATTATCTACAAAAGGTGGAACCTGCAAGAACATTTGGGAGTCATTGGTTTAAATTGTATAATGCAATTTAATTTGAAGCACAACCAACTGCAGTTTGCTGTAGACAGTGTGTAAATCTGGTCAGACACGACACCATGATGCATTACGGCATTACGATTGTACAAAAACACACAACGTGTGGAGCACAGTGCAGCAGTCTGAGCATTTTTAAAATTGCAATTTGAGCAGTGCCATTTGTGCTGTATTACAACATAATGTACATTCTGAGGTGTTATTACAAGCAGAGAGACACATACAGGGGTGCACGGCTCCCAACTGGGCAGCGCAGTCTCATTTGAAGGCGGGCGCTACAGGAGTAAAATATGACGCATATGACTATCTCTACTTCCGTAACAGAACCACAGCATTTTCTCTGAGATTTTCGGCAAATTAGACACAAAGAAAGTGAAAATGCAAAGAAAAAGCGACAATGCGGTGGAAAGTGGACATGTGTTGCGGTTTGTTTATGACCTGGAGCACAAATGTGTCAAGGCGTTTTGCAGGCGAGAGAACACAGCTACTCTGGTTAGCTGTATTGGCTAACACTTACTGACACAATGTCTCTCATTTGCGTCATCTTCCCTTCTCCACTGGGAACTGAAAAAAAGTGGCACTTTTTGCGACTGTCGGTGAAAACAAAACAGTACACTATTTTCCTGTGTGAAGTTTTGCTGTGTATACATTGCACAACGGGAGCGGCGGTCCCAGTAAGTGGACAATTCCTGTGATATCACGCAGGGTTCAAATGAGACTGTGGTGCCCTATTAAAATAGAAAGCAAGACGAGTGTCCCAACTTCTGAATTTCACTGTAGATGTACTTATTGCTCCATGTGTCATCTTTACTTATCATGTTATGGGTAACATATGTCACATGTCATAGAATCCACTGGACGTTGACATTGTTTGACCTTTATTTTGCAGACCAAGCATTCAACACAGTCAAAACTATTCCATTTATTAATCCTATTAGCTCAACCAATAATTTGCACCACTTTTGACCTTTGTTCTTGCTGTTATTACCCCATAACATTTACTCGTAGATAGCTGAAACTATACCTTTTTGGAATCTTTAGGTTCAGACAAATAATGTGGTATAGTTTTCAATATGATTGCAGCATTTTAAAATTTTGAACCTTGTGTAATTCTTCAATTGACCTCTCTCTGGCCACCTATTGAAAATTCAAGTGGCTATTCTGTTTTTTCAAAAGAGTAATGTCTAAGGAGTATTTGCCGAATTTGGTGCTTGCATCACCATTTGAAGGATTATCGCAGTTATCTGCTGCACGAGCCTTGGAGTATAAACCAAGACCTCGTTGTCTGTTTATTGTTGTCATAGAAATAAATATCATGAAGAGCATTTATGCCCCCCCCCCCCCCACAAAAAAAAAAGAACACACACACACACACAAAAGGTGAAACAATACACTTAAACTGCTGGGAGGTACGCATTTGTGGGAGCTCACTCAGGACTTTTCCCTCACGAAAAAAATCTATATGGACACGCAGGGTCTTACTTATCCATTACTTTGGACATCTGCAAAATAGGATTCCAAGCTTTTAGCCATGCATCACATGCATGGCTAAAAGCCATGTTATACTGTGTGTGCCTCTTGTGTCCATTAAGATGCAGACATGAAGACGTCCATTTCGTGAAGCAGACGATCAAGTTGGAGTTCTTGTTATAGCGGGACAATGATTGTTTTGTTGAATTTTTTTTAAATTACTGTACACTAATGTGTTGCCTGTGGGGATCCATTGGGTAGGTAGCTCACATTTTTCAAGGGTGGTAATAAACTTGGCAGCATCTATAATGAGTTTGAAAGGTGTGAGTCCAGAATGTTTTTAGAACCTCAACAGTTTTTTAAAGAACTCAATGCTTTCCTGTTAATTATGTAATTTTTTAATGTTAATTTACTGTTGTAATGTATTTATAAATTGTTTAGGTTCTTGTTATCATATACACACTATTATTATTCATTCATTCATTCATCTCCTACCACTTAGTCCAATTAAGGGTCGCAGGGGGCTGGAGCCTATCCCAGCAGCTATAGAGCGCGAGGCGGGGTACACCCAGGACAGGACGCCAGTCTGTCGCAGGGCCACAAACAGACAAACAAACACAGACACACCCACACCCACACACACCTTAAACATCTAAACCGCATGTCTTTGGATGTGGGAGGAAACCGGAGCACCCGGAGGAAACCCATGCACACATGGGGAGAACATGTAAACTCCACACAAAGGCCATGGGAATTGAACCCACGACCTTCTCGCTGTGAGGCAACAGTGCTAACCACTAAGGCACCGTGCTGCCACTATTATAATGATTATTAGCAGTATTATTGTTATTATTTTATTTTTACTTCTGTTTTGTATTTTGATTTTTAAATGGAGCACAATGGAAATGTGTTTTCAGTTTCTTGTTATTCATGTATTTTTGACATATTTACAATTGTATTATGTACTTACTAATCACACACACACTTTTAATATATAGATGATTTACTGCCCCCTGGAATAACATGTGAATCCAGAATGCCAGTGTCCATTCTTAAGTGTTGTTACCTGATATATATATATATATATCTTCTCTAAAAATATTGTATCAACATTCAGCTTTGCTGCTGTTCATCCTTGATCCAAAATACATACGCATACCCAAAGACAAATATCAGGTCTCCACAGTTTGTGCGTGATCCAAATTGCACACACACTCACATACGCACAGCTTTTGGTCGTTCTGAAATCTGCTGTAAGCAGGTGCTTTTAATTTGACAAACAGATGTGGTAGGATACATTAAAAGCAAGACACTTAACTAAAGTGACTAAACCAATTGAACTACAAAAACACAATGAATCAATAACACTAACAACGTTAAACTAACATGAACCACAAAAACAACATTTAAAACTCCCAACTCCCATAGTGCATTGCAGCACAATGCCCACTCTTTACTGGTGAGCTAAAATCACTAACTTCTCAAAAAATTTTTGTTCTATCAACTTTCCATTTTGCAGCGTTTATCCTTGTCTCAAAATACATAAGCATGCCAAAGCACATGTCAGCTCACCCCGGTTTTTGCATGATCTAAGCCATACACACACAGAGGCCACTTGGCTATTGTAATATAGAGATTGTCCTCTTTCCTCACTGTCTTCTTCTCTCTCTCTCGCTCTCACGCTCTCGCTCTCTCTGTGCAAATGGATGTTGGTTTGTTGTGAAGCTGTTAACTTGCTGGTTCACTAATAAACATCCTCTTGTATTTTGCATTGTTATCCTTGCTGGACAAATATTTCATTGTGTTTTCATTCTGGGTGATATTTACTGTTTCAAAAAATGATAAAAAAAAAAAAAAAACTTTATTCATGTGTGAGATGGCTGGTTAAACACAACACATTTTCTTCTTTTTAAATATTCAAAAACCCTACCAAACACACTCGGAAATAAGTATGCATCTGTATGACAACATTTCAATAATTTTCCAAGACCCGGTGTGAATTCGACAAAGGATTACTTGGATTATAGAAAAAACATGTAAACCCCCCCCAAAAAAAAAACAAAATGTAAAATGTCCCTTCAGAGTGGAATCACTTCACTCACTGAGGCACTGACGGCTGTTGTTGGCTTTTGCTAAATGGTGTTAATATTGTATTGGATTGTGGTTTTAGATGACTGTCTTAATTTACAACCTCAGAAAACAGCTGGTCAATACTCAAAGGAAAAAAGAGTGAATAACAACCACCAACCTGTTAGTTCAGTAGTAGACTCTTTGAAGATGACATCATTTACTCAGTGCACTCTCACACCAGCATTTCTAATCTCTGAATGGTAATAATTTCACTTCACAGTTTACATTCCATCTTTTAAGAACAGTCCATGTTGTTTTTGTTTTTTCAGTTGCACCCAGTGTCTCGTGGTTGCCACAGCAGAGGTCTGCATTGGGATTTGACATGTTTTACGCTGCATGCCTTCCACGCATCCATGGAGAAGTACATATAGTCTGGTCTTCCTAAGTAGTCTACCAAAGTACTAATCGAGACAACTGCTTCGTTTGTGAGATCTGACTGGATATGGTGTACATGGGGTGGTACGGCTGCTTAGAACATTCCATGATGACGAGATAGATTCATAATTTGAGGGTTCACATTATTGTAATTAAAAAAATATTGTCAAATTACTTTGTCCATCAAACAGTAGGTTTATCTACATATAATAGCCAAGTGGCCTCTGTGTGCGTGCGTGTATATTATCAGAATCCCGTAAAAAAGGTGTCAAGTAAACAAATGGCATATGGATTATGATCAATGAAAAGACACATAAATCCTTCAAAATTAGGCTTAAGCCCTCGACAGTTCACTTGTACAACGACTTTTCTTTACCCAGATACCATTAGGTACCACTTGATCTTGGGACAACCGGAATTTTCGAGGGAGGACGAGGAACAGGGGAAATATCCATGTCTACACCTCCCTCAACTAGTAAAACATCAAATTTATTCTTGGGCAACAGTGATTCGGAAGATGTAAATTTTGATGCATGGGGTTGAGCTTTGCTTTTACCTGTAACCGACTTTTTGGTCAGGTGACTACCACCAGAAGAATACTGAACAGGTTCCCTTGTTAAACTTCGACTGCAGCGATCATCCTTAGTCGTAGTTTTCTGGTGGGCCTGTTTCTTAGGCAGAAGTTTCGTTCCATCAGTAGTAGTCGATTTAGTGGTTTCATGCAATGCAGGAGGACTGCCTTTTATCCAAGTTAAATCCGTTTGGATACTCACTGTCTTCTTCGGCTGTGTCAAAGTCAAGTTGTTGACTAGCCATGTTTGGTTTTGTTATGTCAGTCGCCTTAGTTGCATACAAAGTATTTTGTACATGTTGGGCATCATCAGTGGTGTAGTCTACATTTTTGAAGTGGGTAGACTGTATCATATGCAAGCTACTGTGTACTGTTTAACAGTAAATAAGACAACTTTAAGTCTTTTTATTAAGAAAGAGAAGTTCTCTTAACAATAATAAGGAGCAGATTATTGCCTCCCAACTAAGTATATTGCAAGAGTTCACTTTTCCTCCCTCTATTTAGTATCGGATATGAGCCTGTACTGCTAACTTCAACAGCTGCAAGATTCACCCTTCATATAATCTGCATGCCCCCACGTTGTTTGTGTACAGTTTAGACGCATAAACAAAAACAAAATAGAACACACCGGTCTACATGAGCATGCACCGGCTGCAGAGCCTCACGCCTCCTACCACAATCTCTGTTGAAGTTGACAGTCCATCATCAGGTCCAGACGGGGGACTGGAACCTGTAGGCTTTGTGGTCCATAAGGAAACCTACCCAGTATAAACAAGCTAGTATTAATATATGTTAAGTTCCATTAAAACAGCAGCTAGGCTGAAGGACAGAAGCTAGCTCCCAGAAAATTCACATACAATGAAAATATGGTAGATGCTTTACTTTGCAGAAACCTTTTCAACCCATGACAAAAACATTGTAGGCCAAATCAGTGGCACAAAAGTATAGTATGAAGACAACCAACCAACTAACTAAGACAACCATGCAACTACTGGCAGTATGCCACTTACCAATTCCAGTCATTTTAAAACAACAGCCAACGGGACTCAAGCTCAAGAGACATCTGTAGATTACCGGCAAAACTATTATTTTTTAAAAAGCTGTTTCATTTTATATTTTAACAATAAATGAACGGATCATTAAACATGTCCACGAATCAAAGTCAAAAGACATTTGCACAAGTAGAAGCTCTCCACTTATTGTGCTCAAATTCATATTTTAGAAATGACTCTGTCCTGATAACAACATTAAAGGCAATTACATATTTTGGCAAAATTACAAGTTGAAATAAGTAAGTAAGTAAGTAAATTTTATTTATATAGCACCTTTCAAAGACAAGAGCCACAAGGTGCTTCACAACATAAAAGCAGAGTACACCACACAAAACATCAGACAATGGCCGAGACATAAAAACATAAAACATAACATAGGATCACAGAGCAGCCTAAAAGCTAAGCAAACGCTTGAGTAAAAAAGAAAGTCTTAAGTTGGCTTTTAAAAGTATCGACAGAGTCCAGTGAGCGCAGAGAGAGCGGGAGACCATTCCAAAGCCTGGGAGCAACAGCCTGGAAGGATCGCTCTCCTCTGGTTGCAAAATGGGTGCGAGGAACCATCAACAGATTTTGGTCCACAGACCTCAAAGCCCTGGCAGGGGCATAAGGCTGGATGAGGTCACAGATATAGGGAGGCGCCTGGCCATGTAGAGCTCTAAAAGTTAAAACCAAAATTTTTAAATTGATCCTGAAGGACACTGGCAGCCAATGAAGTTCCTTTAAAATTGGGGAAATATGAGTCCTTCTGTTAGCTTGTGTCAGAATTCTTGCTGCAGAGTTCTGTACCAACTGCAGTCGACGCAACTCCTTCTTGTTTAGACATGAAAACAAACTGTTACAATAGTCTAAACGTGTTGACACAAAAGCATGAATAATAAGCTCTAAATCATTTCGAGACACCATTTTCCTGAGCTTAGAGATATTTCTTAATTGAAAGAAGCAATTCCTCGTCAGCTGTCTACAATGCTGTACCAACAACATGTCTTTGTCAAAAATGACACCCAGGTTTCGAAGACATGATTTAGCAGACTGGCCCAGGTCTCCCAAGTACTGCTGAATACCTGGAATATGGGCATCAGGGGCAATAACCAATGTCTCTGTTTTGTCTGCGTTAAGCTGAAGAAAGTTATTCGTTAGCCATTGTTTAATTTCCGCCAAACAATGGAGGAGGGAATCAAGCCTCTTAATCTCAGATGGCTTAAAGGAGCAGTAAAGCTGGATGTCATCCGCAAATAACTGGTAAGAGACATCAGTAAATCTTTGAATGATCCTACCTAAAGGGATCAAGTACAATAAAAACAAAATGGGGCCCAATACAGAACCCTGGGGGACTCCACATAACAGGTCCGCAGACTCTGACCTTATCTGGTTAGCAAAAACGCTAAAGCTGCGCCCAGACAGATATGAAAAAAACCACCGAAGAACTGACCCCGACAGTCCGACATGATCCCTCAGTCTATTCAGCAGGACCTGGTGGTCAGAGGACAAATCCAAAAGAACCAACACGGTGGATTTCCCAGCATCAGCAGACATCATAATGTCGCTGGACACTTTCAAAAGAGCCGTTTCCGTAGAGTGTTGTCTACGAAAACCGGACTGAAACCTGTCATGAATGTTATTCTGATCCAGGAAGAGTGTCAGCTGGTCTGAAACCACCCTCTCGAGGATCTTAGACAGGAATGGAGCTTAGAGATAGGTCTAAAACTACTTAGCTCCATTTGATTTAAACCTGGTTTTTTCAGTAGAGGCAATACTATGGCATGCTTAAAAGCACTGGGAAACACACCGGTGGACAAAGAAAGATTTACCATTCTAGTACTGCACGGACCAATTACCTCAAATACTTTAATAAAGAGCCTGTAGGGAAGGATGTCCAATGAGCAAGAGGAAGGTTTCATCTTGCTCACCAATGCCGAAATATGACCATTAAAAAAATTCATCAAGAGGTTTATGTCACAGAAATCCTACTTTACAATCACACTGCAGTCATTGTTAAATTATTTCCTGTTGCATTTATAATAAACATTTGTATTTATTTACAGTGTCTGTTTTTTCTGGTTGAAATGAGATATAAATAATCTACCAGACTTAAAAAAAAATGTACAAATTTCCATGTTATTTTGTCTAAAAATAAATGTCAGAGGTTCCTTATGTTGAACAAGAAATTATCTAATCTGAAATAACAGGTGGTTTTAATTTACAGATGAAAGGTTTCTAAAGAACCATTTATTGATTTATTTAGCTATTTCAATTAGTGTTCTAAGTGTTCTAAACTTGTAACAACAAAAAACATTTTCAAGGATTTTTCTTCAGAAAACTGCTCCATAAATGAGCAGTCCTGTGACACGTTTGTTTTGTACAGATCAGTGGTTTGTTTCTACACCGATCCATTTTGTAGAGATCAGTGGTTTCTGCCATGGAAATATAGACTGGAATGGACGTGCGCACCTCAATCTATTAGTGTTGCTCAGGACAGGAAGGCGCCATCACTAAGGGTGGAGATGTGCAGATCATCAATAATAAACTGACCACTTTTTTTGCACTAGCGTCCTTATTTCTTAACGGATTTTAAGAATGTAGGCTTGTTTTAAAGCCCTTTGAAAGCTCTTTCCAATGAACCTATGCCATGTGTGGGTGAAAAAAAAAAAAAATTATGTAAAATGCAGAAATTTAGGGAAATTATGACAAACTGTGCTGCTTTTCCTCTCTCTATTGTCGCTATTTGTTAACAGATTTTAATAAAAGTAGGCTTGTTTTAAAGCCCTTTAATTGCGCTTTCATGTCTGGGTAGAAAAAAAGGTTTTATGTAAAGTGTGGAAATTTGGGGAAAATATGCCATTGTTCATTTACTGTGGTGGCTTTTTTCCTGTCATCATAATTCTCTATGGATTTTTAATAAATGACACTTGTGAGTTGTATTCAACCTGATTAAAAGCTCTAATGAATCCATACATGTCTGGATAAAAAAATCCTTATCTATTAAAATATAAATCTGAACTATGCCTTGCCATTGTGCTCATTTATCTTGCTGCTTTTTCCACTGTAATATTACTGCTAGTCTTTTAATGACAACAACATATATATGATTTTTACTAACATTTTATTACAAGTAGATATAAAGCCATTCAGAATTTATGACTTTTGACCCTCAGTCAGGGTAAAAAGTACCTCGTCCATCCCCCCCAATCACACTGTTAAAATTTAAATGCCGCCTGTGACCACCATGTACATATCATATTAAACAACAGCAAGTAAATATATTTAAACATTATTGTTTCTGCATGTGAACGCAGCTTAATGAAAAGAACTTATGGTGTTGAGTTATAGTCTTAGTATATTGACATTAAATTGCGGCATAACGACTTTAACATCGACATTTGTTTTACATAATTACATTAAGGCTCTTGTACAGTTCATATAGGAGAATTTGGTTTTGTAGTTGGTGCAGTTGATGGTGAAGCACTAGCCGCCTTTTTTCTCCTCATTTCACTTCTGTTTAACAGGATCAAGGTCTCTCTCCACCCTCAGTAATGGCCACCGTGCGGCACGCCGCTAGTCACGTGACGTCCATTCCAGTCTCTATTTCCATGGTTTCTGTCACTAGTCTTCCGTGTTTTGGCCCGACACGTCGTTCCTTTTGGACAATGCAAAGGTATGTCACGGCTCAGAGCATCGAAAGTTGGATTGGATTTAACTTTGACGCGTCAGCCTGCCGACAAGCGGCAATGCGCGCTCCCGTCAGAACCGTCGGCATCTAAAAAGCAACGCGTCTCATTGAAAATAATGCTTTTTAGACCATTTTTGACGCGTCTGACGTATTCAGTGTGAAAGGCCCATTAGCTTAGTGAACAAATAAAAAAACTAGCTGTCGTAGGCTAGCCCACTTACCAGCAATGCAGACAGCAGCACCATGTTTATCTCCTCCACTCAGGGCGCAAACTTCATCAATCGGCCCTGAAGCAGCAGGTGGACGTTTTCGAAAAAAAAAAAATCTAAAACCGAGGCCTGTTTTCTTTTCATTTTTTCGGGTAATAATCACCATCAATACTTTCTCTAGCATTCTTCTTGTTTGTGTGCGGCTTTCACGCTGATTAGCTGGTAGCCCTAGCAGAGCGAGCGGGGGAGGGTCGATGAGACACATACGGTGCACTCTGCAGTGATGGACGCCTGATGGCTGTCTTTTAAAGGGAGAAAATAAAATTACAGTTAATAAGCACTCATTTTATTTACACTGTCACGTTTCCCAGGGCAATTTGAAGTGGGTAGACAGAAATTCACGGTCTTTTTAGGTGAGTAGATGGCATCTACCTGCGTTCCACGTAGACTACACCACTGGGCATCATATACTTTACGTGCATCAGGGTAAGACAAGTTACCCAGAACTTTGAGTTTTTGGATTTGTTTTTTCTCAGTCCTTTTCGGGCACATACGGGAATTGGCAGCGTGATTGCCAGAGCAATTTACACATCACACAGGACCCTGACAGTTGGCAGAATTATGGTCACACTTGCCACAGGCATCGCAACACTCAGCACTTCGACAAGAAGATCTGAAATGGCCAAACTTCTGACATTTAAAACAACGAATGGGATTAGGGATATATGGGATAACCCTGACACGCAAGTATCCAACATCAATAAATTGCGGGAGACTAGATCTGTGAAACATTAAAAACAAGGTATTTGTCAGCTTTTCAACACTTCCTGTTTGACCGCAACGCTATAGACATCAGTAACACCCTGGTCGGCCAACTCCTCGAGGATATCCTCAACACCACAATCCCTAAGATCAGCGCAACAGATCACTCCTTTACACGAGTTCAGCATCCTGTGCGGAGTGACTTTGACAGTAAGACTGACAAATGTCTGAACCTTGAGGACTGTTTTGGCCTGACCAGGTTGGTCAACCTCGACCAGAACAACTCCCGATGTAAGTCGTTTTAACGATTTGGTAGGACCAATTATCCCCTGCATGCCATTGTTGATGGCAAAAGGGGACAATTTGAGTGGCAAATTCGGGTCACTATTTTGGATGACCAAAAAGTGCGGGAAATGCATACAATCAGCATTCTCATCAGTTGAATCATTACGAAGTTTCTTGTTTGTCTTATGTGTATTAGCCATAGTAAAACAATCAAAATTCATCACCAGTGCTCCCCACCCACCCTGGAGCCCAACAAGGGGACGTCATATATGAGGTGCACCACTCATACTGATGACAGAGATACAGCAGCGATATACTCATGGCAGACACAGTCCACCCCGATTGACCTGATTAAGCAGTCGCCTGCCAGGATACCACACAAAAGGGATTGATAAGATAGTAGCAACAATACCAACACCACACCAAAATTGATCCTCTGCCAGAAAGAAACTTGGAAACCCCCAAATCCTCTACTGAACCCTAGGTCTAAAGCCTAAGAAAAATTTAAGTAAAACCTGCAATTAAAATCCCTGCCATGTTGGCTATGCTGTTTCCCCTGCACGATGTACAGGGTATGAACTCACAAGCATTCTAGCCAACACGGCTCCCACAATAACCAAAAAACGACACTACTGATTCGAGGGCACCCGGGGAGCACCCAAGCCCCGGTGTCAGATGTTAGAGAGCCAAGCAAAAACATCATAAATCCCTGACAAAGACAAAAACATGCCAGACCGAGCATATAGGAAAATTAAATGGTATCCTAGGACTAGACAGGGCCCAATTGAATCCAGGGCCAAAACGACGTGTTGCTTCAGGAGGACCGCAGCCACACCATCCACTCAATCATCAGGACTACCTTCTCCACCGACACAGGTCGCAGTCCATGGCAAGCAGACCATCCCTTTTAGTCGCCCTTTACGACATGCAGGAAATACAGCGGGCCTATTCTCCAGTTCTCCCTGAACCTGCAGGGGGCGGCATGTGTGTGATGAGTAAATAGCTTTTTTGCGTAACTGTTCGGGTCGGCAAATTTGGCTATGTGCGCAGTCAAATCAGTTTTTTGTTGTTATTATTACCAGTATTTTTTCTTTCGTAATGTTGAAATTTGAGCAGCTCTCACAAACCAGCTTCTGCACTGTGCAAAAACATTCAGCTGGTCGAACGAAGTCAAACTAAACACTAACATTACAAAATCGAAGCAAATGATAAACTGTCAAGAACGACACCAAAATGAAATATGGACGAACTGAGGTTTTCATTGATGAACTGGTTTTCATTTTTCACTGTCGAAAAATTCATTCAAATTTTTTGACAGTTTAAAAATGTGAGGAAGCACCAGCTACAGGAACAAAGCTGCATGAAGGTTAAACGATGCCAATGAAAGTCAACGAAAGTCCAGATTTCTTGTTTCGTTTGGACTTCATTAGTGCCGTGTTACCGGGCCATCAAGACAACTTATTTTCATTCAACCAATTTTCTTATGGTTGAGGTCCGGGTTGCATGTTTGACCCAGGTGCAGAAGCTGTAAGGCAGACATATGAGGTAAACACAAAAGTTTATAAACATACCTCATGAATAAGGGGGACTGCGCAATAGATGTGACAGACAGGGCAACCGGACCAGAACCAGGAACTGACAGGACAGAGACCAGGGACTGACAGGACCGGAACCAGGAACAGATAGGACAGAGACCAGGGACTGACAAGACCGGAACCAGGAAGTGACAGGACATGGACTGACAGGACAACAAGACCGGAACCAGGAACTGAGGACAGGGACCAGGTGAAGTGAGCCTGTGGAGCTACTGTGGCTGGATGAACTGAAAGGGAGATTAGAGGCCTGGTGAGAATGTGCAGGTGCACACCTAGACTTAAATAGTTCCTTCAGTATATGATTCAGGATCACAGTTCAGTTGCTGATCCGTTTCCTGAAACGGATCCTTGCAGGACTCCACATATGACCTCTCGACAATCAGAATTTAACCATTACAGTTTTTTACAATCACTTCAACGCTAACCTCTGAAGTGTATGCTCAATTTTCAAAACGTTAGTTGTCAGCACTTGTAACACAGTCAAATCATTTGTTCAGAACCTTGCATTGTGTATTCATATCATTCAAGAAAACTTGCAGTTCTGAATCTGTGATTCAAATGACTCACCTATCGTGAAATACTTTTGGAACATTATTTCAGATCACACACATGCAAGATATCAATAGCTTCACTTTTAAGTTGTTTTTTCAGTCCCTTAAATTACTGCAAATAAAATTGATGCATGTTTCAGTCAGGTTCTTTTTGTGGTTCTAAACAATAGAGACAGTGGAATCATTGAACAAAATGTGAAATTAATGTTTGAAATACGTACAATAGTAACAGGTATATTTGAAGAATGGCAAAGAAAAAAAGCCATAATGCCATAAACAGTAGCCATAAAAGTAAGTGAAACAAAACATTTTGATCCATTGCCTTGTAAAAAGTGAACATTTGTAAACAAAAACACAACTGTAACATTGTTATTTGCCATTTGCATCAACTCTTTCTTCTGGAGTTGGCCATAGAGTCTCATCGACATCACAGGAAATAGTTTCCCTTCCCAGGCATTGGATCTAAAATCTTCCGGCATGATGAGTCCAAGCCTGACAATGATCTGCTGTTATTTCATCACATGCATCATCCAGTGGCCTGGAGGAGGGTGGCACATTCATGAGGGTGGCGATCATAGACTTTTCACCTCCATGCTGAGAATTCCTCTGTTGAGTAGAGAAAAGGAGACTATAGTGGCAAATATAATGCTATGAACAGTGGATGGGTCTCAAACCATGTGTGCACCACTTCAGCATGGTGGAACCAAACTTTGTCCCAGACTACCACATATGTGACTCCCTCAGTTTGACAGAGCTGCTCTAGTTTGTTTAAAAATTCCTGAAGAAGGGCTGCATTGTATGATCCCAGCACAGGTCTGCGTGCCGCCACACCATCCTCAGATAATGGCAGCACACAGAGGGAGGGTCCCTCCACGTTGTCCAGATACCTGGATTGTTGATCACTGCCCAATCAAATTTCCCCCTCTCCGCCTTGTTTTGGCCAGGTTGATGCCAGCCTCATCTATGTAGAAGAATTTGTGGTCGTCCTTTGCAGCATCCAGCTCCATCACCCACTAAAAAGAAATAGAAAGGCAATTAAGCTATAGAATGTAGATCCAGCTTATCCTAAATAACACCTGGTGCCTTTTCAGAATGTGGGCAATAGTCAGCAGACTAATGGCTTCCACATTACAGAATAGATCGACATTGTCAACGGTGTGCTGCTGGATGTCAATCAGGCATATATCATTCCTGGCCTGAACTAAATTGACCACAGCCAGCTCGTGTTGGTCAGTCAAAAGTCTGTCCCTGCCTCCCCTATTTGGCCTTGTCTCAGTGCTGCAGGGACATCAAAGAACACACTGAGGCACATCACCCACTGTGTGGTATCTGTTTGCATGTACTAGTCCACTGGAGAGACACTGTAAGACACAAACTGTATTACAGTATTGTAAATCATTATACAAACAATGAATGTTTATGAGTTCAGTGGTATCAATATTTCATGAGGTGAAAGCTGGAACAAACCATTCAACTTGAGTGGTCTGTTCCAGCTTTCAAATTTTTTATTTTTTGCCTTGTCCAGTTCCCTGGAAGACTTTATGTTTTTCATCCCTCTTGGTTTTGTCCAGCCAGCGAGGTACGTTTCTTTACATTATATTGTGTTACGCATATAATAATAATGATAATAATAATAATAATGACTTTATTCCAGTCTCAAGAATACACAGATACTTGATATGTACATACAGTAAGGTCCATATCTGGGCAATTACAAACTTATACAGAGAAGTTCGTATGTAACATCCATAACCAGTGGGTCAGGTGATCACCATGTTTACATCCCCCCGACAGCGGACGCAGCCACTGCATGTGAGATAATTCACACTGCCACAGCAAGGCTGCAGACAAAGCACCCGGAGGCACTGATGATTGTTTCTGGGGATTTTAACTATGCAACTTTGGACTCTGCTTTGGCTGCTTTTCATCAGGTTGTGGACTGTCCAACAAGACACGACAGGACACTTGAGTCACTGTATGTTAATGTGAGGGGTACATACAGAGTCACACCCCTCGCTCCTCTAGGGATGTCTGACCACAATTTGGTCCACCTATAGCCTCAGTGCACTCCTCTTGTCCAAAAGCAGCTGATAACCACTCGCTCTGTCAGGAGGTGGTCCCCTGAAGTGGAAAGTGCCATAAGAGACTGCTACAGAACCGTAGTCTGGGATGAGCTGATCAACCCGCATGGTGAGGACATAGACAGGCTGACACAATGTCTGATGGATTATCTTAACTTCTGCGCAGACATGGTCTGCCCAACCAAGACCGTCCGCTGTTACACTAACAACAAACCATGCTTAACTTGGGAAGTCAAAGCTGTCCTCAACAGGAAGAAGGCCACCTTCAGGAGCAGAGACATGGAGGCAATGAAGTCAGCACAGGAGGAGGTAAAACTCTGCATGAGGGAAGCAAAGGACAGCTACAGGAGAAAGGTGGAGCACAAACTGAAACAAAATAACATGAGGGAGGTCTGGGAAGGTGTAACAACCATCACAGGCCATAATAGAAAGACCAGAGACACAGGGGGGACAATGGAGAGGACGAACGAACTTAACAACTTCTTCAGCTAGTTCAACTTGTCCATGCCCCCCACCCTCTCCCTCACTGCAGACACCTCTACTTCTTCCATCAGCATGCCTCCCCCAAGACATCACAGCATCAGCCCCATCCTCACCCCCCCCATCTCAACACAACCTCCTCCATACATCACTGTGGACCAGGTTAGAGGACACCCGAGGAAGCTTCATCCCAGGAAAGCGGCAGGCCCAGACAAGGTGTGTCCCTGACTACTGAAGACCTGCACAACTGAACTGGGAGAACCGCTACGTGTCTTCAACCTTAACCTGCAATGAGGGAGAGTGCCCACCCTCTGGAAGACTTCATAAATCTTTTCATTTCTTAAGAAGAACTGGCGCAGTGAGCTGAATGCCTTCCAGCCAGTGGCACTCACTTCACCACACCTGATGAAAACATTGGAGCAGCTCTTCCTCGACTTCCTCAAATCCCAGGTGCAACATGCCCAAGACTGTCTGCAGTTTGCATATCCTCTACCTGCTATACCGAGTCCACTTGCATCTGGATAATGGAAATCGCACAGTGAGGATTCTCTTCCTGGACTTCTCGAGTGCCTTCAACACCATGCAGGCTCTTGTGCTCCAGGACAAGGTGAACAGGATGCGAGTGGACCCCTGCCTGGTCACTTGGATCTCCAGCTACCTCATCAACAGGCAGCACCGGAGCACCCCAGGGCATGGTGCAGGCCCTCTTCTCTTCATGCTGTACACCTCTGACTTCTGAGCTGTGTCACATCCAGAAGTTTGCATATGACACAGCCATTGTTGGATACATCAGGGATGACAGAGAGGAGGAGTACAGGAGCCTAGTGAAGGACTTTGCTGCCTGGTGCCACACAAACCATCTACAAGTCCTTCAGCCCTCAGGCCATCAGACTGTACAGCTCCTCACTAGAGGGATGCAGCAACAGTGGCAACAGTAATTCTGCAACACTATAGAAGAGAAAAATGTGCAAGTAAATGCAGAGTAAATACTTAGGTGTGGCAAACCAGGAGAATGAAAATAGAGAAATACAATATAATATATGCAGTGAGTGGAATAAGTCCATAGTGAAGCAGATTTAACAAAAGTATCAGTGTCTCTGCTTCTGTCTCTCTCCATTGCAGATTGAAGACATTGTCACTCGTATCCAGGATGAGACAGATGGCGTGCCCATCAGAACTCTGAAAAGCTTCATGACCAAAATCCCGAGTGTTGTCACAGGTAAGAAATGGTGGGTGGGACGAGTACGACCCCATGTCAGTGTTACTGGACAAAACAAACTGGCTAACATTGGTTCGGGGGTTACTGGTTATTAGAGGATATTTCATGGACTTGCAGTGGTTTTCTTGATGACAGGCTTAGGTGGGATATTAAAATTATGACTATATTGTTACCTCACTGTAGTTAATCCATCAGGAATCGCTGCTTGAATCAGGCATTCCCTTCAGTGAGATTGTCAGCCGTTCTCTGAAAATAACATTAAAATTCTTTTTTGGCATTTACTAGCAGATCACAAACCAGATTCAGATGTGCAGACTAGGGCTTAATCGATATGGAAAATCTAAAGGCTGATACCAAATATTGACAAGGTGTAGAGGCCGATATTTACCCGCAGTGAAAAATGTCAAAGAGGTGTCAAAATTTAGTATAACACACTCTTAACACAAATCTTTCTTTAAAATGTTTTGTAGCATATGTTTAATTCACAGAAGCTTTCAACATGACATTCACATAAAAAGTCTGAGGAGCTATGAATAATATTATGATGAAGTTGACAGTGTTGTATAAAGTACCGGAAAATCACACTTAAGTAAAAGTACAGATACCCATTAAAAAATGACTTTGGTAGAAGTTCAAGTCACCGATTGAAATGCTACTCAAGTAAAAGTCTTAAAGTATCTAGTATTTATTGTACTTAAGTATGACAAGTAACGTACAACTAAATGTACTCAAGTATTGAAAGTAAAAGTACAAGTAAATGTTAATAATCAAAAATGGACTGATTGTTTTTATATTACAAAGTTTATCTAGGCTTGTAAATGACTGGTAGTATTAGTCAAAATACTGAAAATTGTTCACATCACACAAAAACACTTCAGAAACAAGGTTTCAAAACCTAAACGAGAGTAGGCTACTCACGAGGTGTTCACAGGAAACAGTTATTTATTTCTATATGTATTTATTTATTTTCATTGTTACATGGTTTTTTTCATTAGGTTCTTTTTGTCTCTTTCTCTAAAATTGTATTGTAACATTATTAGTCTATTATTATTGTCTATTATGTAGACTATTATTGTTTTTGCTATTAATATTAATATATGAATAAAAATACATTTAAAAAAATTACAATTTGACTCTTTTATGACAACGAATGCTGAGCCATTAATTATACAGAAAACAACACAAACGTGCGAACAGCTTAATGCTAATTTTAACATTGAAAACGCCATAGACATGCTTAGCATCGGTCCTGTTTTAAGTTATAAAATACATCTATCAACTGTTTCAGAAGACCATAACAGGTCGGTTTAACATAAAAATATTAAATTATTATAAACTATTAACAGACATATGCTCTTCAGGGTTTTAGCGAGAAAAAATTGGGATAAAGCAAAATAAATGAACCCACGAATCGTAGATTGAAGCACTGCTTCGATCTGCGAATCACTGCTTCGATTGGTTCAAGGTTCAAAGCAAAGCCGCGCTGCAGAAAAGTTGATTGCAGACCCGCTGCAGGTCTGTAATCGATGCAGAGAAATGATCATTTTCCTGACAAACATCCCACAAGTGCGCAACTGCAAAAAAGTCTACCGGACATACCTCATGACAAATCGGCCTGACGTCGTTGCAGTCACTAGTAATCAGTGGTGTCTCTGGGTGAAAACATGACTTTTTTTCGTGTGTGTGTTTGTGTTTTTTTTTTGTAACGAGTAATGGCATGGCGCATCGGACATGTATTGGAGTAGAAGTATGCAATTTAGGTCGGAAATGTAGTGAAGTAAAAGTGAAAGTAAGCTGAATTAAAAGCACTTTAAACGAAACACTCATAATCACAAGATTAGGAGCAAAAAGCAGAGGAACAAGTGACAGATAACCTGCTGGGAGGAGCTTTTTTTTTGGAGTGAGTCCGGGTGGAGCCGAAGAGGCCAGAGAGCCACACAGACAGACAGCAACCGGTGTGATGGAGCAGACTCACGCAATGCAAAATTCGTCAGTTTTTTGATATCTACACACACCCAGTTTGAGTAGCAGAACCTCTGCAAATTTGTATGAGGTGAGTGAGTAATCTGAAAATAAAACGTGACCTAAGTGCACCACTAAACAGCTTAGCCTTTAACCGCAGAATTAATCATTCAGCTGAGTGAACTTTTTATATTTGTAAATTGTTTGATGTAGTTTTTAATACATAACATATAACTTAGATTATTTTTATTTTTATTTTTTTTTAACTGTCTAGTAATCTGACCTTAAAGAAAATAGCACAGCACTGTTTTGTGTTTGTTTATATTTAAAGAAATATATTTGTTCACTTGCTCCACATCAGGAACATTTCGACATTTGCTGTGCAGAGAACCTTGTAAATACAGATACTCCAAAACCTAAAGTCCAGACTGAAAAAGAGAACATCTATGCTCTTCAAAATGGAAGGAATGTCTCCAAAATCTCAACCAAGAGGTTGAAGCTGTGGAGGAGACTTTCATCTGGTTAAATGTCCTCAGAGTCCAGCTCACCTGTCGTCTCTGAAAACACACCTGCTGGTACGCTACTAAATAAAGCAAAGACTCTTTAACCTATAAAATTATTCATGGACTAGCATCTTCTTACTCTGTGCATTGTAACATAAAATCTGGAAAAAGTGAAGCTCTTTGAACACTTCTCAGATTCACTGTATACAAATATTGAATAATGACTGAACCTTGGGTGCTGTGATTGTAATACTTCTTTTTTCAAACCTTAAATGACACAATTTAACAATGTCATTGTTATTATTATTATTATTATTATTATTATTGTTATTATTGTACCTTCTGCATTTACCATGTATAAAAGTTTTTCTGATGAAGAAAAATAAATTAATCTCTAGAAAAGACAAGTGTTGATTGGTTGGTTAGAGTGTTTATAAGTTGGAAACAATTGGGTGTAGAAAAAAATTAAGCACACTGTCGAAATTAAAACATCAACGTGGTGGTTTTTGGCTATAAATAAACTACAAGACTGAGTGCATATTGTCATCACGGAAAAACACATAACTTTGGAACTACAGGGTGTAGAAAAAAAACTGATGCAAACTGTTGGAATCAGTGATCAATGTGGAAAATTTGGGCTATAAAATACAGCACTCAGTGAGTGCATCCCTCTACCAAGGAAAAACACTTGATAACCACAGGGCATTGAAAAAAACCCTAAGCACATGGTGTTAAAAGGCTATAAAATCAAGAGCAAACTTTAAATGTTGTAGTTAAGTTATCGAGGTTCCACAAAATTAACCCGTGAAATATTTGATGTCCATTTATTAATTACTGGCTTATTATTTTTTCACCTGGGCAAAGCTGGGCACATGGCAATAATGCATGTAAAGAGTCATGCTAATACAGCAAGTTTGAGTTTGGTGTTCTGTCTATGGCTGTATACATGTACCTGAAGTTTGCATAAACTGGTCCTCTGTAAAGACAGCCCTCTATAGACCCAAAGGTCCATTTTCTCTGGATTCCATAGCATCAAGCAGATGGGAGTCTATGACTCCCCTGGATGAGATGCCACTCTGCCACAGGTTACTTCCCCAGCTTGGGGTCCCTTCACACATAACACAAAGTTGGGCGAAAAAAGCAGGAATTAGTCAAAAAAATGTGACAAAAAACAACTTTGGCAACCATGAAAACTTCCACCTGCTGTTGTGAGGGACACACGGTCGGACAGGCGTGAATGATACCATGGTGATGGTCTTGTGCACGGTGCCACACGTTCCACGTGGAACGTGTGGCACCACATTGTGCTCCCGTAGAAGTGGAGCAATTAGATGTTGGTCATAAATCAACAAATATATGGAAGTTCACATTAATGTGAAGCACAGATTCAGAACATTATAGGAACAATGAATGCACTGTTTAAATATAACACAGTTATGTTACTGGTCATGAATCTGTTTAAAAAACCAAGAAAACAAAAAACACAACAGTCTCTAATAATTAATTCCTGTTACGAAGAGCGGACAATATAGGACATGCTCCTGTTCCACATGACCCATGGTCATGCACGTAAACAGGCAGATGGAGTGTCATGAATGAAGCTGTGCGTTCATAACATGGACACATTAGCCAGTGCCGCGTGTCCAGGTGTCCAGCAAGCGGCACGTTGAAGGATACTGTGTCATATGACCTAGAACTCGTGGTGTACGTGTCAGTCTGATTGCCAGCTGAGTGTTCACATGATCACATGGAGCTTGTCACATGGAGCAGCCGCCTGTTGTTGTGCGTGCTGGTGTGTTCCCTGCTTCCCATTGCAAAGGTGACATTGTTTTTATGTATTTCCACATGAGGACAGCATGCACATGCACGCGCCTCACTGTGGTGTGTTGTAAGGTCATGGCCTTCATAACATGGTAGGTGTTCTCCAGGTGTGATTTGCGACTCCACAGATCCCAACAGCTGCTGCTGTTACGGATATGCCCACCTTTGCGATCAGCTCACAAAACAAAGTGTCACTCTCTTTTTCTTTGTTCTGTGATTATTTATTTTATGTATTTGTTTTGTAATTATGTATGTAGTTATAGTATTTATTTATATATTTGTCCTGGCTGTGTTCTCTGTGTTTTAATTTAACACGTCATGTGCACTGAGCCATCATTTCCAGCTGTCAGTGAGTCGCTGGCTCCTCTCACAGATCAGTTGAGAGGCGCCTTGCCATGCCATGTGCACTCAAACATGGCTGGCTGGTCCCCATGTGATCTTGTCTGTACATAATTATCAGCATGTCATGGGAGCATGAGAGCCCACCCACACATGCCCATTGTGTGGAGTGATGCTCATGTTGTTGATGGCACAACATATGTCCTCCAGCTGAGTTGCGAGTACACAGCCGTCATCTGTTCAGTTGGACATTACAGCCGTCAAGATGCATGCTGCACTGGACAGTGATCACGCTCCAGCCATCTCAGCAGCAACTAACAATGCTGCTTCGTGGTCTGGGAGCACGAGACACTCACACCCTACATGTGTTGCGGGGGGGGGCATACTTGCATGACATATGTGTTGCGTGGTAACGGCACACTCGTGGGGCATTTAGACATTGTGGAGCCATTTGCACAGCCAGTGCAAATGTGCCTAAGTGCCCCCACGACTGTTGCATTCGAAAAAGCAACACACATCTGGCATGCGTGTGTGTCACCCCCCACACACACACATTGGCATGCGTCGCTCCCCCCGCCACCACACACACGTGGTGTGCAGGGGGAGAGCACACTTGCATGACATGCTGATATGTATTTACAGACATGATCACATGATGGGGGCCGGAGAGCCACATCTGAGCACACACAGCCGGGCTGCAGTGACCGCACACAGTGCACCTCGGCAGGCCGCTGTGAAGTGGACCATCAGATCACGTAGCAGGTGATCTGAATGTCACGCGTGTCCGGCTCAACACACGTGTCCGGCAGAACACGCGCACCGCAGCATTATGACAATATGGCAAGCCGGCAGTGCCACAAATACACCACTTTCAGTCACGTATAGGGATGGGTATTGATACGATTTTATTGATATCTGTGCCATTATTGATTCTGCTTATTGATCCAATTCTTTATTGATTCCTTTATCGATACCTTTTGTGAATTTTGTACTAAAAGTAGGCTTTACAGGTTTTCTATGTATTTCATTGAGTCGTAAAGTAAATAAATATGAAATTGGTCACTGTATCCTTGATCTCTGGACATAAATAAAAATAAACAAAACAGAGTTTCGCTTTGAAGTTATTAATTCTGACTGGAATCTATCGTTCTAACTTGACTCAGCAGAGAGCCGTGCAGCATTTGGAGCTGTGTGAACAGAACGGAGGACGATTCTCGTTTCTTTCTCGCAACAAGACAGGAGTCCCAGTAACTTTAATCCGCACAAAAGTGACTCACGATTGACATATTCAGGGATGAAAGTGGTGAAAAACAAAAAAAGCTGAAACCCAAAATTACCCCCCAACACCACCTGCATGAAAATGTTTCAATTCTAGAAGCTCTGAAATACAATCTGGGACTATTCCAGACAATAAACTGCAGTGAGTGCAGCATCCATTTTGGTGAGAAAAAAAAAACAACTTATTCAAATTTATTCCAGTAGTATTCTGCTCTTACCAGGATGCAGCAGTTTTCTAGCTTGGCAGATAGTTCTGGAGGAAATCACTGAAGAAATTAACACATTGAAAATATGGTTTGACCGAAACAAACTGTCATTAAACTTAAATAAGAGGGATGAAATGGAGGTGTAAGAGTCACTAGGTGTTCACAGGAAACATTTATTTATTTCTGAAAGTATGAGGTCTATTAGAAAAGTATCCAACCTTATTTAAAAAAAAAAACATATGGATTTGAATCACGTGTGCTTGCGTGAGCCAACCTTGAACCTTCATGTGCATGCGTGATTTTTTCACGCCTGTTGGTTGCGTCATTCGCCTGTGAGCAGGCTTTGAGGAGTGGTCCACCCCCTCGGCAGATTTTCATTGTCAGGGAAATGGCTGAGAGACTGCTGCTTTGCTTGATCAAATTTTTTTTAGAAACTGTGAGGCACATCCATGTGGACACCATTCGAGAAATTCAGGTGGTTTTTGGTGAAAATTTTATGGGTTTCAAAGACATTAAGGGATGTTACTGTTACTGTGATGTTACGGCGGTGTCACGACGCGCAAAGCAACACCGTGATGAAGCGTCACAGAACATGTTCTGGCATGTCCAGGCACATCCACAATTTCTTGGATAATCACTCGACTGAAAAACCACCGACAGCTGTCTGAATGGCATCTCAAAGCCGTCCTGTGAGACCAAAACGGAGGTGGTTTTGTGTTGGTCCAGCAGCGAATCCATCATGACGCGCGAAGCGTCCGCTCAGCTTTCCATGACAAAATCTCTTGTTAAAAGTGAAATCTGCAGGAAAATGGGTGATGTCCAGCTCTTGTGATAACAAGAGAAAGTGCACACGATGGTCACGGATCCACAGAGCGATCCGTTTAGAAATGAAATGGTCGTTCAGCCTGTCGATGGCAGCTGGAGCGCGGCACGCCCCACAGCTGCTGTGGGCC
Organism: Thalassophryne amazonica; assembly: GCF_902500255.1. Lineage (NCBI taxonomy): Eukaryota > Metazoa > Chordata > Actinopteri > Batrachoidiformes > Batrachoididae > Thalassophryne > Thalassophryne amazonica. The sequence goes on along the minus strand of NC_047123.1, from coordinate 12,974,668 downwards.
GTCCTTAAAGCGACAGTAACATCCCTTAATGTCTTTGAAGCCCATAAAATTTTCACCAAAAACCACCTGAATTTCTCGAATGGTGTCCACATGGATGTGCCTCACAGTTTCTAAAAAAAATTTGATCAAGCAAAGCAGCAGTCTCTCAGCCATTTCCCTGACAATGAAAATCCGTCGAGGGGGTGGACCACTCCTCACTCAAAGCCTGCTCACAGGCGAATGATGCAACCGACAGACGTGAAAAAAAATCGCGCATGAAGGTTCAAGGTTGGCTCACGCAAGCACACGTGATTCAAATCCATATGTTTTTTTTTTTTTTAAATAAGGTCGGATACTTTTCTAATAGACCTCGTATTTATTTATTTATGTATGTTCATTGTTAGTTGATTATATTTTCTGTTGTGTTTCTATTCAGGTTATTTTTGTCTCTTTCGCTAAAGTTGTATAAAATATATAAATATTGTATAAATAATATATAAAATAAATAATCATTAGATTATTAATATATAAACAAAAATAAATTTAAGAATTATTACAATTTGAAAACAAATGCACCCGAACATGATGACAGCTGCAACTGCTTAATGCTAACTTTTAACATTGAAAATGCCATAGACCTGCTAACGTGTTAGCATTGCTCCCGTTTTTAAGTTATAAACTTCATCTAACAACTGTTTCAGAAGACCATAACAGGTCAGTTTAACATAGAAAAGGTAACTAATACTCACAGACGTATGCTTTTTGGGGTTATAGCAGGGGAAAATTAAGCGAAAGAAAGAAAGAATAAATGAAGCAATAGATCGAAGCATTGCTTTAATCTGCGAACCACTGCTTCGATTGGTTCAAGGTTCAAAGCAAAACCGTGCTGCAGAAAAGTTGATTATGGACCCACTGCAGGGTCTGTAATCAATGTAGAGAAATGATCATTTTCCTGACAAACACCCCCCAAAACAACGGCCACTCTGAAGGACGGATAACAATCGTTAAGCACAAAGCTTATTGATGTCGGTGGATCAAATCATTTCTTACCAATACCGAAAGGAACCAGTTCTCGATACCCATCCCTAGTCACGTATCACCAAAAATATGCCTTAACAAACACCATTTTGTCAGTTATTGCAGCGCTTTTCTCTCTCTCTTTTTTTTTTAAAGTTTATCTCCTTGTTCTCCTTTGTTTTACACTCTTGTTAAAAGACAGTGATTGTAGTGCAGTGGTAATGTTTCTGTCTGGTAATCTAAGCTTTTATAAATTGCAGGTTCAAATCCCATGACTGGCATTTATTTTTTTTTAACCAGGGTTATTTAACCGCAGGGTTCTGTATTGCATCCCCTTTTATTTATATCAGCCCAGTGATATTCACTAATTACGAGGTCTTGCGACCACTAATTACCGCGATGCGCGGAATTCCGCTCCTCTTTCCATGACAAAAATTCCTGTAACAGTGGAATGTGCCGTTCATTTCTAAACTGGACGCTGTCTTGATCTGGTATGTCATCTGACTAGCACAGGAATTGTGAAAAGACGTGGACATCAGCACTTTTTCGGCACATTGAGACAGACGGGCAGAGTTCCGCGCGTCGCGGTGGAGCCGCATGGCGCAAAGCAACGCCATGATGAAGCCTCACAGGACATGTTGGGGCATGTCCAGCTCATGCTCAATTTCTCGGATAATGACATGACTGAAAAGCAACCGACAGCCGTCTGAAAACCACCTGAAAGCCGTCCTGTGAGACCAACACGGAGGTGGTTTCGTGCCGTGTAATGAACAGCTCTGTGGCGCATCCCTCTGCTTTTCTTTCCATGAAAAAAACTCCTGTAACAGTGGAATGTACTGAAAAAGTGCTGATGTCCACGCCTTCTGCCTTTTTGTGAAAGTCAGACGACGTCCCGGATCAACAAAGCCTTCATGTTGGAAATGATCTGGTTGTTTCAGTGGGGTTTGAGCCTGTCGATCGGCGCTCGGAGCGCGGCGCGCTCTCAGCAGTTGTGGGCGGTCTTTAAACCATCTGGATCACTCCTTAATCTGTGTAATCCCCATAAAATCGTCCCTGAAAGCCATATTAATTTTCCGAACGGTGTCCAGCTGGAGGTCTCTCACAGTTTCTGGAAAAAAAATTGATGCAGCAAAGCTCCAAATCGTTCAGACATTTATTCGCAATAAAAAAACGACGAGAGGGGTGGACCAGTGCTCACACAAAGCCTGCTCACAAGCGAATGACGCAACCGACAGGCGTGAAAAAACTCATGCATGCGCACGAAGGTTCAAGCTTGGCTGATGCAATCACACGTGATTCAAATCCATATGGTTTTTTAAAAAAATAAAAAGGTTGGATACTTTTCTAACAGACCTCGTATACAGATGGTTTTTATTTTTTTTTCTCCACATCAGCAGTGCAATATGGTGCAGCTGCTTGCACTGTGTTCATGCATGCGCACGATGGTTCATGGGTCCCCATTTCGTGTTTGGTTTGTGGATTTTCTTCCGGAGTACTTGATTTCCTGTTGTGACTGCAAAATTCAAGAATAAGGTCCACAGCAATCCAAGCTGTATGTGCACAGGAAATACTACTGCAAAGTAGTATTTCCAATCACTTATCCAACAAAGTGCACTGCGACATGCCCCAAGTGGTCTTGCACCCTTAGCACAAGCCTGTTTAACATCCACTGTTAAATAGGGTTCCCAGTGTTTGTTGTGACCACGGAAGGTTCCTGGTTCAAACCCCACCCGTGCCACATCGTGAAGTTGCGTCAGGAAAGGCATCTAGCATAAAAACCTGTGCCAAATCAACATGCAGATCCACCTTGGATGCTGTGGCGACCCTGAGTGAAAACAAGGGAATAGTTGAAGGGACTTACTATTGTTTGCTCTTGTATTCGTTTCAGGTGCAGATATTGTTCAGTGGTTTATGAAGAATTTGCTCATAGAGGATCCAGGTAAGTTTTGAAAAATTATTTCAGAAATGAACTGTGTTGAATATAGTTACTGAGTTAAAGGTAGACACTTTTTAAAATGGAAAAAGTCCTATGGGAGGATGATTTGATTTGATAACATGACTGCTGCAAATTTGAGACTGCCGTACTCTACACAATGATGGCAGGATCACAGAGAAACACACTGCATATTACAAAATCAAGAATAGCACTCAGGTAAAATGTGAGCATCCTTTTGCCCTTTTCTAGTTGCGAGGGTCCTCAACACTGATGCACCGACGTGGTGGATTATGCTCAAGGTGCGTTTACACATAACCAAGACGCGTTACAAATGTCATTTTTCTGTCATTTGTGACACATTCCTGACATTCTTAATGTGACTTAACGCATCTGAATAGGTTTCTTAATAGTGCGTGTTGGTGCTTGATATTCTTGATATTTGTGGAGCATGTTTTTGCCTGTCAAAAAGTCTTCCACGAATGTCACACACCACCCTCATTTCGTCACATCGTGGAGGTCGCAACTGAGTGCGTTGATCCGTCTTGATGAGTATTGATCCTTAATAGAACGTGACAACGTTCGTAGTGGTTCCTGTGATGGTTCTTGGAGCCCAAACTATCACGTGATATTACGAAGTGACACGGAAACTGTCAAGTTTTGACACGACTTGTAACGCGCCGTCACATTTCACTGTGCGCCACGACGGATTAGTTTGCTGTCACGTGCGCACAATTAAACTCGGCTCCAAATGTCGTTCCACAGTTCCTGCTGAAGCTCCTCAGGACGCTCCTGCAGGTGTTCCACCTCCTGTTGTAACCGATGAGCGGGAGAATGAGTCTGAGCCAGAGGAACCAGAGGAGCAAGGGGAGACTCACGTGCAGCCAGACATCTCTGCACCTCCTCCAGTCCGGCGGAGGAAGAAGCGCGCGTACAATTAAACCCTGCTGCACCGCATTCAGTTTGATTGCTGACACCAAGTCGGCTAAAAGTCTAATTTCAGTGCTCTTCAGCGCGCTCCTGTAGGTGTTCCACCTGCTGCATGTGCCTGATGTTTGGGAAAACGAACGTGACGAGACCCACATGAAGCCACACATCTGGCTCTGTCCTCCTCCTCCTCTCTGCGCCACTCCATGGCAAGGAGGCCAACTATGCACACAGTCACAAAGTTCTTCTGAAAAACTGGAGCAATCTGAATTTGGTTGGATGAATATGGGTGTGTGTGTGGAGACAATTCACCTCGTTCACAACGTGACAGAACTTGATGCGCTGTTACGCGCAATAGAATAGAATAATTCTTTATTGTCCACCGATGTGGAAAATTGTCTTCGGCTCACCAGCACAAAAAAGACAAAAAAACAGTCATAAAACATTCATACAAACACACGAATAAAACAAAAATAAGATACATAAAATACATGGAAGTAAAAGAAGAAATAGAATAAGACCTAGTAAGATAAATAAAACGTACAGTAAGATCTAATAAAATCAAATAAAACAGAAGTAAAGCAGTTCAGGTTTAATTTGTGGAGTGGTCACTTTTTTGAGTTCATTATGGTGACGGCATTTGGTATAAAAGATTTTTTGAAAGAACCTTTGGCCAGAGGAGCTCTGTAGCGCCTCCCAGACTTCAAGAGCTCAAACTGACAGGACAGAGGATGAGAGCTGTCTGCCAGGACTCTCTCAGCTTTCCTCCTCATCCTGTCAGTGTAAATGTGGGCCAGAGTCTTCTGGGGTTTTCCCACAATTTTCCCCGCCATTTTTACAATTCTATTTAATTTGTCCTTACATTTACAACTCAAGTGACCAAACCAAACACAAAGATGAAATGTTAAAATACTCTCAATATGTGCAGAATACACAAGCTCTAAAATCTGCGGATTAACACCAAGACAACTCAATCTTCTGAGAAGACTGAGTCGCTGCAACAACGCGGAACACTATTCTTGACCGTGCATAATGGTTCCTGATAATTCTCCAGCAACACGTGCCATTAATCGTAACGGGCAGTAACAGGTTGCAGCAGTTCCTGAGGACACCTGACGCCTCTGCCCCGAATAATCACATTCGTGATCAGCGGCCAAGAATGTGTTTTTCGTGGCATTCGTGAATTGTCGTTGTTATGTGTAAACACAGCATCAGAGAAGTAACCAAGTGGCTAAAAGGTAGTAGCTGATGTTGTCTCACCCCAGCAGTATCCAAGGATTGTCGAAAGACACCTAATTCCAAAGTCACCCAAGCTTTCACCAGATCGCTGGTTAGCCTTGAAGTCTCAGTCGTACAGTAAGATGGGAAACAACATGAAAATCTGGATCTTATTCTTAAGCCAAGACGATTGCAAACACAGACACTCTGAAGTGTGGCATTGATTCCACAAAAATCACAGCATAAATCTGTGAAGTTAAGGTTAGTAAACCTTTCCTTGCAGACACTGTTCTCCACAACCACACCCAACACCCAGTGTTACCTGCTCTGTGGTTCATATTTAAACTCATGACCAGGCTGTATTGCATTAGTCTACATGCGGGAGTTGCAAACAAAGACACAACAAATGGCTGTAACAGATGAAGTCGCTATGTCAGCATACACAATAAATCATGGGGACACCCAAAGGTGATAGATTTGACCCAGAAGCGATAAGCTGCCAAGATTTTCATAGTGATATAGAAAAAGTTAATGCAAAATGCGATTGAAAAGTTGATTTTAGACACAATTTTAGACTGGACAGATGAAATTCATGGAAATGGATGATACAGGGATGAGGTTGGATGATTTTCAGCGATGGACAGTGGTGAATTTAAAAGCATTTTTGAAGGAACAGAAAAGAAGATTTGGTGGCACAAACGTTCAAGAAATGACTGTGGCAATTTTGACGAACTCGGAGAAAGTTTTCCAATACAAGATAAATTATGAATCACTACTTAGGACCAATGATGAAACGATACCAGATCCCATGAAGATTAACAAAGAAAAGTGGGCGGGGGAAGGACGGGGTTTGCCAGTAAACTTCTACAATATATTCTTAATTTATTTGACCAAAAAGAAGCTATGTTTGTTATAAATCTTACTAAAGCAGTTGTTACGATCTGCTTAAACAAACATGGGCATTCATGTTTCCCATAAACAGCAGTATCACAGCTCATTCAGATGTCGTATTTACGTCAATCAACAGTAGCAACTTCAAGAAAACAGTTCTAATAAGCTTCTCTAACATATTACTGGTTCATTTCACAGAACATTATATGAAATTTGTCAAAAAAAACAATGATATAACAGATGGTTTCGACCCTCATCACAAACATAAACAAACGTTGACATCTATATATGTGCTAATATGCTCCAATTTCAGTAATTCTACAACTACTTCACACTAAATTTGCTAAGAATGGAAGCACAGGTGCCCAACCTTTGATTGAACCTATTTTCACTTTGATATTTTAATATGCCACAGATTTGAAGCCTGTAAAACATTGTCAATATTTATACACATTACACTAGCACCATTTATTCCCAATCAACCTTTTAACCAGAAGAGCTAGCGGACCTTTTAGCCACAATGCGCAAGACAGTGATTTTGTCCATTCTTGAGAAGACCTTGAAAGGTGCCATGAAGCCACAGAAATGTGAAAGTGAATTGAACGGAGGTCAACATAATATACTCAAGCTCTTATCTCACTGAGATTCCAGCTCTGCTGTAACTGGAAATGCAAAAAGATGTACTTTTCATAGTCTCCAGTGTTGTGTGGGCCGCTGAAGAGGAGGTACTGCTGGCCCACCACCACCAGAGGGCACCCTGCCTGGAGTGCGGGCTCCAGGCACCAGAGGGCGCTGCCGGGGTGACAGCTGACACTCATCACCTGTGACAGCTGTCACCACTCATCTGATCTGCATCGGTATATCAGCAAGACGTCATCTCCACCTCTTTGCCGAGATATCGTTCTACCTGAAAGGTAATATCCTCAGCCTGACTGCTTGATAGAAAGCCCTTTTTGTGATTTTTGTGAGTGATAACAGACTTTTTCTCCAACGAGAGGTGGAGGTAGCTTCCCTGCCGTGCAGATTGCTGGGTGCAGACGCACCCACGTTTAATTGTGTTTTTGTTCCTTGCCAGCAGTACCAGGTCCGACACGCGGAGGCAGTGGCCACCTGGGAGTTCGGGACTTGGCGGCTCCAGTATTCCTGGGGTCTGGTGGCGGAGGAAATCGTGTGGTTCCGGTTCTGCTTTGGACAGGCGTCTCCTATCTTTGAGCCTGCCCACACGACACCTTGTAATTTGACCTCTGATCTATTGTGTAATCTGTTGTGTTTGTTGTGCACGTTCGCAACAGTAAAGTGTTGTTATTTGACCTATTCCATTGTCCGTTCATTTGCGCCCCCTGTTGTGGGTCCGTGTACTTACACTTTCCCAACACTCCAGTCTGTAACAAAGCTGACTTCAAACTAATTTTCACATCATAAAAAATCTTTGAAACTAAAGATTACTTGACCTGATCTTAGAACTTCATGCAGGAGGATCCCTGTGGAGTTCCTGTTTGATCACCCACCTCTCACAAGAGTAATCAGTATAACTACACTTCAAAGGTTTTTGTGAAAACCAGAATGGGTTAAGCTCAGTTCAGAGTGGGCAACACGGTGTCTTAGCAGTTAGCACTGCTGCCTCACAGCAAGAATGTCATGGGTTTGATTCCTGCCTGTGACCTTTCTGTGTGGAGTTTGCGTGGTCTCCCCGTGTTTGCATGGGTTCTCTCCGGGTGCTCCGACTTTCTCCCACATCCAAAGACACGCAGGTTAAGTGGATTGGAAACTTTGAATTGTCCATAGGTTTGCGTGCGGGTGTGACTGTGTTTGTTTGTCTGTATGTGGCCCTGCGACAGACTGGTGTCCTGTCCCCGTGACCCTTAATTGGACTAAGTGGTTGAAGATGAGTGTGCAGTTCAGACTGAATGATGGTTCATATTATTATTATGGTTCAGGTTCATATTAACCTGTCTATGCCAAAGATATTCCAGGCTAGCGGTGCTCTCCACCTCGATAACAGAGCAATAAACACGGAATGGTCTTCTTCCAGGTGCCATGCATTAGGGTCATAAAAGTAACCAACATTGGGGGCAGGACCAGAGCTCCCCTGGGAGGGCCAGGGTAGGAAAAACACAGACATACTTCAATGTACAAATAACCTCTTCTTATCCAAAGAAGAAGATTATAATGCATTTTCCTCTTTTTATAATTTACCAAAAGACATTGTATATTCCAGTCTAACCTGTTAAGGGCCCTGTCACATCTTGACGAATTAGCCAGCATATGCTGACCCTAGTAAAAACGCTGGCATACCCGGGCGTATGTCTAATGAATTATGCAGCTGTCATACCTTGACAATTTTAACCAGCGTATGCTGACAGCCCCGTTTCTACCAAGCGATTCGGGTCGGTACCACACATATGATATGTGTCGGAACAGTTAAGAGTCTGGCTTGATTGCCTGGAAAACATTGCCAGCTCTCTCTACCTCAGCAGAGCTGCCAGCATCTGCAAAGACACATCCCACCCCAGCAACCACCTGTTTGACCTACTACCCTCTGGCTGACGATATAGGACAATCAAAACTAGGACAAACAGACTCAGGGACAGCTTTCTCCCCAGAGTGATCACTGCTTTGCACAATAACAAATCACTCTAATCCACACCTTTCAAGTTTCTTGTGCAATATCTGTAAATCATGTGCCGTTTTCCCGTGCAATATGATTCCACAGTTGTATATAATTCTTGTTTTACATTTTACTTGGTCCACATTTTATTTTATTTTATTTTATTTTACCTTATGTTTATATTAGTTGTTCATATAATCTTAATAATGTACTGTTAAATTTCACTATCTTTTATTTGGTTAAAAATTACTCGCATCATGGAAAGTACCTTTTTGGAGTTGCACTCAAATCTTGTTGTAATGCAAATTACAATGACAATAAAGGCAATTCTGATTCTGATTCTGATTTGTGTTTCCACCGCTGGCCGAACCCTTTTGTTTTGCAGGTGGAACACTTAAATATTGACAAGCACATCACTGAACGTGCGTACGCTGTCATGCGGCATCTCTTCTCAACATGAAAGCAAAACAGAGTAATTTAGCATTATTTTATTGTATTTTTTTTGTGGATCATGGTATTTATTTTCATTGTGTGCAGACTGTTGAAGAATTGTCTGTGGTAAACGCTGAACATGACTGAATGAGGTGCTTTGACTCTTTCAACTTTTAAGAGCTGGCATCCTCTGGTTCAGGGTGAGAAATAGCTCAAACCAAAGAGGGACTTCTTTTTAAAAACACTGCTTCTTCAGCTGTGACAAGGAATTAAAGTATTTTCAGACATCATTTTCCAAAATCAGGATGCTTTATGAGGATGTGATGATGAATCTGACTGAAATGACATAACAGGTAAGATTAAGACTTTGTGTTTACTCTGTGTGAATGTTTAATATTTGAAACAGTCTGTTTGCATGAAAACTGAGCCAATCAATGGACACCATCAATTGACAAATTTTGACTTATGAGTAACTTACAAGAAACGTGTTGACACTTGCATAACTTATCTACAACTTATGGCCATATGTGGAACATATGAGCCATACGCTGCCATACGTCAAAAATATTATGCATGCCCAAACATTTTTGAGTTACTCTGTGTATTACAATATACTTGTATATCAGCCTGCTTCAGCGTGCTTCAATGTGCTTTGAGCTTATAAAGGTTTTGCAGTCACGTGACCTGGCCACTTCCATGCCACTCCCATCACCATGCTGCCGGGCAAGCGTAGGGCTTCCAGGATTATTTACATGAGAAACTCCTTACATACTGCAAAGTTTTGGACAAGCTTTGAGATAAACTCATCACCCCTGAACCTGATAGTGGAGTAGCTGAAGCAGCTACTCCACTATCAGGTACCAGCTGTCTTTCTGGTGCTGAATTACTGCGGTACAAGGAGAAAATTGCATTTTTTAGGTGGTTGTACACAGCAGTTCACTGGACTTGGAGCGACATCGTTATCACCGCACATGTAAGTACACTCAGGACTTAATAAGTTAATTAAGGATTGCAGACTTGCATATTTATAATATACTTATACTTAGTGAAAATGTTCGTCATGAACTTCATTGAATGTTACGTATGCTGCTGTGTGTTTGTGGAGACAAAAGTGAGCGGAGTCCCCCTCTTGTTTTCATGGTCCCCTCACGGCTTCCGTAACAAAATGAGTAATGTTTTGTGGTGCGTTTATGTTTGATTTTGTGATATAGTTTATCATTAACTTTATTGAATATTGTGTATGCTGCTGTATGATTGTGGAAAAAGTCACCTTTTTTGTGGTCCTGTCGTTGGTGGCCCCCTTATTAAAACGAGTGATGTGGTGCATTCATTTTTTATTTCAATATTTCTAACCCTACCCTTTGTGATATTATTCATCATTAACTTTATTGAATGTTGTGTGCTGCTGTGTGACTGTCAAGAAAAATCTAGGTCACCCTTTTTTTGTGGTAGCAGCTTCCTTAACGAAAGGATAAATGTAGGGATGTACCGATGCCGATACCAGGACTGAGTATCGGCCCGATCTCGTATTAATTTACTCGTACTCGTAGTCATAAAAAGTCTCTCAATACTCCGACTCGATACCCCTTTACTGCAGCGTGAAATCAACCTCTCATTGTGGGATTTTCACACGCACGCTCCGAAATTTCTGGACTATATCCACTACATTTTTCATACGTTTTGAACACTGCGGCTTTAACAGTGATGTATCTGATTTATGGATTATTACAGGCTTTCATGTAATTTACTCATAAATCAAATACGTCCGTCAATGCTGTCCACTGATTGGCTGAAAGCCACAGTCTTTAGTGGACTAAATTCACACATACAGCAAATAAAAAGTCTTACCTGTTCTTTTCAGTGGAATTCATCATCACACGATCATACGAAGAAAATAATCCACATAAAGCATCCTGAGTTTGGACTATAACATCTAAAAAATAATTTAATTCCTCATGTGGCTGAAAAAAGTTCCTCCATGACTTTGGCACTTTGCGCCACAGATTCGCCATCAGAACTCTGATCAGGGCTTCAGTAGTGGAGATTGTCCATAAGGTTGGTGAGTTTCAGCCCTTGGTGTGGGTGTTCAGGTGTCACGGTCCGCTACAGGGGTAATCCATTTGTGGAATCTCTGTGTGCTGCGGTCGCTTCCATGAGCTGCTCTTTGCGGCAGAAGCTTGTTCACTGAGGCTCATTAATTAAACAGATCAGTTACCACAAGCAACAGGCTATCCTGTCTGAACGCGAGGATAAAAATCCCATGAACCACAAAGAAAAAATAAAATAATGTAAAAATTATTATGTTTTGCCTCGGGTTGCGACACCACGTGTGTGTGTCTGCATGTGCATGACGCCATGCATGCGCATGCTGTGCTCCTCCAATATTAGAAGTTCCACCTTTGGGGAAAAAAACATTTACGGTTTGTATTTGTGTATACTACCTGTACGTATTTAATTAAAAGTTAATAATAGTGTGGAAATTGAAAAACTGTTTAGCTCACTGTTGCAGATAAAAACAGAAACAGGGTCACAGCTGATCAAGCAGAGAAGCTGCTTTTCATCAAATAGAATTTGCCCTCACATTTTCAAAAAAAAGTGTTAGTCCTCACAGACATAAATAAAGTTATTGATGGACAGTTTCAGTTCTGTTACTTTATATTTTGTTGTGCTGAAGTCCACAGGTTACATTTAAGTGAGATGTCTGGCAGTGTCATGTTTGTTAAGAAACACACAATTAATGTTAAAGGACAATTTGTATTAGTAATAGTGAAGTTACATGATTTAAGTGAAATGTTTGTAAATAAAAATAAAGCTAATTAGATTGTAGCATTTACAGTCAAAAGTAAGGAACAACTGATGAATAAAACATGTTTTCAGAGTCATCATAAAACTGTAATGGTATCATTAAGTATTCGCATCAGTACTCGGTATTGACGAGTACCAAAATGTATGTACTGGAAAAAAGTGGTATCGGTGCATCCCTAGATTAATGTTTTAGTGACACGGTTTTTTTCAAACTTAGTATTTCAAACTCTAGCTATGGTGTAATAGTGGAAAAATGGCAACAAAAGGGGGAAAGAGGAGTTAAGATGGCTTGTTTTCACAGCTAAATGTATTGTGACTGGCTAAATTTGACCTGCAACTGTACTGGTACCGCCCTGCACGTGACATGTGATGTCATGTGCAAACTCTCTATACAAAATTTACCCATAAGTTATTAGATGTATTATGCCAGCATCTATAATATAGTTGGAATACACTGGCTAAATCGTCAAGGTGTGACAGAGGTGTAACATTTTTATTTCAGGTAAAGCTTTTTATAACTGTTGATGTATGTCAAATGTTATTTCTTGAATTATTAATGAATTGCCATTTTGGAAAGTGTTTTTTAGCCTCCTAAGTTCTTTCTTAGGATGTATTTAGAAAGGTCATCATATATGTTGTGGGAAAAGAACAGAAAGTCTTCCAGTATATTTTAAGTTTTTCTGACTTTTCTTTGAGCAGAACTAAATGCCCCAAATAGGTGGAGCTTATTGACGTAGTAGCTCCCTTTAAAAGGCCTTGAATGAAGGAACCTTGGCTCTCTTGCTCTTCTTTTTTTTTCTTCTGTATTTTTGGGGCTGTCGGACAGCATCCTGTGGGCTGCATGCGGCCCTTTGTTTTTGGACTTCTTTGTTCTTTTGTTCAGTGCTTTATAATTTTCGATGGTAATGTGCCAGTCTTGATCACTTTTAAAATTTTCTGTTATTTATAGACAACTTCCTATCTGAGTTTTTAAGAGCAAATTAGCCAAACTAGTGTTTTTTTTTGTTGTTGTTGTTTTGTACTTTACAACTCCCAAGCCTTGAAATTTTTCAAAACTTTTACAAAGACTTTAATTTGGTCTTCTACAAGTTTTTGGAAGACACCAGAATATCGTTTGAGAACAGACACCTAAAACCTTCATTCGTGGGTCACTTGGAACCAATCAAAAGGAACCACCGAACTACCATTGTTCGACCATGCTGACAAATGAGGCAGACCTGCAGCCCACAGTCACCTGGGAGGCCTGATTGAGCTCAAACCTGACACAGACAATGAAGGCCACACAAGGACCATCACAAAACTGGACCAGAATTATGTCAGCCAATGAACCAGCTCAGTTATGTTGTGACCCAATCAAGGTTGCTAAGGGCTTTGTTCTCAATTGTTGTAAAGTGGCTAGATTTCTGTGAAGGTTCTCACTTGTCTAGGTGGTTTCCATAGTAGAGAAGCTTGAATCTTCGACTGGACTGGGTTGCTTGATGCGAGGATGTTTTGCTTCTAATTGCATAAGCTTCCTCAGCTAAATTTCTTGCTCTGGTAGTCTGACTTCTCTCTGTGGAGGCCTTTACAAAGCACATCAACTTGGTGGACTCCAATATCAAGTTCACACGTGAGGTTGCCAGAAACAGCCATTTGGCCTTCTTGGACTGTGATGTTACGATTGGAGAGAACGGGCAGCTCCAGACAGGGGTTTACAGAAAACCCACTCACACTGACCAATATCTGCTCTTTGACTCAAACCACCCCCCTTGATCACAAGCTCAGGGTGATCAGGACTCTTCAACACAGAGCCCTACAGGTGCCCACAACTACAGAGGAAGGGCTAAAGAACAACAACATGTCAGAAAAGCCCTCACAGATTGTGGGTACCCACGATGGTCCCTGGACAAAGTGCAGAAGTCCCAGAGAACAAAGAGACCAGATAGACAGGAAACAGGGACAAGAAGAAGAGTGTCTCTCCTGTATTTAGCAGGAGTAGGGGAAAAACTACAGAGGATCTTCAGACAGCACAAAATTCCAGTTTACTTTAAACCTGTTAACATCTTCAGACAGAAATTAACTAACCCTAAGGACAGGATCCCTAGTTACAAACAGAGCAATGTAGTGTATTCTATCAGATGTCAGGAAAACTGTAACGAACACTACATAGGTGAGACTAAGCAGCCGTTGCACAAAAGGCTATACCAGCACCGCAGAGAGGGCACCGGTGTACCTCAGTCTGCAGTTCATCTGTACCTTAAAGACACTAACCACACGTTTGAGGACAAGGAATTTAAAATCTTAGGCAGAGAAAAGAAATGGTTTGAGAGGGCCGTGAAGGAAGCATTGTATGTGAAACAGTTGAAACCCAGCCTTAACTGGGGAGGGGGTCTGAGACATGCTTTGTCTCCCGTTTACAATGGGGCACTCAGGTCAAAGCAGTTTCAGTCTTTTGTTCCTAGTAATGAGTCATTCACGTCATCAGGAAAGTCATCAGGAGAGGCATCAATCCCATCATTAGGAGGGACAGCTGCCCTGTCATTAGGAGGGTGCTAACTAGAGCACAATAGGTGCTAATTAGAGCAATTGTTAGTCACTAGCCAGTAGCAGTCTGCCTCTCAGCAGGGGGTGTCTGGTTAGGTTTAAAACTCCAGCTTTGCTGGCTTCTGTTATTCTTCTCTATAAGAGTCCAGACAGAAGTCAGAGGACCAGAGCAAGAAATTTAGCTGAGGAAGCTTCTGCGATTAGAAGCGAAACATCCTTGCGTCAAGCAACCCAGTCCAGTCAAAGATTCTAGCTTCTGTACTATGTAAAGTGGTAGACATATTCCTTTGGTAATTTTCTTAATAAGAATAAGAACAATTGGTGAACCCAAATTCATCATTTAATTCCAAATTTACTCCCTTTTAAATTTTTCAACTTTGTTCCTTTACTGTTTTATCTTTTAACGTCTCACGATTAACAGACTGTCTCTATTATAAAACCATGAATCATTATTCATATTCTCAAAATGTCAGTCACCTGTTTACCCCTGTATATATGTAAATAATTGTGTAAATATTATTCCAGTGATTTTATTGTGTTCAGTTTAAACTGTTTTTTTTTTCAGTTGTATTGGGAACTTATGACTTTCAGATCAGAGACTGATTAATGTTGTTTAAATTAATGTTCCTGTAGGTCTAAATAGGTGGTGCCCCTATTTAAGGTTTAATTAAGTTTCATATTTAATTCAATATTGTCTTAACTTATGTTTATTAATATCTCAATTTGTTACAATATGTTGGTACCCTGTGGCCCAATAATGATTAATACTTAAATCACTACTTATTTTATTGGTGCTTATGTATGAGGTACATTTAATAGTAAATATTAACAAATCTTAATAATTAAGTTTTGTTACATTTTCTGCTCTGCTGTGTGAATCAAAGTTATTAAAAATTAAAATTTTGTTACAAGTCACAGCCACAGAATCCTCCAACACTTTCAGGGTTAGCTCCTTGCATGGTTGCTCACTGTTTGTCTGTGTTCTTGTATTCATTCCATGACCTTTATAAAAAAAACTGGCTGTAAAAATGATGATTCTGTTGTGTTATACTAATGGAGGAACAGGCTGTACTACTGCATTCTATTTTGCTTTGATATTTTCATTTCATTTTCATTTATCTCATGTTGTAAGGATTGGTTTTCACTGTCAGTTTAAAGGTCACAGTTTTAGAAATTTTAGCTATAATTATTTATTAAGTAGGTCATCAACAAATTGAAATCTATAAAAAGTCAAGGGGTCACAAACCTTTTCAAAGCACTTGATTCATGGCATCACCATACCGAGGCAACAAATCCCATGCAGCTAAAATCTCATTCAAATTCAAAAGGACACAACCAAGTTCCAACTTTTTTTTGAATGTTTTGCAGGAGATAAATGCAGGAATGGATGTGTATTAACAAATGAAATAAAGCTGTTTTCTCTCTCTCTCTCTCTCTCTCTCTTTCTCGTCCCAACATTTTCTAATTTGGGGTTGTAAATTGTTGTAGTTCAGATTAACATGAAGATATGAAGTACCTGCTGAGGTCCATTCTTTTTCTTGTGGTCTTTTCACAGCTGAGGCCATGCATATTGGGAGCCTAATTGCAGCTCAGGGATATTTCTTCCCCGTCTCAGACCACATCCTCTCTCTTAGAGATGATGGTACTTATTACCGCTTTCAGGTGAGCACTGGCTTATAATGAAGATACAGCAATAGTACATTAAATATTAATAACTCTGGCCCATCCAGATATTTTGGACTGATATGCTTCATTACCAAGTGAATTTATGGATTGTGTCTCGATAGCCACTGTCCAGTGTTAATATTAAATAATATAAATAATATAGTGGTAATTGAAACCAGAAACAATCATTGCACAAGTTCAGGATCTTTATGAACCCAAGCATTTTTTGGGGGGGTTTTGGTTCGATCACAGTTGATATTAAATATACTCTGTCCAACACAGAGATAAAGCTTTGCCAAATATACATACATATCTCACTGCACTAATGTATCAATTAATGTTTAAATTTGAAAAAAAAAAAAAAAATTTAAGTAATCTATTCAAAGCTATTGTCAGGCTGACACCTGGGCTCACTTGATCACCAAATTTACATTGATTCATTATTGATTCAACAACCAATTTGATGTATTTCAGTTTGATTTAAGACATTCAGTTACAATTAAATATCACTTTTGCATAGAACTCCAGGTGGGCTGCCATGTGCCTTTTACTAATGAGTGGCTTTCGTCTGGCCACTCTACCATACAGACCTGATTGGTGGATTGCTGCAGAGATGTTTGTCCTTCTGGAAGGTTCTCTTCTCTCTCCACTATTCTGAATGTGCTTGTTCAAGGAATGGATCAGGTTAAACCTTTTTCACATGAAGCCCCTTGAATGTTGTGGTTGTCATATTTGGAAAAATATTCAACTTAATCTATTGCCCAATCACCTCTAACTTTTATATGTACCATAAAGAGAATATTTCTTTCACTGTTGTTGCTATTTGGTGGAGTACTTGGTTGAGCAGATACAGAGGTAAATTAGATTTTGAATATTGGCAAATATAGCCTGACAAACTGCGTTACAGCACAGTTACCTGTACTCACAGAGCCTCATGCACGTGGTGGGAGGAACAACTGGGATCCAGTAGAACAGGGGTGGCCAGGTTTGGTCCTCGAGATCTACCTTCCTGACACTCTTAGTTGTCTCCCTGTTCCAACAAACCTGAATCCAATGAAAGACTCGTTAGCAGGGTTTTAACGACTCTTTCATTGGATTCAGGTGTGTTGTGAGTGTCAGGAAGGTAGATCTCAAGGACCGAACATGGGCACCCCTGCAATAGAAGAACCAGAGATGTCAAATCCAGCTTCAGAAAGTAAAAGTCCAGCCACATATTTGTTCCATCTTCCCAATAAACCAGCTGATTGTAATTAGTTCAGCTCTTCAGGCAGGTGGATGAGCTAATTATTGAAAGGCACAAGTTTGCATCCCGGGTGGTGTGTTTTTTTTTCTTTTTTTTTTTATTATTCCACATAAGTGGCGCAATGTGGTTCCACACGTACCAGCTGGTTTTTATTTCTTCCACATATGCGGCACCATGTGGTGCACCTCGCACTGTTCCTGCTCATCAGACACCGGTGTGCACGAAGTCTCGCACCGGGTTCGTGCATGCCTGTCTGTCGGCGCTAATTCTTAAACTGTTTCGCACTGTTTTGCCGTTTTCATCCAAACGCCATCCAGACTTCGCACTATGTGTGAAGGGGCCATAAAGAATGCTACAAGCATAAGGCCAGATTTTCATATACTACATTTGTGTTGTATCCATCATGTTGCATTTTTGGTCCGTTGTAGACACGTGTTGGTTGCAGTGCATGTGAAGAGTCAGTGGAGAAGCAAGAGAGAGAAGAGAGAAATTTACATCCAGAGAAAACTTGTGCCAAATAAACATGCAGATGCACCTCAGCTCTGCTGTGGCGACTCCGAGTGAAAACAAGCTGAAGGGACTGACTTACTTTACCACATGCATCAGTGTGTGTGCAGAGTGAGAAATGGAAGCTTTGACTTGAGTGGAGTCTGTCTGCTCTGTACACATATCAAAGATGCAACGGCCAGGACATAGAATGCAAGGATAGTATGTGGAGATTTGGCTTAAGACACTTCACCGACATTTTCCAAGTTCACCCAATTGCAAATGGGTAACCGGCATTGTCTTGGGAGGTATCCTGCAGTGGACTACCATCCCATCCGGCAGTGGTCATAGTAATGGGGCCATCCAAGTAATGTCCCATCCGCTTTACGGTACGATACGCTGAGGCAAGCTCCTCCCCAAACTATCAGGGCCTGTATCGGACTTATTACAGATGCTGCTGTTAATCTGAGGGATCTTGGACATAAATTTGGAGTTGGATTATGCATTTATTGAAGATTGAAGGAAGTCTCAAAAATGAAAATGGCACAAGGCTAAATTCCTCCATCATCAGTTATGTGTTGGTCAAATATGTTGGGGGGAGATGATCGTGTAGTGGTTAAACGTTGGGCTTCAAACCAGAGGATCCTTGGTTCAAAACCCAACCAGACCAGAAAATCACTAAGGACCATTGGGCAAGGTCCTTAATCCCCTAGTTGCTCCAGGTGTGTAGTGCTTTGAGCTTCTTATGCAGAATAAAATAAAAATCATTAAACGTATAAATGCGGTCCATTTATATGTTTAATGGCTGTTTATTTTAGTAGTATTATAACAGTTTGTTCATTATTAAATAAAAAATGCAATTGTCTTCAATTGGCTTCCCCAATTCTATGTCGAGATCATGCGACTTTATTAAAAATGAATTGTGCTGTTTGTTAAAATATTTATCAAGCAAGTGAGGAAAGCACATGTGGGCAACAACCAAAAGGGGAGGTGTGGAATTAGATTCACATCAAAAGACAAATCCTGCAGACTTTACACTCCTTCTTCAATGGGCACAGACGAAACAATAACATCAAAGTCTCCGACTGATTCCACTGCACTGCTGTTTTCTGAACGTTCAAATGAAAATCAATATTCAGCATTTTCAGACACTTCAGCTGGGAACAGCAAAGGGCTGATCATTCTGCATCATCCACTTGCTTCCTCTTTATTGGGTCTTACTGGGGGTCTGCAGGTCCCCTGGAGCTCCAAGAGCAGATTAATTACAGCAGATAGCAGCAGACACTGATGTGCTCTGTGTGGTTCCACACGTTCAAATGAAGAGGAAAACAACAGAAGAGGAGGCAAAGGAAAATATGTTTTAGAAAGATAATAAACATTAGAATTACATTTTTGATAAAAATTATATGTGAGACAAAGAAACACAAAGGAGACAAAAATACAAACAATTAACATCCTTCAGTTATTATCTTTATGCTGTGTGTCTCACTGAAAATAAAATGTGACTTCAGGCAACACAAAAGAAACAATTTGTTTAATTAATGCCTCTTCTTTGTCAGTTGGCTTCATCCATTGTCCTGGTTTCCACGGTTTATTTTCCAGTTGTTAGATTCTTGCTTCTGCAGTCCTCCCACACCACTCGACACCTCAGGACACGTCTCACTTCAGGAAAGTTTGACACTTCAGCTGTGATACACCTTTTCAGTCTCAATAAAACCTATTCTCAGTGCTGCTGTGTAGAGGCAGGGTGGGAACAGTTCTGCTAATCCGCTAATTATTGAAGATGATGTTTCTATTATTGGATTAGCTTTTCAGATAACTTTGAAAACCATCATCGGACCAATAATCTTCTGATAAGGTTTGGTCTGATAATTTTTAGTCCACTAACAATTTTGCAGATGTAGGTTTTTGTGCTAGATGTGCAGTTCCATCCTTTACAAACAGAGTAGAGCTGGTTCTAGAAGAAACCACTCTATCCTCTGCAGGCAAAGGAGAATTGGTGATAGAAGAAAAAAAAATTCTTTTGACCCCATACTAATGCTGCGTTTACACATAACGACGACAAGTCACGAATGCCAAGAAGTACCCATTCTTGGCCGCTGATCACGAATGTGATTATTTGAGGCAAAGGAGTCAGGTGTCCTCAGGAACTGCTGCAACCTGTTACCACACATTACAATTAATGGCACATGTTGCTGGAGAATTATCAGGAACCATTACGCACAGTCAAGAATAGTGTTCCGCGTTGTTACGCGCTATCGCGCGCTATTGCGCATAACAGCACATCGTTAAGTTCTGTCATGTTGTGAACGAGGTGAATTGTCTCCACACACACACCCATATTCATCCAACCGAATTCAGATCGCTCCAGTTTTTCAGAAGAACCTTGTGACTGCATGCGTAGTTGGGCTCTGTGCCATGGAGTGGCGCAGAGAGGAGGAGGAGGACAGCGCCAGATGTGTGGCTTCATGCGGCCCCTGTCTGGCACATTTCCCCAAACATCAGGCACATGCAGCAGGTGGAACACCTGCAGGAGCGTGCTGAAGAGCACTGAAATTAGACTTTTAGCCGACTTGGTGTCAGCAATCAAACTGAATGTTGTGCAGGGCAGGGTTTAATTGTGCGCACATGACAGAAAACTGATCCGTCATGGCGCTCAGTGAAATGTGACGCCGTGTTACAAGTCGTGTCAAAACTTGACAGTTTCTGTGTCACTTCGTAATAACGTGTGACAGTTTGGGCTCCAAGAACCATCACAGGAACCACTACGAACGTTGTCACGTTCTACTAAGGATCAATACTCATCAAGACGGATCAATACGCTCAGTTGCGACCTCCACAACGTGAGACGAAATGAGGGTGGTGTGTGACATTCATGGAAGATTTTTTGACAGGCAAAAACATGCTCCACGAATATTAAGAATTTCACGCACCAACACGCACTATTAAGAAACCTATTCAGATGCGTTAAGTCACATTAAGAATGTCAGGAATGTGTCACGAATGACAGAAAAATGACATTCGTAAGGCATCTTGCTTATCCCCTCATTACCCCATCCCCGTAGAGACGGTGCCTGCTCCCAGACTACCAATAACCAGCAAAAATCTATTTAAGCATAAAAATTCAAAAAGAAAAAATAATATAGCACCTTCAACTGCACCACAGACTAAAACAGTTAAATGTGGTCTATTAAACATTAGGTCTCTCTCTTCTAAGTCCCTGTTGGTAAATGATATAATAATTGATCAACATATTGATTTATTCTGCCTAACAGAAACCTGGTTACAGCAGGATGAATATGTTAGTTTAAATGAGTCAACACCCCCGAGTCACACTAACTGTCAGAATGCTCGTAGCACGGGCCGAGGCGGAGGATTAGCAGCAATCTTCCATTCCAGCTTATTAATTAATCCAAAACCCAGACAGAGCTTTAATTCATTTGAAAGCTTGTCTCTTAGTCTTGTCCATCCAAATTGGAAGTCCCAAAAACCAGTTTTATTTGTTATTATCTATCGTCCACCTGGTCGTTACTGTGAGTTTCTCTGTGAATTTTCAGACCTTTTGTCTGACTTAGTGCTTAGCTCAGATAAGATAATTATAGTGGCCGATTTTAACATCCACACAGATGCTGAGAATGACAGCCTTAACGCTGCATTTAATCTATTATTAGACTCTATTGGCTTTGCTCAAAAAGTAAATGAGTCCACCCACCACTTTAATCATATCTTAGATCTTGTTCTGACTTATGGTATGGAAATAGAAGACTTAACAGTATTCCCTGAAAACTCCCTTCTGTCTGATCATTTCTTAATAACATTTACATTTACTCTGATGGACTACCCAGCAGTGGGGAATACGTTTCATTACACTAGAAGTCTTTCAGAAAGCACTGTAACTAGGTTTAAGGATATGATTCCTTCTTTATGTTCTCTAATGCCATATACCAACACAGTGCAGAGTAGCTACCTAAACTCTGTAAGGGAGATAGAGTATCTCGTCAGTAGTTTTACATCCTCATTGAAGACAACTTTGGATGCTGTAGCTCCTCTGAAAAAGAGAGCTTTAAATCAGAAGTGTCTGACTCCGTGGTATAACTCACAAACTCGTAGCTTAAAGCAGATAACCCGTAAGTTGGAGAGGAAATGGCGTCTCACTAATTTAGAAGATCTTCACTTAGCCTGGAAAAAGAGTCTGTTGCTCTATAAAAAAGCCCTCCGTAAAGCTAGGACATCTTTCTACTCATCACTAATTGAAGAAAATAAGAACAACCCCAGGTTTCTTTTCAGCACTGTAGCCAGGCTGACAAAGAGTCAGAGCTCTATTGAGCTGAGTATTCCATTAACTTTAACTAGTAATGACTTCATGACTTTCTTTGCTAACAAAATTTTAACTATTAGAGAAAAAATTACTCATAACCATCCCAAAGACGTATCGTTATCTTTGGCTGCTTTCAGTGATGCCGGTATTTGGTTAGACTCTTTCTCTCCGATTGTTCTGTTAGTTATTTTCATTAGTTACTTCATCCAAACCATCAACATGTTTATTAGACCCCATTCCTACCAGGCTGCTCAAGGAAGCCTTACCATTATTTAATGCTTCGATCTTAAATATGATAAATCTATCTTTGTTAGTTGGCTATGTACCACAGGCTTTTAAGGTGGCAGTAATTAAACCATTACTTAAAAAGCCATCACTTGACCCAGCTATCTTAGCTAATTATAGGCCAATCTCCAACCTTCCTTTTCTCTCAAAATTCTTGAAAGGGTAGTTGTAAAACAGCTAACTGATCATCTGCAGAGGAATGGTCTATTGAAGAGTTTCAGTCAGGTTTTAGAATTCATCATAGTACAGAAACAGCATTAGTGAAGGTTACAAATGATCTTCTTATGGCCTCGGACAGTGGACTCATCTCTGTGCTTGTTCTGTTAGACCTCAGTGCTGCTTTTGATACTGTTGACCATAAAATTTTATTACAGAGATTAGAGCATGCCATAGGTATTAAAGGCACTGCGCTGCGGTGGTTTGAATCATATTTGTCTAATAGATTACAATTTGTTCATGTAAATGGGGAATCTTCTTCACAGACTAAAGTTAATTATGGAGTTCCACAAGGTTCTGTGCTAGGACCAATTTTATTCACTTTATACATGCTTCCCTTAGGCAGTATTATTAGACGGTATTGCTTAAATTTTCATTGTTACGCAGATTATACCCAGCTTTATCTATCCATGAAGCCAGAGGACACACACCAATTAGCTAAACTGCAGGATTGTCTTACAGACATAAAGACATGGATGACCTCTAATTTCCTGCTTTTAAACTCAGATAAACTGAAGTTATTGTACTTGGCCCCACAAATCTTAGAAACATGGTGTCTAACCAGATCCTTACTCTGGATGGCATTACCCTGACCTCTAGTAATACTGTGAGAAATCTTGGAGTCATTTTTGATCAGGATATGTCATTCAAAGCGCATATTAAACAAATATGTAGGACTGCTTTTTTGCATTTACGCAATATCTCTAAAATCAGAAAGGTCTTGTCTCAGAGTGATCCTGAAAAACTAATTCATGCATTTATTTCCTCTAGGCTGGACTATTGTAATTCATTATTATCAGGTTGTCCTAAAAGTTCCCTAAAAAGCCTTCAGTTAATTCAAAATGCTGCAGCTAGAGTACTGACGGGGACTAGAAGGAGAGAGCATATCTCACCCATATTGGCCTCTCTTCATTGGCTTCCTGTTAATTCTAGAATAGAATTTAAAATTCTTCTTCTTACTTATAAGGTTTTGAATAATCGGGTCCCATCTTATCTTAGGGACCTCGTAGTACCATATCACCCCAATAGAGCGCTTCGCTCTCAGACTGCAGGCTTACTTGTAGTTCCTAGGGTTTGTAAGAGTAGAATGGGAGGCAGAGCCTTCAGCTTTCAGGCTCCTCTCCTGTGGAACCAGCTCCCAATTCAGATCAGGGAGACAGACACCCTCTCTACTTTTAAGATTAGGCTTAAAACTTTCCTTTTTGCTAAAGCTTATAGTTAGGGCTGGATCAGGTGACCCTGAACCATCCCTTAGTTATGCTGCTATAGACGTAGACTGCTGGGGGGTTCCCATGATGCACTGTTTCTTTCTCTTTTTGCTCTGTATGCACCACTCTGCATTTAATCATTAGTGATCGATCTCTGCTCCCCTCCACAGCATGTCTTTTTCCTGGTTCTCTCCCTCAGCCCAACCAGTCCCAGCAGAAGACTGCCCCTCCCTGAGCCTGGTTCTGCTGGAGGTTTCTTCCTGTTAAAAGGGAGTTTTTCCTTCCCACTGTAGCCAAGTGCTTGCTCACAGGGGGTCGTTTTGACCGTTGGGGTTTTACATAATTATTGTATGGCCTTGCCTTACATATAAAGCGCCTTGGGGCAACTGTTTGTTGTGATTTGGCGCTATATAAAAAAAATTGATTGATTGATTGATTATGTGTAAATGCACCTTAATACACTGGCAATAGCACCCAAGTCATCCAGAGGCATACAGTTTTAAATTATGGTTAAAATTTTAAACCAACTAATTTTGGACAAGTTATTTAAATTAAGGTCACGTCTGAAGTGTTGTAAAGTGAAAATATCAGATATATGTTTTCGTTTTAAAGTAATGCACTAATTTTGAAGGTTTTAGTGTGGACATGCTGTGTCCAGGTGAATTATGGGTATTCGCGACAGAAGAAATGCATTTGAGATGCTCTGATCAGGCTCCATGTGGACAACAGCATTAAACTCTTTGTATATTGTGCCTAATACTCTCGTGAATATATTCTCTGGGTTTATAGACGTAATTATGTTTGTTTTATGTAAAAATGCCAGAAGAAGCCAAAGTTGCTTCTTCAAAAGGTGAAATGTCTGTTAAATTGTGATTCAGGCCGTGTGATATATGCAGCAAAATGCATAGAACACTGCCATCTACTGGTGACCGGTTATATCACAGTGTTGTCGAGCACAGGATTTTAAAATTATCTGTAGGTTTCCAAAACCTGAGAGACCACACACGTGGAGATAAAAAAAAAAAAATCATAGATCTGACAGGTTTAGTTGTACAGTGTGTGGCGTCAACGTCACAGTAAAAACAACACACACAAACAGATTTCACACACAAACATTCCCAGGTCAGACACCTTGCTTTCTGATTGGCTGCATGTCACATTTAGCTCCTCACGTCCTTCTTAACACACTACACACGGCAGGAATATCTGATAAGATTATATTTTGCGTCGTCACGATTGTCAGGGCGTCCTTAAGATTGTCGGAAGGGGAAGATTGGGTCCGATATCGGCCTAATTATCTTGCCATGTGAACCAAGCTTGATATTATGACGCCTCAAGGAGCGACTGATTGATCTGTTATAACAATGCATGGATCCGCTAACCGATCAGATGTTATAACGCCTCACCGAGCGACTGATTGATGCATTATGACACTGCACTATTATTCACTATTATTGGATTTCTTTGTGCGACTGACATTGTTATTCAAGCATTCAAAAGGCGATTCCTATCACCACACAACTCCAGCAACCACAACCACAGTTCTTATTATTGAAAGAAACCTTGTCTCCCTAACCGGATAGAGTTGTGATGTCATCACGTGTGCGCTTAGGCACTGTCTAGCGGGATCTTGAAAATTTCTTTCTTTTTTTATACAAATGAAAAAAATATTTTACAAAAGCACATTTATTTGTAAACACAAACACATGTTACATTGATTCAGTTGTGTTGGTTTTTACATAGAATGAATGAATCAACCAATCAGTATGAGCGGAGGCTTAGTTTACTCATAATCCCCTCTGGGCATCTGTGTGTTAATGTTCAAATCTTCAGAATTAGTGCATTATTTTAAAATTAACAAATATGTGTTATATATCACTTTGTACATTTTAAGAGTTTACATTAATGTAGTTATTCTATCCGGAATCATTTTATTTATAAAGCAAAACTATAATTCAAACCTGCTTTCCATTTCAAGACCTCTGCCTCATTGCGGGACCGCAGCACTGGATGCTTTCCTACAGCAGGGGGCAGAGTGCTGGCTCATTGTGTGTTTGGGTTTGTGAAAGCCTTTGCTTTTGTT
This sequence comes from Thalassophryne amazonica, assembly GCF_902500255.1. Taxonomy (NCBI): domain Eukaryota; kingdom Metazoa; phylum Chordata; class Actinopteri; order Batrachoidiformes; family Batrachoididae; genus Thalassophryne; species Thalassophryne amazonica. Next base: position 12,948,831 of record NC_047123.1, on the reverse strand, counting down.
AGAAGCTTTGGTGGTGTGTAAACTCAAAATCAGCTTCTTAATAGAGGTGGGCGATACCGGGAATTTTGGTATTGATCAGATACCAAGTAAATATAGGCCCAGTATCACTGATATCAATACAGATACTGATACTTTTTCATATTTAAGTTTCATAGATCCAAAGGATCCAAAAGACCTAGGACAGAATTTCGCCAAACATTGTACGTGACAACAAAATACTTTATTATCACAATCAACATTTTTCTTTAAAAAAATATCACTCAACACAACTTAAAACAAAATCTCCTGAGGTAGAGGGCTGACAAACCACAATACAAGGGTGCGCTGCTCTGTGTTGTGTGAGAGTGCTGCTCTTACAGACAGAGACTAGACTTTGATGAATCTGCATGCGCAGCAGTCAGTGCGTGCAGGAGAGAAAAAAGCTTGAGTATCTATCTTTTTACACGAGGATCGTTCAATATCAATACCAGCATTGGTATCGATATTATCGATATTAGGATCGATCCGCCCACCTCTACTTCTTAATAGCTGAGTGTATTTGAGGCAAAATTGAAAGTTATCGGTTATCTGTAGCTTCCGATAAGTTTTTAGGCAGGTTATTGGTTTAGAGTTAAAAAAGATAACTTTTCAGTTAGCTGATTACCAGTTATCGAGTCTAACTATTTGGTTAGCTGTGCCCACCACTGGTCGGAGGCAAACAACTCCCTCGTACTGGTGTTGCAAACCGAACGCTCCGCCCGTTTAAAAATCGGCCCACTTTGCTTCACTGGGTACGCGCCATTTCGGAGCACAGCAGCACGTCTGAGGCGGAGTCTCTTCACCCAAAGCAATCAAATGGATTAATGGGATTATTGACTATCAGATGATAAAGGTAAAACCTCTTAAATCATTCTAAAGTCAGTTTTAAGCAACAAAATTCCATGTCGCTTTGAAATGACCGACGCGCAGTGAACACATCAGCTAGTAGCTCGTTTAGCCATGGTGGTCTGATCATCCATCTTTTATGATGAAATAATGCTGAATTTATGTGGAAATGATTGTTGTACAAAAGCTTCAGATTTCTGTCGCTGAGACAGATGATGACTGGAGTGCAGTTTTAAGCAGAAACGACGTGTTAATCCGTGAACCGCGGCTAATGACGCATGTGCAGTGAAGGCAGTGCGGCCCGATTGAAGTGGCGACACCAGCCAGAACATCTGAGACCTATTAGGTTATTTTCATATTATTGTTTTTACGTTTTCCTAAAGAGTACAACAAACTGATTTGGAGATTGCTGTTTGTTCCACTCTCATATTTCACTTTGTTCGTTTTCAGGCACCGTATTTCTGGCCGTCACACTGCTGGGAGCCTGAAAACACAGATTATGGTAAGAATAATAAAAGGACATGCAGACATTTTAGAGTTGTGATTACTTTTCAGGAGATTATCGGGACAAATTCATGCCAGTTATGATCTTAGTAGTTTAATTTCAGTGACATTTTTCCTGTAGTAATTAAGCACAACAGTATACAGGTCCATCTAAATAAATAAATAAAAAATAATAATTTGAATATTGTAAAAAAGCTCAATGTTTTTATCAAATATTTAAAAAAGTGAAAATTGTATATAGTATTCTAGACTGATTACATACTGTATGAAATAAAATGTTTGAAGGTTCATCTCATCATCTTTAACTGGTTATCTGAGACCGGTTCATGGGGGCAACAGCCCCAGCAGGGGACCCCAAACTTCCCTTTCCTGTGCCATATTAACTAGCTGCGCATGCCTGGAACACCCCCCTAGGGAAGGGGCCCAGGGGACATCCTTACCAGATGCCCGAACCATCTCAGCTGGCTCCTTTCAATGCGAAGGAGCAGCGGCTCTACTCCGACCTCCTCATGGATGACCGAGCTTCTCACTTATCCCTAAGGGAGACACCAGCCACCCTTCTAAGGAAGCCCATTTCGGCCACTTCTTTCGTTCATGATCCAACCGTCAATGACCATAGGTGAGAGTAGGAATGAAGATTGGCCAGTAGATTGAGAGCATTGCCTTTTGCCTCAGCTCCCTTTCCGTCACAACAGTACGGTAGAGTGAATGCAACACCGCCCCTGCTGCACCAATTCTCCGGCCAACCTCACACTCCATTGTGCCCTCACTCATAAACAAACCCCTGAGTAGTAGCTGGAGTAGGCATTACATCATTTTCCTGTGAGAACCATGGCCTGAAATTTACAGGTGCTGATCCTCATCTCACTGCCAATCCAGTGAGTGTTGGAGGTCACAGGCCCATGAAGCCAACACATCTGCAAAAAGCAGTGATGAGACCTTGAGCCCACCAAACTGGAAACCCTCCTTCACACTACACCTCAATATCGTGTCCATGAATATCACAAACAGAATCAGTGACAAGGTGCAGCCCTGGAGGAAGCCAACCCCCACTGGATAGGAGTCTGACTGACTGCTGAGAACCTGAACACAGCTCTCGCCTTGTGAGTACAGAGATTGGATGGCCCTGAGAAGGGACCCTCTCACTCCATACTCTTGCAGCACCTCCCACAGTATCTTCACGATACTGTGGGAGGTGCTATACGCGATCATACTGTTGTGAAAGTGTAGGAACACAGACCCACAACAGGGGGCGCAAATGAACGGACAATGGAGGAAGTCAAATAACAACACTTTACTGTTGTGAATAGCACAACAAACACAGCAGATTACAATAATAGTCAATGAAGTCAATTCACAAAAATGTGTTGCGTGGGCAGGCTCGAAGATAAGAGACATCTGTCCAAAGCAGAACCGGAACCACACGATTTCCTCTGCCACCGAACCCCGGGAATACTGGAGCCGCTAAGTCCCGAACTCCCAGGTGGCCACTGCCTCCGCTTGTCGGATCTGGTACTGCTGGCGAGGAACAAAAACAGTTAGATGTGGGTGCATCTGCACCCAGCAACACGTATGGTGGAAAACCACCTCCACCTCTTGTCGGAAAAAAAGGAAACAAAATATCTGCTATCCAACACACAAAGCAACAGGTATTCCTGTCAGGAAGACAACAAAGTCGGCTGAGTACGTTACCTCCTCGGTAGAGCGATATCTCGGCAAAGAGGTGGAGATGTCGTCTTGCTGATATACCACTGAAGATCAGATGATTGGTGACAGCTGTCGTAGGTGATAAGTGACAGCTGTCACCCCGGCTGCTCCTGTGAGGCGGCAGCGCCCTCTTGTGCCTGGAGCCCGCACTCCAGGCAGGGTGCCCTCTGGTGGTGGTGGGCCAGCAGTACCTCCTCTTCAGCGGCCCACACAACAGGACCCCCCCCTCAACGGGCGCCTCCTGGGTGGCGGCGGTAGAAATCGTCCAGGAGGGCCGGGTCCAGGATGAAGCTCCTCTTCACCCAGGAGCGTTCTTCGGGTCCGACCCCTCCCAGTCCACCAGATACTGGAAGCCCCGGCCCATCCTACGGACATCCAAGAGCCGGCGCACAGTCCAAGCCGGCTCGCCATCGATGATCCGGGCAGGAGACGGTGCCGGACCCGGAGCACAGAGGGGTGAGGTGTGATCCGGCTTTATCCGGGACACATGGAAAACAGGATGGATCCGCAGTGAGGCCGGAAGCTGAAGCCTCACTGCGGCTGGATTGATGACCTTAAGGATCTTGAAGGGACCGATGTAACGATCCTGCAGTTTGGGGGAGTCCACTTTGAGGGGGATGTCCTTCGTCGACAACCATACCTCCTGCCCTGGCCGGTATGCAGGGGCCGGGGTCCGCCGACGGTCTGCATGGACTCTTGCCCTCGTCCGGGCCTTTAGCAAAGCAGAACGGGCGGCGCGCCACACCTGATGGCACTTCCGCAGGTGGGCCTGGACCGAGGGCACACCGACCTCTCCCTCAACCACCGGAAACAGCGGGGGCTGGTACCCCAGACACACCTCAAAAGGGGAGAGGCCGGTGGCTGAAGACACCTGACTGTTATGGGCATACTCGATCCAGGCCAAATGGGTACTCCAGGCCGCCGGGTGCGCAGCCGTCACGCAGCGTAGGGCCTGTTCTACTTCCTGATTGGCCCGTTCTGCTTGCCCGTTGGTCTGAGGATGATACCCGGACGAGAGACTCACCGTGGCCCCCAGTTCCCGGCAGAAGCTCCTCCAGACTTGCGAGGAGAACTGGGGACCGCGATCGGAGACGATGTCTGTTGGAATCCCATGCAGCCGGACGACGTGGTGGACCAGGAGGTCCGCTGTCTCCTGGGCAGTCGGGAGCTTCGGGAGGGCCACGAAGTGGGCCGCCTTGGAGAATCGTCCACTATCGTGAGGATGGTAGTGTTGCCCTGGGACGGTGGGAGGCCCGTGACAAAATCCAGGCCGATGTGGGACCAGGGGCGATGAGGCACAGGCAGCGGCTGGAGCAGTCCCGATGCCCTGCGGTGGTCAGCCTTGCCCCTGGCGCAGCTGGTGCAGGCCTGGATATAATCCCGGACGTCGGCCTCCAGGGACGCCCACAAGAAGCGCTGCCGGACAACTGCCACGGTTCTTCGCACCCCCGGATGACAGGAGAACTTGGAGCCGTGACAGAAGTCCAGGACTGCAGCTCTGGCCTCTGGTGGGACGTAAAGTTTGTTCTTCGGCCCGGTTCCGGGGTCCGGGCTCCGTGCCAGGGCCTCCCGGACAGTTTTCTCTACGTCCCAGGTGAGGGTGGCCACGATAGCGGACTCCGGGATGATTGGTTCCGGTGGATCCGACAACTCCGTTTTGACTTCGTCTTCATGCACCCGGGACAAGGCATCCGATCTCTGGTTTTTGGTCCCGGGGCGATAGGTGATCCGGAAGTCAAAACGGCCGAAGAACAGTGACCAGTGGGCTTGCTTGGGGTTCAGCCGCTTGGCGGTCCTGATATACTCCAGGTTCCGGTGGTCAGTGAAAATCGTGAATGGCACGGACAGATGTCTCCACTCTTCAAGAGCCTCTTTCACCGTTCTCGATTGCCGACGTCATAGTTCCGTTCGGCCAGGGTCAACCTGCGGGAGAAATAGGCACACGGGTGAAGGACCTTATTGGTCTCTCCGCTCTGGGATAGCACGGCTCCTATCCCTGAGTCCGAGGCGTCCACTTCAACCACAAACTGGCGACTAGGATCGGGCTGCACCAGAACGGGTGCAGACGAGAAGTGCCGTTTCAACTCCTTGAATGCGGCATCGCACCGATCCGACCAGGTGAAGGGGACTTTTGGAGAGGTCAGGGCTGTCAGGGGGCTAACTACCTGACTGTAGCCCTTAATGAACCTCCTGTAGAAATTCGCAAAGCCGAGGAACTGTTGCAGCTTCCTACGGCTGGTGGGTTGGGGCCAGTCTCTCACCGCCGCAACCTTGGCCGGATCAGGAGCGACGGAGTTGGGGGAGATGATAAACCCCAGGAAGGACAAAGAAGTGCGGTGAAACTCACACTTCTCGCCCTTAACAAACAGCCGGTTCTCTAACAACCGCTGCAGGACCTGACGTACATGCTGGACATGGGTCTCAGGATCCGGAGAAAAGATGAGAATATCGTCCAGATATACGAAGACGAGTCGGTGCAGGAAGTCCCGCAAGACGTCGTTAACCAAGGCTTGGAACGTCGCGGGGGCGTTGGTAAGGCCGAACGGCATGACCAGGTACTCAAAGTGACCTAATGGGGTGTTGAATGCCGTCTTCCATTCGTCTCCCTTCCGGATCCGAACCAGGTGATACGCATTTCTAAGATCCAGCTTAGTAAAGATCTTGGCTCCATGCAGGGGGTGAACACGGAATCTAATAATGGCAACGGGTATCGGTTGCGAACCGTAATCTCATTCAGCCCCCTGTAATCAATGCATGGACGGAGTCCGCCGTCTTTCTTGCCCACAAAAAAGAAACCTGCCCCCATTGGGGAGGTGGAGTTCCGGATCAGCCCGGCAGCTAATGAGTCCCGGATGTAGGTCTCCATTGATTCGCGCTCAGTTCGTGAGAGGTTGTACAGCCTGCTGGACGGGAACTCAGCGCCTGGAACCAAATCAATGGCACAATCGTACGGACGGTGCAGGGGAAGGGTGAGTGCCAGATCCTTGCTGAAGACGTCAGCAAGATCGTGGTACTCAACCGGCACTGCCGTCAGATTGGGAGGGACTTTGACCTCCTCCTTAGCCTGGGAACCGGGAGGAACCGAGGATACTAAACACCCCCGATGGCAGGTTTCTCTCCACTGAACCACCACCCCAGACGGCCAATCGATCCGGGGATTGTGCTTTAACATCCATGGGATGCCCAAAATCACGCGGGAGGTAGAAGGAGTTACAAAAAACTCAATCTCCTCCCGGTGGTTTCCAGACACCACCAGAGTTACTGGTTGTGTCTTGTGTGTGAGTAAAGGGAGGAGGGTGCCATCTAGTGCCCGCACCTGCAACGGCGAAGGAAGCGCCACCAGAGGGAGCCCTACCTCCTTTGCCCATCTGCTGTCTAGCAGATTCCCTTCTGACCCCGTGTCCACCAGTGCTCGGGCTTGAAGGGTTAAATCCCTGCTCAGGATTGTGACTGGGAGTCGTGTGGCAATTTGTGTGTGTCTCACTTGAATGTCTTGACCCCCCCCTTAGCCCAGTCTCTAAGGGCGAGTGTTGACGTTTTGGCCGTTTGGGGCAGTCTCTCTGTGTGTGCTCTGTTGAGCTGCAGAGAAAACACTCTCCACGGATCAGCCTCCCCATTTTGGCCCTGTGCGTCTCCCTAACAACGTCAACAGGGGGAGCTGTTGCCCCACAAAGCGCTGCGGCTGTGGAGCGTGGGGAGGGCGGCCCCTTTTCGAACCCGGAAGGGAGAGGGGCGGCGCGTATCCGGTCACGTCCTTCGCCTCGCTCCCGACGGCGTTCCTCTAACCGATTGTCTAATCGTATAACGAGATCAATAAGCCCGTCCAAATCCCGCGGTTCGTCCTTAGCCACCAGGTGCTCCTTCAGGAAGGCGGCATGGAGGGCAGTGCTATTCCAGCCGGACCTCGCAGCCGCGATGCGGAAGTCAACTGCATAAGCAGCTGCGCTTCGGCGCCCCTGTCTCATTGACAGCAGCACGGCTGAAGCGATTTCTCCTCTATTTGGGTGATCGAACACTGTTCTGAATCCCCTCACAAACCCATCATACATCAGAAGGAGCCGTGAATTTTGCTCCCAGAGCGCTGTAGCCCAAGCGCGTGCCTTACCGCGAAGCAGATTAATCACATAAGCTATCTTACTAGCATCAGTCGCGTACATGACGGGACGTTGTGCGAAGACGAGCGAACATGTATGGCTTATGTATGCTTCAGGGGAAGGTGGGAGGGGTCGTTGAACGACCTGTGGAACGTCACTGTTGCGCACAGGATCGACAGGAGGGGGAGCCGCAGCAGCGCCCTGAGGGCGCGCTTCCACCTGCGCGGCGAGAGCCTCCACCCTGCGGTTAAGGAGGACGTTCTGCTCGGTCATTAGATCCAACCGAGCCGTAAAAGCGGTGAGGATTCGCTGCAACTCACTGATCATGCCTCCTGCAGACGCCTGTGCGCCCTGCTCTTCCATTGGCTGTTCAACAGCCGGTTGACGCCCCTCGGGGTCCATGACGTTGGCCGAGATATCCTGTTGTGAAAGTGTAGGAACACGGACCCACAACAGGGGGCGCAAATGAACGGACAATGGAGGAAGTCAAATAACGACACTTTACTGTTGTGAATAGCACAACAAACACAGCAGATTACAATAATAGTCAATGAAGTCAATTCACAAAAATGTGTCGCGTGGGCAGGCTCGAAGATAAGAGACGTCTGTCCAAAGCAGAACCGGAACCACACGATTTCCTCCCCCACCGAACCCCGGGAATACTGGAGCCGCCAAGTCCCGAACTCCCAGGTGGCCACTGCCTCCGCTTGTCGGATCTGGTACTGCTGGCGAGGAACAAAAACAGTTAGATGTGGGTGCATCTGCACCCAGCAACACGTATGGTGGAAAACCACCTCCACCTCTCGTTGGAAAAAAAGGAAACAAAATATCTGCTATCCAACACACAAAGCAACAGGTATTCCTGTCAGGAAGACAACAAAGTCGGCTGAGTACGTTACCTCCTCGGTAGAGCGATATCTCGGCAAAGAGGTGGAGATGTCGTCTTGCTGATATACCACTGAAGATCAGATGATTGGTGACAGCTGTCGTAGGTGATAAGTGACAGCTGTCACCCCGGCTGCTCCTGTGAGGTGGCAGCGCCCTCTTGTGCCTGGAGCCCGCACTCCAGGCAGGGTGCCCTCTGGTGGTGGTGGGCCAGCAGTACCTCCTCTTCAGCGGCCCACACAACACATACACCTTCTCCAATTCCACTAAACACGGGATTGGATGGGCATACTCCCAGGGCCCCTACAGGATCCTTGTGATCCAACCAACCAGGTTCCATCCTGGTTGGTTGTTCCACGACCAGGATGGAACCCACATTGTTCCTCTTCAATCTGAGATTGGACTATCAGCTTATCCATCCTTTCCAATACCCTGGAGTAGACTTTACCAGGGAGACTGAGTAGTTTGATGTCCACGTAATTGGCACACACTCTCTGGTCCCCCTTTTTAAATATGGGCACCACTACCCCAGTTTGCGACTCCTTAGGCACTGTCCCAGAATCCCAGAACTTAACATAATGTTGAAGAGACGTCTCATCCAAGATAGTCCCTCCACATCCAGAGCCTTCAGCATTTCTGAATGAATCTCTTCAACCCTTGCAAGGCCCCTGCCACTGCGGAGTTGTTTGACTACCTCAGTGATTTCCACCAGGGAAATTGATGATGATCCCCATCAGCTTCCAGCTCTGCCCCTTGCACAGAGGGTGTTTCAGTCTGACGCAGGAGTTCCTCAAAGTGTTCCTTCCAGTGCCCGAGTACCTCCTCACTTGAGGTCAACAGAGTCCCATCCTTACTGTAGAAAACTTGGATAGTTCCCCGTTTTGCTCTCTTGAGGAACCTCATGGTCTGCCAGAAGGACCTTGGCGCTGACCAAAAGTCCTACCAATGATGGAAGTTTTCCAGAAATTCCCGGAAATCCGTGTTTTTACTTACATGGTGAATGTGTCCGGGTTATTTTTGACACCATACGTCAGAATCCATTAATGCTCCACACCCAAACAGTTGGTGGCGGTAATGCACTGTGTTAATTTACAAACCGCAAATAAACTCAAAAGACGAAGGAGGACAGTTATTTTTGTTTACCTGGCCCCCATCAGATTTGGTCTGTGGTCTTTCACTATGTTTGTATTTGTAAAATTGTTTGGAAACGTCTCTGATGAGACGTCACAGTGGATATTATTTTCACATCCTGATCAGAGACTGAAGGATAATGTAATGCACCGCTGTTCGTCCACACAAGCAGCAAGTGAGAAACACCGTTACAAATTTTAAAATGAGCTCCGCATCGTAAGTTCATCAGCAGTAAATTCAAATGGGGCTGGTTGGACCAAAAGGGCCAAAACGCCAACCAGGCCTTTTTTTAAAATCATTTATATGGAAAAGCTAACACTAGCACTATGTCTTTGATCTTACTGTGTCATGTTTTTAACAAAATTTGTTGTCAGATGATGTTACAGTTGTGCTCAAACGTTTACATACACCGGCGGAATTTTGGATTTTTTTGGCCATTTTTCAGAGAATATGAATGACAACACAAAACCTTTTTTCCCCACTCATGGTTAGTGGGTCTGGTCTGCTTGAGGTTTCTTCCTCAATATCACCAGAGGGAGTTTCTCCTTACCACTGTCGCCTGTGTGCTTGCTCTAGGGGTTGGTAAGGTTAGACCTTACTTAAATTTAATTGAGGTATGTAAACTTTTGATCAGGGTCCTTTGGGTAGTTTCTGTTGTCATTATGATTTATAAATAAATGGCTTCACATAACTGCTAACCATGAGTGAAAGAAGGTGTTGAATTATCATTCATATTCTCTGAAATATGGGCAAAAAAAAAAAAATCAAAAATTCTGCCCGGTATGTAAACTTTTGAGCACAACTGTATACAAGTAATTTCAACACAAACCAAAATCTGTCCTTGGGATGAATTTACTTCAAACTCAAATGGTCTCCATGCAAACATGATATGTTAGCCTGCTCAATCTGCATTTTATGGTTTCTTCTGTTACACACTCGTAGAAGTCAGATATTGATGTAAAAAACATTTGTGTGTTGTTTTTTATAAGTTTTCCAGAAATGCTGACATCAGCACTGGATGGAAAAATCTGTGTTGTTTTGTTTTGCATTTATAGACGTGAATAAGATTGTAATTTCAACCCAAATAAGTGTTCCTGAGAACTAAAGTTATATTGGTGACTTAAGCCATGTTTACACATAGACGGTAAGAGCTCCCGGAAGCGTCCTGGAAGAGTTTTTGGCCGTCTTAAGGATCACACGCCGTTGTTAACGCCGGCACTAGGGGGCGTGGCTTAGTTCTGGCTTTACCTGGAATTGTCGAAAAAATTATTCAACATGTCGAATAATTCCGGGAGTGCTCCCAGAGAATTCGCGTGACGACGGAGACAACGCGAACAACGGCGTTTGATACTTTTTAATCGTCGTTTCATCCTGCCCCTTCCTGTAGTGCCACAGTTTACACCGCCGTAACTGGCGGCCGGCGTTGTATCCCTAATCAACAGCGTGAAAAACGGCGATAGAGCCCACATCGGCATCCTCAAGGGTGTTTTAACCAAGGCAGACAAAACGGCGGTGCTAGCGGACAGTACACTGTTCTAAACGCCACTTCCCGGTTAATGACGTTCCAAATGGCCGATAGGCGGCGGTTAATATAAAAATGATAGCGCGCTGCATGCAGGCCTCTCACTCGTGGCCAGCTCCAGATATTTTTGCAGAGAAGCTCCAGTATGCCTCCTAAAAGAAAATTGGCAGCAGTAAGGACTTACCAAGAGGTCTGGTTCAGAAGCAGAGGGTAGCCCTGTGGTGGAGATGGAGCAACACGTTGAGGAAGGTAAAAGGAAGGAGAATAAAAGGCTGAGGATGATCTCCCTCCCCCTGCAGTGACAGAGGCATGTATTCCTGCTGCTTCAGCCTATTATACTCTGGGGGCGGTGCCTATATGCAAAAGTTCCTGGAGTAACCCAGGATTTGCCTGGATAAATCCAGCGATACACAGGGCATTACTGGCGGCAGCAGAACACCGCCATTCTCACTCGCGGCTTAACCTGCGATTGTAAAGGATAGAACTGGGTATTAACCCCCGTTGCCTGACGTGTGCCGGATGCTACGGCATCAAAACACCGCTTTATTCGGCGGATTTAGCGGCATGTTATCCGTGTATTTGCGGATAGTACGGCGGCCAAAACGCTGGTGAAATGCTCCGCCCCTTTCCACCGCGAAAACAGCCGGAACTACCGCGAACTTCGGTCTACGTACTGCCCACCGACAAAACTGTCTATGTGTAAACTAGGCTTTAATGAACAATAGATGCAGCTTTATTTGTATCACATTTTATTTGATTTTAGTTTATTTTAAGACTGTCAGTTGTTAGAAAGGCAGAAATGACTGAAGTCTGTCATGCAGCCATCTGTGATGGGTTATTTTTTGGTGTTTGTTCAGGGCTGTTCCCCTTTTTAGTCTGTTAAGTTATTTCTTTGTTTTATTTGTGTTAACAGTCCTTCAGGTTTCGTTTGATTTTTGCAGTTCCTGGCTCTGTGTTCAGGTTATGACTTGGGGGGTCAAGTGTTGTATTTCTTTTCACATGGAAGTCTGTTCTCTGCTGCACTCTGGTGTTCTCGTTTTGTCACTACATGTTCTTGTTGTGTAATCAATTCAGGTGTGCCTCATTAGTTCAGCTGGTTATTTAAGGTCACATTTTGAGTTAGTCTTTGCTGGTCCATTGTTTGATGATGCTTCTCATGTCGTGGTGGTATGTATAATATTATTGATCATTGTAATTGTTTAAGTTTATTTGTTTGTTTGATATGTTCAGGTAATTCCCCGGGGCTCTAAGCATATTTGGCTTTTGTTTGTACTTTGTTTTGACTGGTTTTTCCCTCACCCTGTGTTCAGGGTTATTTGTATTTTAGTTGTAACTTTCCTCACTCTTGCTGTTTTTTTTGAAACCTCACCCCATTTGGATAAAGCCTATTTTTGTCGAAGCCTTACCCACTCCTGTTTTTGTATATCGGGCTCACAATGTTTAGTTATTCCTCGGCCTCCTTTAGCAGTAATGGTACTTGTAATAAGTGTAGCTTATTCGTAGCTTTGGAGGCCAGGCTGGGCGAATTGGAGACTCGGCTCCGCACCGTGGAAAATTCTACAGCTAGCCAGGCCCCTGTAGTCGGTGCGGACCAAGGTAGCTTAGCCGCCGTTGGTTACCCCCTGGCAGATCCTGAGCAGCCGGGAAAGCAGGCTGACTGGGTGACTGTGAGGAGGAAGCGTAGCCCTAAACAGAAGCCCCGTGTACACCGCCAACCCGTTCACATCTCTAACCGTTTTTCCCCACTCGACGACACACCCGCCGAGGATCAAACTCTGGTTATTGGCGACTCTGTTTTGCGAAATGTGAAGTTAGCGACACCAGCAACCATAGTCAATTGTCTTCCGGGGGCCAGAGCAGGCGACATTGAAGGAAATTTGAAACTGCTGGCTAAGGCTAAGCGTAAATTTGGTAAGATTGTAATTCACATCGGCAGTAATGACACCCGGTTACGCCAATCGGAGGTCACTAAAATTAACATTAAATCGGTGTGTAACTTTGCAAAAACAATGTCGGACTCTGTAGTTTTCTCTGGGCCCCTCCCCAATCAGACCGGGAGTGACATGTTTAGCCGCATGTTCTCCTTGAATTGCTGGCTGTCTGAGCGGTGTCCAAAAAATGAGGTGGGCTTCATAGATAATTGGCAAAGCTTCTGGGGAAAACCTGGTCTTGTTAGGAGAGACGGCATCCATCCCACTTTGGATGGAGCAGCTCTCATTTCTAGAAATCTGGCCAATTTTCTTAAATCCTCCAAACCGTGACTATCCAGGGTTGGGACCAGGAAGCAGAGTTGTAGTCTTACACACCTCTCTGCAGCTTCTCTCCCCCTGCCATCCCCTCATTACCCCATCCCCGTAGAGACGGTGCCTGCTCCCAGACTACCAATAACCAGCAAAAATCTATTTAAGCATAAAAATTCAAAAAGAAAAAATAATATAGCACCTTCAACTGCACCACAGACTAAAACAGTTAAATGTGGTCTATTAAACATTAGGTCTCTCTCTTCTAAGTCCCTGTTGGTAAATGATATAATAATTGATCAACATATTGATTTATTCTGCCTTACAGAAACCTGGTTACAGCAGGATGAATATGTTAGTTTAAATGAGTCAACACCCCCGAGTCACACTAACTGTCAGAATGCTCGTAGCACGGGCCGGGGCGGAGGATTAGCAGCAATCTTCCATTCCAGCTTATTAATTAATCAAAAACCCAGACAGAGCTTTAATTCATTTGAAAGCTTGACTCTTAGTCTTGTCCATCCAAATTGGAAGTCCCAAAAACCAGTTTTATTTGTTATTATCTATTGTCCACCTGGTCGTTACTGTGAGTTTCTCTGTGAATTTTCAGACCTTTTGTCTGACTTAGTGCTTAGCTCAGATAAGATAATTATAGTGGGCGATTTTAACATCCACACAGATGCTGAGAATGACAGCCTCAACACTGCATTTAATCTATTATTAGACTCTATTGGCTTTGCTCAAAAAGTAAATGAGTCCACCCACCACTTTAATCATATCTTAGATCTTGTTCTGACTTATGGTATGGAAATAGAAGACTTAACAGTATTCCCTGAAAACTCCCTTCTGTCTGATCATTTCTTAATAACATTTACATTTACTCTGATGGACTACCCAGCAGTGGGGAATACGTTTCATTACACTAGAAGTCTTTCAGAAAGCACTGTAACTAGGTTTAAGGATATGATTCCTTCTTTATGTTCTCTAATGCCATATACCAACACAGTGCAGAGTAGCTACCTAAACTCTGTAAGTGAGATAGAGTATCTCGTCAATAGTTTTACATCCTCATTGAAGACAACTTTGGATGCTGTAGCTCCTCTAAAAAAGAGAGCTTTAAATCAGAAGTGCCTGACCCCGTGGTATAACTCACAAACTCGTATCTTAAAGCAGATAACCCGTAAGTTGGAGAGGAAATGGCGTCTCACTAATTTAGAAGATCTTCACTTAGGCTGGAAAAAGAGTCTGTTGTTCTATAAAAAAGCCCTCCGTAAAGCTAGGACATCTTTCTACTCATCACTAATTGAAGAAAATAAGAACAACCCCAGGTTTCTTTTCAGCACTGTAGCCAGGCTGACAAAGAGTCAGAGCTCTATTGAGCTGAGTATTCCATTAACTTTAACTAGTAATGACTTCATGACTTTCTTTGCTAACAAAATTTTAACTATTAGAGAAAAAATTACTCATAACCATCCCAAAGACGTATCTTTATCTTTGGCTGCTTTCAGTGATGCCGGTATTTGGTTAGACTCTTTCTCTCCGATTGTTCTGTCTGAGTTATTTTCATTAGTTACTTCATCCAAACCATCAACATGTTTATTAGACCCCATTCCTACCAGGCTGCTCAAGGAAGCCCTACCATTATTTAATGCTTCGATCTTAAATATGATCAATCTATCTTTGTTAGTTGGCTATGTACCACAGGCTTTTAAGGTGGCAGTAATTAAACCATTACTTAAAAAGCCATCACTTGACCCAGCTATCTTAGCTAATTATAGGCCAATCTCCAACCTTCCTTTTCTCTCAAAAATTCTTGATAGGGTAGTTGTAAAACAGCTAACTGATCATCTGCAGAGGAATGGTCTATTTGAAGAGTTTCAGTCAGGTTTTAGAATTCATCATAGTACAGAAACAGCATTAGTGAAGGTTACAAATGATCTTCTTATGGCCTCGGATAGTGGACTCATCTCTGTGCTTGTTCTGTTAGACCTCAGTGCTGCTTTTGATACAGTTGACCATAAAATTTTATTACAGAGATTAGAGCATGCCATAGGTATTAAAGGCACTGCGCTGCGGTGGTTTGAATCATATTTGTCTAATAGATTACAATTTGTTCATGTAAATGGGGAATCTTCTTCACAGACTAAAGTTAATTATGGAGTTCCACAAGGTTCTGTGCTAGGACCAATTTTATTCACTTTATACATGCTTCCCTTAGGCAGTATTATTAGACGGTATTGCTTAAATTTTCATTGTTACGCAGATGATACCCAGCTTTATCTATCCATGAAGCCAGAGGACACACACCAATTAGCTAAACTGCAGGATTGTCTTACAGACATAAAGACATGGATGACCTCTAATTTCCTGCTTTTAAACTCAGATAAAACTGAAGTTATTGTACTTGGCCCCACAAATCTTAGAAACATGGTGTCTAACCAGATCCTTACTCTGGATGGCATTACCCTGACCTCTAGTAATACTGTGAGAAATCTTGGAGTCATTTTTGATCAGGATATGTCATTCAAAGCGCATATTAAACAAATATGTAGGACTGCTTTTTTGCATTTACGCAATATCTCTAAAATCAGAAAGGTCTTGTCTCAGAGTGATGCTGAAAAACTAATTCATGCATTTATTTCCTCTAGGCTGGACTATTGTAATTCATTATTATCAGGTTGTCCTAAAAGTTCCCTAAAAAGCCTTCAGTTAATTCAAAATGCTGCAGCTAGAGTACTGACGGGGACTAGAAGGAGAGAGCATATCTCACCCATATTGGCCTCTCTTCATTGGCTTCCTGTTAATTCTAGAATAGAATTTAAAATTCTTCTTCTTACTTATAAGGTTTTGAATAATCAGGTCCCATCTTATCTTAGGGACCTCGTAGTACCATATCACCCCAATAGAGCGCTTCGCTCTCAGACTGCAGGCTTACTTGTAGTTCCTAGGGTTTGTAAGAGTAGAATGGGAGGCAGAGCCTTCAGCTTTCAGGCTCCTCTCCTGTGGAACCAGCTCCCAATTCAGATCAGGGAGACAGACACCCTCTCTACTTTTAAGATTAGGCTTAAAACTTTCCTTTTTGCTAAAGCTTATAGTTAGGGCTGGATCAGGTGACCCTGAACCATCCCTTAGTTATGCTGCTATAGACGTAGACTGCTGGGGGGTTCCCATGATGCACTGTTTCTTTCTCTTTTTGCTCTGTATGCACCACTCTGCATTTAATCATTAGTGATCGATCTCTGCTCCCCTCCACAGCATGTCTTTTTCCTGGTTCTCTCCCTCAGCCCCAACCAGTCCCAGCAGAAGACTGCCCCTCCCTGAGCCTGGTTCTGCTGGAGGTTTCTTCCTGTTAAAAGGGAGTTTTTCCTTCCCACTGTAGCCAAGTGCTTGCTCACAGGGGGTCGTTTTGACCGTTGGGGTTTTACATAATTATTGTATGGCCTTGCCTTGCAATATAAAGCGCCTTGGGGCAACTGTTTGTTGTATTTGGCGCTATATAAAATATTGATTGATTGATTGATTGATTGACTGACTGTTTATTAAAACTTGGCAACTTTTTTGAACTCACCTCCTGTTTTGGCTGTCTTGCATTTGGGTTCTATTCTGTTAAATACCTGGCTCTGAATCCTGACAGAATGGACCAGCCAAGCCAGAACCCAGCAGGCAGCACCCTGAACTTGTCTAAGCTTTAGGCTGTTTTTTCTGAATTTAATCATTTAATTATCATTGCTGCTACACCCCAAGCCAAAAAACTGATGTTTTTTTTTTGATCAAGCACTGGATCTGGTGGTGCAGAATAGATGGATTGTGGATTTATTTCCAGACTTTGCACTTGTAGGGGCATTGTTTGAGAGGGGAGACTTCCTGATTGGGTGAGGAGCCACGAAGACTATTTATCAGCTCAGGAAGTAAACTCACATGACTCAGAAACTCTACTGTTCACTCCTCCCATTACCACGCCCTCCATAACTACCTCTCACCGCCAAGCTCAGCCTTCCTGCAGACCTGGGGCCAACAGTCACACCTCCCAGGGTCTTCAGTGCAGTTCAGTCCCGTCATCACCAGGGCCTTCCACAATATTGGACTCAGTAGCACAGACCAGTTCTCCGCCTGAGACGGGTTGTCGGAATATCGATCCTGCAGGTAGCTTTCTGGACTTCCCAGTGTTTGAAAGGTTTTGTGAACAATTCTCCTTCTGCTACAATTCCTTCCATGGTACAAACTATAAGAAGCTGAAGAAGCGATATTTGGCTACTGCCCAAACGGTGGTTAGTTCCCACGGTTGGGCGGTGACGGTGCTCCCTGAACTCTTCTGTGAAAAAAGGCTTAGAAAGCATTAATCCCCCAGACTGGGCCTGGGACCCCAAAGCATTTTATTGTAAGATGGATTGCCAGGTGTCATCCATGCCCAAAGTGCCTCCAGCTACTCCACACAGTCACTTCGCTCTCCTTGGCTTCATCTTCACTCACGCCAACCCAGTCCTGTCTCCGGCGCACAATGTCAACCGGCGTCATCGGCTTGAGCAGGGGTCCTCTGAGAAGGAAGAGGAGCCACACTAAGGCTGTCAGAGGAGAATTGCAGCGGGGAACCACGATGGCCACCGCCCTTCTCATCCCTTCCTCTGAGCCCTCTCAGAAGGAGAAGCCTGGTTCTCTTGCAGAGCCGTCTCTAGGCTCCAGGGTGAGGATCATGTATAATGACTGTGACTTTCTTTACAGGTCTCTCAGTGAGCCCAGCAGTTCCGACGAGGAAGCAGGGAACTCACATGCTGCCTCCAGTGATGTCACAGTGGGGAATCCTATCTCAACCTTGAGGACGTCATGGAGCAGCGAGCCGTCCCTCCTCCAGTTAGCTTCTTTGATGCTGCAGTAACATGTATTGCCACGGGGCTTCAACCTCTCACAGTTGAAGTTCTCTTTGAAAAAACAGACATGGTATCTTCTAAGCCAGAGTATGGTGGTCATGTAGTGTCTGGTAACAGTGACCTAAGCAGTTCCAAAGACAAATCTGAGGGAAGTAATGGTAATCACTCAGGATCCTGCTGTTTGCAGAATACGACGGACCTGGGGGCAGGCCTAGACAAACAGGCTCAAACAGTAGGGTCTGCTGCATCTCAGGATCCCGCTCATTCATTCCCAGTCTGTCGCGATAGTGATTCTCCTGATGATACAGATTGGTCTGACATTTCCCAAGTACCCGAGGGTAACAGTTCCAATCCCAGTCAAAATGTCGATCCTTCTGTTGATTCCGATTGGGCTGATATATCCCCAGATCCTGATTGCACCAGGTCCAATCTCAGTCTGACTATTCGTTCTTGTGACACTACAGTATGGTCTAATGCTTCTCAAGATCCAGTCCATACCGGTCCAAATTTCAGTCAGTGTAATGATTCTTATGATAGAGCCATGTGAATTTAATCACTTCAGATCTGACTTGAAACACAGTAGCTCATACACAAGTATAAATGTTTCCTTGGAGCTGGGCTCTGCATTGAAATCCAGTACGACTTCTCTAAACCAAGATAATAGTAGAACTATGTGCCCATGTACTAGTCAATGTTTAGATGTCAGTGAAGGTACCAAGCAAAGTATTTACAAGTGTAAAGGAGCCTCTGTATTTTCCCCAACA
Source organism: Thalassophryne amazonica (assembly GCF_902500255.1). Taxonomy (NCBI): domain Eukaryota; kingdom Metazoa; phylum Chordata; class Actinopteri; order Batrachoidiformes; family Batrachoididae; genus Thalassophryne; species Thalassophryne amazonica. The sequence goes on along the minus strand of NC_047123.1, from coordinate 12,930,255 downwards.
AATGAGTCCGCTCCCAGAAAACGAATGCCCTAGTCCTGGAGTCAGTCAGAGTTTAGAGGGGAATTGAAATTAACACGGTAGTAGTGCTCATGACTTGCATCTACTCAGTTTCGACATGCGCAAGAGGACATCTGCTGAGACTACATTCGCCGCCGTGGGCCCAGGAGAGCTGCATGGCCTCGCGTCAGTTGCCGCCGTGGGCCCAGAAAGATCGGACGACTCCTCGTCAGTCTCTGCCTTAGGCCCTGGAGGGCCGTACGGACTCCAAATTGGCTCCAATATAGCCTGCAGCCAGCCGACGAGCCAGTCTCTGTTTTTTGTTTGACTCCTGCTGGCCAAAGAACCGGTCCCCTATGTCTTCAGGCAACTTTGGCTGGCCTTCCCTTCCTTCAAGGAACTTCAGCCAGCCTTCCCTTCCTTCAAGGGGTTACAGCTGGCCTCCTTGTTCTCCACCATTCTCCTTTTGTCAACAGCCAGCCCAGGTTTTCTGCGGAGGTCAGCCTATGGACTCAGTGTTTAATGGTTTATTTGTAAATCCTGGTTCCTGGAGTGATGCACCCTGGTGCAGGGGTGTTCCCACCGGCTAGCCGCCAGCCCCCGCTTTCTACGGCGGTCTGCCTATGAACTCTGGGTCTTTTGTTTCCTCTGGTTTCCAGGTTGGTTCTCACTGGTTTGGGGGTGGTCCCACCTGTCCGCCTCCTGCCCGTGGTGGGTTCTTTTGGGGGGTGGGGTTGTTGTTGGGTTTTTTATTTGGGGTTCCTGTTTTTGTCCCACGTCCACTGTTTGTGTTCTCCTGTTTTTTTTTTTTGGGGGGGGGGGGGTGTTTTGAGCTGTCGGGGGCCAGCTCTAGGTGGGGGTGGGGGGGGGGGGGTACTGTCATGCAGCCATCTGTGATGGGTTATTTTTTTGGTGTTTGTTCAGGGCTGTTCCCCTTTTTAGTCTAAGTTATTTATTTGTTTTATGTGTGTTAACAGTCCTTCGGGTTTTGTTTGATTTTTGCAGTTCCTGTCTCTGTGTTCAGGTTATGACTTGGGGGATCAAGTGTTGTATGTACTCTTCACATGGAAGTCTGTTCTCTGCTGCTCTCTGGTGTTCTCCTTTTGTCAGTACATGTTCTTTGTGTAATCAATACAGGTGTGCCTCATTAGTTCAGCTGGTTATTTAAGGTCACATTTTGAGTCTTTGCTGGTCCATTATTTGTTGCTGATGCTTCTCATGTTGTGGTGGTATGTATTATATTATTGATCATTGTAATTCTTTAAGTTTATTTGTTTGTTTGATATGTTCAGGTAATTCCCCGGGGCTCTAAGCATATTTGGCTTTTGTTTGTACTTTGTTTTGACTGTTTTTTCCCTTACCCTGTGTTCAGGGTTATTTGTATTTTAGTTGTAACTTTCCTCACTCTTGCTGTTTTTTTTTTTTTTTTTTTTTTTTTTTTTAAACCTCACCCCATTTGGATAAAGCCTATTTTTGTCAAAGCCTTACCCACTCCTGTTTTTGTATATCGGGCTCATTGACTGTTTATTAAAACTTGCCAACTTTTGTGAACGTGCCTCCTGTATTTTGGCTGTCTTGCATTTGGGTTCTATTCTGTTAAATACCTGGCTCTGAATCCTGACAGTCAAATGTTTAGCTAAATGTAGAGAGAGAACAGTAACAGTCTAATGCAAATATGTGGTCTTATTAATATACAAATAATAAATGATTAAGTTCAATGGTATGAATATTTCTTGAGGTGAAAGAATGAAAAACCATTTGTTTTACATAACAGTGAAGATACAGTAGATCCTTGTCATTTGATAGCTTATTAATTTAAAAATAATAGAAAAGGGACTTACATTTTGGTGTTCACCCCTGGTGCTTTAACGTCAACAGACGATGTAGTCCGTGATGCCGTGCACTGACTTTGTGTACAGACTGCTGTCTGCTTTCCTCACTCCAGCGAATTATTGCATCAGAAACTTGTCCCACTTTTCATCCTAACTTGTTTGATGACAGACTGGTGACAAGATGGCGCCTGTGTTTGTTTTGGCTGCTGCTCGTCTGTTGCCGCGTCAAATTTTTGTTTTGGTTCTGATCGTGTGTGCTGTTATATTAGCTTTGACAGGCAGCGGTTGTGTTTGTGCTGTAAGGACTTACGACCGCGGCTCTCTTTTCAAAATTAAAGAGTCAATGGAATGCCTCTTTAATGACTGGGATTGCTACAAAAAAAATTTCCTCCCCCATTCATGTGCCCTGCTACCTCCCAGGAATACCTGATGTTGCAATGTCCAAGTAATCCTAAAAGGAGAAGAGGCTGCAGAACGGGAGTCCAGGTTCGGGTCAGGCGTGAAGTGCGGGAGGCGGCTCGTATAGAGGGTTTTCATGTGACGTTTCGGTCACGTCATTTTGTGTTCCGTGGCCATTCTGGATTACGACGCAGTGGCCACTGATACGCTACATGCATTTGGCGAACAATTGCAGAAGCTTCAGCGTCGGTGTGAAGAAGCCTCACGGCACCGTGGCGCTGAAAGGGATCCGCCGCTACCGTAAATCCACTGCTCCCAGAATATTTTATTTTATTCAGCAATAAAATTATATAAGAATACATAAAAATACCGCCGAGGATAACACAAGAACGCTTCCAATACGGATGCTTATTTACATTATGGTCCTCGAGCACCGAGCTGCTGATCCGCAAGCTGCCCTTCTAGCGCCTGGTGAGAGAAATCGCTCAGGACTTCAAGACGACCTCCGCTTTCAGAGCTCCGCTGTGATGCTCTGCAGGAGGCCGGCGAGGCTGACCTGGTCGGCACCTTCCTAATTCACAATATCGCAGTGTGACACTGTCGGCCAGTTTGTTACATCACCACTAAATTCACTATCTGGGATAAGATACGGCTCCACTGAACCAACTGCTACACATCTATCACGATAAATAGCTTTATCTCGAGGATTTAAAGCCTCGTAATAACCGTACATTCTCTCCATTTTTCTATCACACGCCAGCCTCCTTGTAATCCAGAATGGAGACGGCATCTGTCCTGCAGCAAATCGGTCACGTGATTGAAAACCCTCTATACATCGGAGGTGTAGATGACTGTGCCCGGTCCTCCTCCTGCAGGATATGGCTGGCAGTGCTGCCCTGTTTACACATCCCACCACCCATCTGCATAACGAGGTTCGGCCTGTACGTCCCTGGTTTCCTGATGGATATGCCTGGACTTCGGGTTCATCTCGGCTCTCTGTGTGTACATCCATGGAGCAATGTTGGTCCTGCTGGTACAGCTGGGCGTCACGTGATCATGGGAGATGTCTGCAGGCAATCCCGCTGCGCCCGGTCGGCTCAACGGATTCTCGGATCAAATTACTGAATGCACGCTCCATAGCAAATAAAGCGCTCTAAGTTTTCGTCAGGAAAAACCTGGGTTTTCTTTACCTCACAGAAATGTGGCAGAGGGAAAATGAGTTAATTCATTTAAATGAGCTCTGCCCTGTGGGTTGCTTGACTGTTGGGAAGCCCTGCCCCTGCCGCCGTGGTGGAGGACTGGCTGTGGTGTACCGGGACAGGTACACATGCAGACTCTCGAGGGCAGAACACGCCCCCGGTTTCGAGGCGCTTATGATGGAAACTGGTTCCTTGGATAAGTTTTTAATGCATATTGATTTATCGCCCTCCAGGTCATGCTAGGACTTTTCTTAAGGATTTTCTTTTTTTTTTTAAACATCTATAATTTGTCTGGAAAAGGTTTTGATTATTGGTGATTTTAATTTACACTGACACTTCCAGCCCAGCGAGGGAACTTATATCAATGGCTGAGGCTTTTAATTTTAAGCAGTACGTGTCAGGCCCCACCCACACTAAAGGTCACACTTTAGATTTAGTTTTTGCATTGGGCTTGCATATTGCCAATGTGTGTGTGTGGAAGATGTTTTTCTGAGTGACCATTGCTGTGTTTTCTTTGACCTGATGGCCCCACCTGAGCCTAGATCAGTACTTACTAGGATGGAGAGGAGGATTATCACAGATGCAGTCGCTATGCAGTTCTGTGATAAATTTGACCCTTTACTTTTTAGTGAATTTACTGAAATTGATGGCTTTATGCACTGTTTTAACAGCCATTGTGCTATTTTGGATCAAATAGCACCACTTAAAGCTAATAAGGTTTCTCGTGGCTGGTTCTGTCCTTGGATCAATGATGTGATTATGAATCAAAGGAGATTATGTTGCCAGATTGAACGTTTATGGAAATCAACAAAATTGGAGGTCCACAGGCTACATTTAAGAGATCTAATATCGTCCTTAAATAAGATGTTAGAGGAGGCCAGGGCAAGCTATTTTAATCGGCTGATTGCCTCAAATAAGAGAAATCCCAAAGTGCTCTTTGACACAATTAGCTCTATTGTGTCACCTGCTGCTCCTGTAACTCCTGTTCTTCTTAAAACAAGTAGTGATGAGTTCCTTAATTTCTTCATTGACAAAGTCAGAGTCATGAAAGATAGTTTGCCACTGTCATTGCCCTCTTGTTGTGGTTCCCGGTATTTGGGACCTCCCCCTCGATGCTGGACCTCCTTTAAGCTTGTTACAATTGAAGACATTCTGTCATCAACAAAATGAAACCAACCTCTGGTATTTTGGATGTGCTTTTAGATTGTTTTTGAATGTTTTTCACTCTATTGGGCCTTGTATTGGCCATTATCCTTCTTCCCTTGTTTTTATCTTGCTTGCTTGCCTCTACTGGTGGTTGGCTCTCACTGCGGTATTGTATCACTTCCTGTTCCGGAGCACAGCAGTGTTTTGCTGTATCTGTTAGCTGTTTAATCTGCGCAGTTAGATTGATCTAGTTATCTAGATAACGATTTGTTTCCCAGTGTAATCTTCACGTGCCTTAACTAAAGCACTCCTTCTGCTGAATCACCTCTAAATTATTTACACATTATTCACTTTGTGTGTTTTTAGGAATCCGCTAGCTTAGCGCAGCTACTAGCTCTTAGCCGATTTAGCATGGCGGCTTCTCCTGTCTCTCCCGCACTTTTCTGCTCTGGGTGTGAAATGTTTAGTTATTCCTCGGCCTCCTTTAGCAGTAACGGTACTTGTAATAAGTGTAGCTTATTCATAGCTTTGGAGGCCAGGCTGGGCGAATTGGAGACTCGGCTCCGCACCGTGGAAAATGCTACAGCTAGCCAGGCCCCTGTAGTCGGTGCGGACCAAGGTAGCTTAGCCGCCGTTAGTTCCCCTCTGGCAGATCCCGAGCAGCCGGGAAAGCAGGCCGACTGGGTGACTGTGAGGAGGAAGCGTAGCCCTAAACAGAAGCCCCGTGTACACCGCCAACCCGTTCACATTTCTAACCATTTTTCCCCACTCGACGACACACCCGCCGAGGATCAAACTCTGGTTATTGGCGACTCTGTTTTGAGAAATGTGAAGTTAGCGACACCAGCAACCATAGTCAGTTGTCTTCCGGGGGCCAGAGCAGGCGACATTGAAGGAAATTTGAAACTGCTGGCTAAGGCTAAGCGTAAATTTGGTAAGATTGTAATTCACGTCGGCAGTAATGACACCCGGTTACGCCAATCGGAGGTCACTAAAATTAACATTGAATCGGTGTGTAACTTTGCAAAAACAATGTCGGACTCTGTAGTTTTCTCTGGGCCCCTCCCCAATCGGACCGGGAGTGACATATTTAGCCGCATGTTCTCCTTGAATTGCTGGCTGTCTGAGTGGTGTCCAAAAAATGAGGTGGGCTTCATAGATAATTGGCAAAGCTTCTGGGGAAAACCTGGTCTTGTTAGGAGAGACGGCATCCATCCCACTTTGGATGGAGCAGCTCTCATTTCTAGAAATCTGGCCAATTTTCTTAAATCCTCCAAACCGTGACTATCCAGGGTTGGGACCAGGAAGCAGAGTTGTAGTCTTACACACCTCTCTGCAGCTTCTCTCCCCCTGCCATCCCCTCATTACCCCATCCCCGTAGAGACGGTGTCTGCTCCCAGACCACCAATAACCAGCAAAAATCTATTTAAGTATAAAAATTCAAAAAGAAAAAATAATATAGCACCTTCAACTGCACCACAGACTAAAACAGAAATGTGGTCTATTAAACATTAGGTCTCTCTCTTCTAAGTCCCTGTTGGTAAATGATATAATAATTGATCAACATATTGATTTATTTTGCCTTACAGAAACCTGGTTACAGCAGGATGAATATGTTAGTTTAAATGAGTCAACACCCCCGAGTCACACTAACTGTCAGAATGCTCGTAGCACGGGCCGAGGCGGAGGATTAGCAGCAATCTTCCATTCCAGCTTATTAATTAATCAAAAACCCAGACAGAGCTTTAATTCATTTGAAGGCTTGACTCTTAGTCTTGTCCATCCAAATTGGAAGTCCCAAAAACCAGTTTTATTTGTTATTATCTATCGTCCACCTGGTCATTACTGTGAGTTTCTCTGTGAATTTTCAGACCTTTTGTCTGACTTAGTGCTTAGCTCAGATAAGATAATTATAGTGGGCGATTTTAACATCCACACAGATGTTGAGAATGACAGCCTCAACACTGCATTTAATCTATTATTAGACTCTATTGGCTTTGCTCAAAATGTAAATGAGTCCACCCACCACTTTAATCATATCTTAGATCTTGTTCTGACTTATGGTATGGAAATAGAAGACTTAACAGTATTCCCTGAAAACTCCCTTCTGTCTGATCATTTCTTAATAACATTTACATTTACTCTGATGGACTACCCAGCAGTGGGGAATAAGTTTCATTACACTAGAAGTCTTTCAGAAAGCGCTGTAACTAGGTTTAAGGATATGATTCCTTCTTTATGTTCTCTAATGCCATATACCAACACAGTGCAGAGTAGCTACCTAAGCTCTGTAAGTGAGATAGAGTATCTCGTCAATAGTTTTTCATCCTCATTGAAGACAACTTTGGATGCTGTAGCTCCTCTGAAAAAGAGAGCTTTAAATCAGAAGTGCCTGACTCCGTGGTATAACTCTCAAACTCGTAGCTTAAAGCAGATAACCCGTAAGTTGGAGAGGAAATGGCGTCTCACTAATTTAGAAGATCTTCACTTAGCCTGGAAAAAGAGTCTGTTGCTCTATAAAAAAGCCCTCCGTAAAGCTAGGACATCTTTCTACTCATCACTAGTTGAAGAAAATAAGAACAACCCCAGGTTTCTTTTCAGCACTGTAGCCAGGCTGACAAAGAGTCAGAGCTCTATTGAGCTGAGTATTCCATTAACTTTAACTAGTAATGACTTCATGACTTTCTTTGCTAACAAAATTTTAACTATTAGAGAAAAAATTACTCATAACCATCCCAAGGACGTATCGTTATCTTTGGCTGCTTTCAGTGATGCCGGTATTTGGTTAGACTCTTTCTCTCCGATTGTTGTAAGTTATTTTCATTAGTTACTTCATCCAAACCATCAACATGTCTATTAGACCCCATTCCTACCAGGTTGCTCAAGGAAGCCCTACCATTATTTAATGCTTCGATCTTAAATATGATCAATCTATCTTTGTTAGTTGGCTATGTACCACAGGCTTTTAAGGTGGCAGTAATTAAACCATTACTTAAAAAGCCATCACTTGACCCAGCTATCTTAGCTAATTATAGGCCAATCTCCAACCTTCCTTTTCTCTCAAAAATTCTTGAAAGGGTAGTTGTAAAACAGCTAACTGATCATCTGCAGAGGAATGGTCTATTTGAAGAGTTTCAGTCAGGTTTTAGAATTCATCATAGTACAGAAACAGCATTAGTGAAGGTTACAAATGATCTTCTTATGGCCTCGGACAGTGGACTCATCTCTGTGCTTGTTCTGTTAGACCTCAGTGCTGCTTTTGATACTGTTGACCATAAAATTTTATTACAGAGATTAGAGCATGCCATAGGTATTAAAGGCACTGCGCTGCGGTGGTTTGAATCATATTTGTCTAATAGATTACAATTTGTTCATGTAAATGGGGGAATCTTCTTCACAGACTAAAGTTAATTATGGAGTTCCACAAGGTTCTGTGCTAGGACCAATTTTATTCACTTTATACATGCTTCCCTTAGGCAGTATTATTAGACGGTATTGCTTAAATTTTCATTGTTACGCAGATGATACCCAGCTTTATCTATCCATGAAGCCAGAGGACACACACCAATTAGCTAAACTGCAGGATTGTCTTACAGACATAAAGACATGGATGACCTCTAATTTCCTGCTTTTAAACTCAGATAAAACTGAAGTTATTGTACTTTGCCCCACAAATCTTAGAAACATGGTGTCTAACCAGATCCTCACTCTGGATGGCATTACCCTGACCTCTAGTAATACTGTGAGAAATCTTGGAGTCATTTTTGATCAGGATATGTCATTCAAAGCGCATATTAAACAAATATGTAGGACTGCTTTTTTGCATTTACGCAATATCTCTAAAATTAGAAAGGTCTTGTCTCAGAGTGATGCTGAAAAACTAATTCATGCATTTATTTCCTCTAGGCTGGACTATTGTAATTCATTATTATCAGGTTGTCCTAAAAGTTCCCTAAAAAGCCTTCAGTTAATTCAAAATGCTGCAGCTAGAGTACTAACGGGGACTAGAAGGAGAGAGCATATCTCACCCATATTGGCCTCTCTTCATTGGCTTTCTGTTAATTCTAGAATAGAATTTAAAATTCTTCTTCTTATAAGGTTTTGAATAATCAGGTCCCATCTTATCTTAGGGACCTCGTAGTACCATATCACCCCAATAGCGCGCTTCTCTCTCAGACTGCAGGCTTACTTGTAGTTCCTAGGGTTTGTAAGAGTAGAATGGGAGGCAGAGCCTTCAGCTTTCAGGCTCCTCTCCTGTGGAACCAGCTCCCAATTCAGATCAGGGAGACAGACACCCTCTCTACTTTTAAGATTAGGCTTAAAACTTTCCTTTTTGCTAAAGCTTATAGTTAGGGCTGGATCAGGTGACCCTGAACCATCCCTTAGTTATGCTGCTATAGACGTAGACTGCTGGGGGGTTCCCATGATGCACTGTTTCTTTCTCTTTTTGCTCTGTATGCACCACTCTGCATTTAATCATTAGTGATCGATCTCTGCTCCCCTCCACAGCATGTCTTTTTTCTGGTTCTCTCCCTCAGCCCCAACCAGTCCCAGCAGAAGACTGCCCCTCCCTGAGCCTGGTTGTGCTGGAGGTTTCTTCCTGTTAAAAGGGAGTTTTTCCTTCCCACTGTAGCCAAGTGCTTGCTCACAGGGGGTCGTTTTGACCTTTGGGGTTTTACATAATTATTGTATGGCCTTGCCTTACAGTATAAAGCGCCTTGGGGCAACTGTTTGTTGTGATTTGGCGCTATATAAAAAAAAAATTGATTGATTGTATTGTTATAATGTTCAATATGTCTTTGTCGACTGGTGTGTTTCCTTGTTTTTTTAAACATGCTGTTGTGGAACCACGGCTAAAGAAAGCAGGATTGGACTCTACGGAACTGAAGAACTTTAGGCCAATATCAAAGACCCCCTTTTTGGCTAAAGTCTTGGAAAAGGTGGTCTGTGTGTTGTGTGGGCCGCTGAAGAGGAGGTACTGCTGGCCCACCACCACTAGAGGGCGCCCTGCCTGGAGTGCGGGCTCCAGGCACCGGAGGGCGCTGCCGCCTTACAGGAGCAGCCAGGATGACAGCTGTCACCCATCACCGGAGACAGCTGATCCCATTCACTACGGAGGTATATCAGCAGGACGGCATCTCCACCTCATTTGCCGAGATATCGTTTCTACCAGAGAGGTAACGTATCAAAGCAAATAGAGTGCATCTTTTGGATTGAGCTAGTTTTTTTGGATTACTGTTCCAACGAGAGGTGGAGGTACCTTTCCTGCTGTTCGGAGTCCTGGGTGCATACGCGCCCCCATCTAACTGTTCTTTGCTCCTCGCCAGCAGTACCAGGTCCGACACGCGGAGGCAGTGGCCACCTGGGAGTTTGGGACTTGGCGGCTCCAGTATTCCCGGGGTCCTGTGGCGGAGGAAGCCGTGTGGTTCCGGTCTTACCTTGGAGAGGCGTCTCCTGTCTTCGAGCCTGCCCACACGACACTTTTGTGAATTGACTGTTGTCCATTGCTGTGATTGGTTGTATTCGTTGTGCACATTCACAACAGTAAAGCGTTGTTATTTTGACTTACTCCATTGTCCGTTCATTTGCGCCCCCTGTTGTGGGTCCGTGTTCCTACACTTTCCCAACAGGATATCTCGGCCAGCGTCATGGATCCCGAGGGGCGTCAACCGGCTGTTGAACGGCCAATGGAAGAACAGGACGCGCAGGCGTCCGCGGGAGGGGTAATCGGTGAGTTGCAGCGGATCCTCACCGCTTTCACGACTCGGTTGGATTTCATGACCGAGCAGAACGTCCTCCTGAACCGCAGGGTGGAGGCTCTCGCCGCGCAGGTGGAAGCGCGCCCTCCAGGCGCCGCTGCGGCTCTCCCTCCCGTAGATCCTGTGCGTAACGTTGACGTTCCACTGGTTGTTCAACGACCTCTCCCTCCTTCCCCGGAAGCATACATAAGCCCTCCAGAGCCGTACGGAGGCTGTGTGGAGACGTGCGCGGATTTTCTGATGCAGTGTTCGCTCGTCTTCGCACAGCGTCCCGTTATGTACGCGACCGATGCTAGTATAGTAGCTTATGTCATAAACCTGCTTCACAGTGAGGCACGCGCTTGGGCTACAGCGCTCTGGGAGCAGAATTCACGGCTCCTTCTGACATACGATGGGTTTGTGAGGGGGCTCAGAACCGTGTTCGATCACCCTAATAGAGGAGAAACCGCTTCAACTGTGCTACTGTCAATGAGACAGGGGCGCCGGAGCGCAGCTGTTTATGCAGTCGACTTCCGCATCGCGGCTGCGAGATCCGGCTGGAATAACGCTGCCCTCCGCGCCGCCTTTGTAAACGGACTGTCTTTGGTTCTCAAGGAGCACCTGGTGGCTAAGGACGAACCGCGGGATTTAGACGGGCTTATCGATCTTGTCATATGGTTGGACAACCGGTTAGAAGAACATCGGCGGGAACGAGACGAAGGGCGTGGCCGGGCACGCGCTGTCCCTCTCCCTTCGGGTTCCGACCGCGCTCCGCCTTCCCCACGCTCCACGGCCCCTGCGCTCCGTGGGGCCACAGCTCCCCCTACTGACGAAGCTATGGACACGAGTAGGGCAACATTTAGGGCACCAGCTGCACAGAGGAGACGGGCCCATGGAGCTTGTTTTGTTTGTGGTGCACTAGAGCACCATGTGAGAGACTGCCCCGAGCGGTTACAACACCAACGCCCGCCCCTAGAGACTGGGCTAGGGGTGGGCCGAGACATTCACATGGGACACACCCACATTGCTACACGACTCCCAGTCACGATCCTGTATGAGGATTTAACCCTGAAGGCCCCAGCACTGGTGGACACGGGCTCTGAGGGGAATCTGTTGGACTGCAGATGGGCCAGGGAGATAGGGCTCCCTCTGGTGGCGCTTACCTCGCCTGTGCAGGTTCGAGCACTAGATGGCTCCCTGCTCCCTTCGATCACACATAAGACACCACCTGTAACGCTGGTGGTGTCAGGAAACCACCGGGAGGTGATCGAGTTTTTTGTGACTCAGGCCACTTCCCGTGTGGTTTTAGGCTTTCCCTGGATGTTGAAGCACAATCCCCGGATTGATTGGCCGTCCGGGGTAGTGGTTCAGTGGAGCGAGACCTGCCATCGGGTGTGTCTAGGTTCCTCGGTTCCTCCCGGCTCCCAAGCTAAGGAGGAGGTCAGAGTCCCGCCCAATCTGGGGACGGTGCCGGTGGAGTACCACGACCTTGTCGACGTGTTCAGCAAGGATCTGGCGCTCACACTCCCCCCCCCACCGTCCGTACGATTGTGCCATCGATTTGGTTCCAGGCAGTGGGTTCCCGTCCAGTAGACTGTACAACCTCTCACGGCCTGAGCGCGAATCAATGGAGACCTACATCCGGGACTCGTTAGCTGCCGGGTTGATCCGAAATTCCACCTCCCCGATGGGCGCAGGTTTCTTTTTCGTGGGTAAAAAAGATGGCGGACTTCGTCCATGCATCGATTATAGGGGGCTGAACGAAATCACGGTTCGCAACCGATACCCGTTACCCCTGTTGGATTCGGTGTTCACGCCCCTGCATGGAGCCAAGATTTTTACCAAGCTTGATCTTAGAAACGCGTATCATCTGGTTCGGATCCGGAAGGGAGACGAGTGGAAGACGGCATTCAACACCCCCTTAGGTCACTTTGAGTACCTGGTCATGCCATTCGGCCTCACAAACGCCCCCGCGACGTTCCAAGCCTTGGTTAACGACGTATTGCGGGACTTCCTGCACCGGTTCGTCTTCGTATATCTAGACGATATACTCATCTTTTCTCCGGATCCTGAGACTCATGTCCGGCATGTACGTCAGGTCCTGCAGTGGTTGTTAGAGAACCGGCTGTTTGTGAAGGGCGAGAAGTGTGAGTTCCACCGCACTTCTTTGTCCTTCCTGGGGTTCATCATCTCCTCCAACTCCGTCGCTCCTGATCCGGCCAAGGTTGCGGCAGTGAGAGACTGGCCCCAACCAACAAGCCATAGGAAGTTGCAACAGTTCCTAGGCTTTGCTAATTTCTACAGGAGGTTCATTAAGGGCTACAGTCAGGTAGTTAGCCCCCTGACAGCCCTGACCTCACCAAAAGTTCCCTTCACCTGGTCGGATCGGTGCGATGCCGCGTTTAAGTAGTTGAAACGGCGCTTCTCGTCTTCACCCGTTCTGGTGCAGCCCGATCCTAGTCGCCAGTTAGTGGTTGAAGTGGACGCCTCGGACTCAGGGATAGGAGCCGTGCTGTCCCAGAGCGGGAAGACCGATAAGGTCCTTCACCCGTGTGCCTATTTTTCCCGCAGGTTGACCCCAGCCGAACGGAACTATGACGTCGGCAATCGAGAGCTCCTTGCAGTGAAAGAGGCTCTTGAGGAGTGGAGACATCTGTTGGAGGGAACGTCCGTGCCATTCACGGTTTTCACTGACCACCGGAACCTGGAGTATATCAGGACCGCCAAGCGACTGAACCCCAGGCAAGCCCGCTGGTCACTGTTCTTCGGCCGTTTTGACTTCCGGATCACCTACCGTCCCGGGACCAAAAACCAAAGATCGGATGCCTTGTCCCGGGTACACGAAGATGAGGTCAAAACGGAGCCGTCGGATCCCCCGGAACCCATCATCCCGGAGTCCGCTATCGTGGCCGCCCTCACCTGGGACGTGGAGAAAACCGTCCGGGAGGCCCTGACACGAGACCCGGACCCCGGAACCGGACCGAAGAACAAACTCTACGTCCCACCAGAAGCCAGGGCTGCAGTTCTGGACTTCTGTCATGGTTCTAAGCTCTCCTGTCACCCTGGGGTGCGAAGAACCGTGGCAGTCGTCCGGCAGCGCTTCTGGTGGGCGTCCCTGGAGGCCGACGTCCGGGGTTACATCCAGGCCTGTACTACCTGTGCCAGGGGCAAGGCGGATCACCGTAAGACACCGGGATTGCTACAGCCGCTGCCCGTGCCTCATCGCCCCTGGTCCCACATCGGCCTGGATTTTGTCACGGGTCTCCCGCCGTCCCAGGGAAACACCGTCGTCCTCACGATAGTGGACCGATTCTCCAAGGCGGCCCACTTCGTGGCCCTCCCGAAGCTCCCAACGGCCCAGGAGACAGCGGACCTCCTAGTCCACCACGTCGTCCGTCTGCATGGGATACCATCAGACATCGTCTCCGATCGCGGTCCCCAGTTCTCCTCGCAGGTTTGGAGGAGCTTTTGCCGGGAACTGGGGGCCACGGTCAGTCTCTCGTCCGGGTACCACCCCCAGACCAACGGACAAGCAGAACGGGCAAACCAGGAGATGGAGCAAACCTTGCGCTGTGTGACAGCCGCGCACCCGACGGCCTGGAGTACCCACCTGGCCTGGATCGAGTACGCGCACAACAGTCAAGTGTCGTCCGCCACCGGCCTCTCCCCCTTTGAGGTGTGTTTGGGGTATCAACCCCCGTTGTTTCCGGTGGTTGAGGGGGAGGTCGGTGTGCCCTCGGTCCAGGCCCACCTACGGAAGTGCCGTCGGGTGTGGCGTGCCGCCCGTTCTGCTTTGTTGAAGGCCCGGACGAGGGCGAAGAACCATGCAGACCGGCAGCGGGCCCCGGCTCCCACGTATCGTCCAGGGCAGGAGGTCTGGTTGTCCACCAAAGACATTCCCCTTCAAGTGGACTCCCCGAAACTGCAAGAACGATACATCGGCCCCTACAAAATACTCAAGGTCATCAATCCCGCCGCAGTGAGGCTCCGGCTTCCGGCCTCACTGCGGATTCACCCGGTATTCCATGTGTCAAGGATTAAACCCCATCACACCTCACCCCTCTGCACTCCGGGTCCGGCGCCACCTCCTGCCCGGATCATCGACGGAGAGCCGGCTTGGACCGTGCGCCGGCTCCTCGACGTCCGGCGAATGGGCCGGGGTTTTCAGTATCTGGTGGACTGGGAGGGGTACGGCCCCGAAGAACGCTCCTGGGTGAAGAAGGGCTTCATCCTGGACCCGGCCCTCCTGGCCGACTTCTACCGTCACCACCCTGACAAACCCGGTCGTGCGCCAGGAGGCGCCCGTTGAGGGGGGGGTCCTGTTGTGTGGGCCGCTGAAGAGGAGGTACTGCTGGCCCACCACCACTAGAGGTCGCCCTGCCTGGAGTGCGGGCTCCAGGCACCGGAGGGCGCTGCCGCCTTACAGGAGCAGCCAGGATGACAGCTGTCACCCATCACCGGAGACAGCTGATCCCAATCACTACGGAGGTATATCAGCAGGACGGCATCTCCACCTCATTTGCCGAGATATCGTTTCTACCAGAGAGGTAACGTATCAAAGCAAATAGAGTGCATCTTTTGGATTGAGCTAGTTTTTTTGGATTACTGTTACAACGAGAGGTGGAGGTACCTTTCCTGCTGTTCGGAGTCCTGGGTGCATACGCGCCCCCATCTAACTGTTCTTTGCTCCTCGCCAGCAGTACCAGGTCCGACACGCGGAGGCAGTGGCCACCTGGGAGTTCGGGACTTGGCGGCTCCAGTGTTCCCGGGGTCCTGTGGCGGAGGAAGCCGTGTGGTTCCGGTCTTACCTTGGAGAGGCGTCTCCTATCTTCGAGCCTGCCCACACGACACTTTTGTGAATTGACTGTTGTCCATTGCTGTGATTGGTTGTATTCGTTGTGCACATTCACAACAGTAAAGCGTTGTTATTTTGACTTACTCTATTGTCCGTTCATTTGCGCCCCCTGTTGTGGGTCCGTGTTCCTACACTTTTCCAACACTGTGTTCAACTTAAATCATTTTTGCAGACTAACAACATCTATGACACATTTCAGTCCAGGTACCGTAAGTTTCATTCCACTGAAACCGCCCTGTTGAAGGTGTCTAGTGACATTGTCATGGCCGCTGATAGCGGTAAATGTTCTGTGCTGGTTTTATTAGATCTGTCACCTGCATTCGATACCGTTGACCATGGCATTTTGATTAATAGACTGCGGGATACGGTTGGCATATCAGGTCCTGTATTAGAGTGGTTTAGCTCTTACTTGGTTGGTAGAACTCTTAGTGTTTCCATGAACAGTGTGATGTCTGAATCTGCTGATCTT
Source organism: Thalassophryne amazonica (assembly GCF_902500255.1). Taxonomy (NCBI): domain Eukaryota; kingdom Metazoa; phylum Chordata; class Actinopteri; order Batrachoidiformes; family Batrachoididae; genus Thalassophryne; species Thalassophryne amazonica. Next base: position 12,914,620 of record NC_047123.1, on the reverse strand, counting down.
TTGTGGGGTGTGCCGCAGGGCTCAGTCCTGGGTCCGATTTTGTTCCTGCTGTATATCCTACCTCTTGGTAAGCTGATCCAGCAGTTCTGTGATGTGTCCTACCATTTGTATGCCAATGACTTGCAGCTGTACAGTTCTTTTAAGACAACTGAAGCCCATAAAATTTGTTCTCTCAGTTGTCTCACTAAAATTACAGAATGGCTCACTGAAAACAGCCTGCAGTTGAATTCGAATAAGACTGAGACATTGATTGTAGCTCCAGATAGTGCTATGTCTGTTATTAAGAATCACCTTGGTAATCTGAGCAGCTCTGGTATCATTTTGGATGGAGGGATGTCTTTGGAACATCACACTCTCGTTAAGAACTGTTTTTTCCAAATTCGGAACATTTCCAAATTATGCAGAATGGTGGCTTTTAATGAGCTAAAGATGATTGTACATGCATTTGTTTCTTCGTGACTTGATTATTGTAACAGTCCCTTTACATGCCTCAATAAGAAAGAGCTGGCCTGCCTGCACGTAGTGCAAAACTCTGCTGCACGACTTCTTACCTGCGCCCACCGGAGAATGCATATTACTCCTGTCCTCAAGTCTTTACATTGGCTCCCTGTTTTTTTACAGGATCAATTACAAAATCCTAGTGCTGACCTTTAGAGCTCTACATGGACAGGCACCGGAATACATTAAGGACCTGATCCAGCATTATATTTCCAGCAGGAGTTTGAGGTCTTCCAATCAGAACCTGCTGATGGTTCCCCAAACTTGTTTTAAAACTCGAGGGGACAGATCTTTTAAAGCTGTGGCAACTCGCCTCTGGAATGAGCTTCCCTGTTCCCTTCGCTCACTGGATTCTGTGGATGTTTTTAGACAGCAACTAGAGACACATTTTTTTTTAAACTGGCATTTTAGTTTCAATTTATTGTATTGTTTTATATTTGTATGTGTTTATATTGTCTACAACCCCTGGCAATAATTATGGAATCACCGGCCTCGGAGGATGTTCATTCAGTTGTTTAATTTTGTAGAAAAAAGCAGATCACAGACATGACACAAAACTCAAGTCATTTCAAATGGCAACTTTATGGCTTTAAGAAACACTATAAGAAATCAGGAAAAATAATTGTGGCGGTCAGTAACGGTTACTTTTTTAGACTAAGCAGAGGGAAAAAAATGGACTCACTCAATTCTGAGGAATAAATTATGGAATCACCCTGTAAATTTTCATCCCCAGAACTAACACCTGCAACAAATCAAATCTGCTCGTTAGTCTGCATCTAAAAAGGAGTGATCACACCTTGGAGAGCTGTTGCACCAAGTGGACAGACATGAATCATGGCTCCAACACGAGAGATGTCAATTGAAACAAAGGAGAGGATTATCAAACTCTTAAAAGGATATGTCATTCAAAGCGCATATTAAACAAATATGTAGGACTGCCTTTTTGCATTTACGCAATATCTCTAAAATCAGAAAGGTCTTGTCTCAGAGTGATGCTGAAAAACTAATTCATGCATTTGTTTCCTCTAGGCTGGACTATTGTAATTCATTATTATCAGGTTGTCCTAAAAGTTCCCTAAAAAGCCTTCAGTTGGTTCAGAATGCTGCAGCTAGAGTACTGACGGGGACTAGCAGGAGAGAGCATATCTCACCCGTGTTGGCCTCCCTTCATTGGCTTCCTGTTAATGCTAGAATAGAATTTAAAATTCTTCTTCTTACTTATAAGGTTTTGAATAATCAGGTCCCATCTTATCTTAGGGACCTCATAGTACCATATTACCCCATTAGAGCGCTTCGCTCTCAGACTGCGGGCTTACTTGTAGTTCCTAGGGTTTGTAAGAGTAGAATGGGAGGCAGAGCCTTCAGCTTTCAGGCTCCTCTCCTGTGGAACCAGCTCCCAATTCAGATCAGGGAGACAGATACCCTCTCTACTTTTAAGATTAGGCTTAAAACTTTCCTTTTCGCTAAGGCTTATAGTTAGGGCTGGATCGGGTGACCCTGGACCATCCCTTGGTTATGTTGCTTTAGACGTAGACTGTGTTTCATAATTATTGTATGGCCTTGCCTTGCAATGTGGAGCGCCTTGGGGCAACTGTTGTGATTTGGCGCTATACAAGAAAAAAGTTGATTGATTGATTGATTAAAAGAGGGTAAATCATCACGCAATGTTGCAAAAGATGTTGGTTGTTCACAGTCAGCTGTGTCTAAACTCTGGACCAAATACAAACAACATGGGAAGGTTGTTAAAGGCAAACATACTGGTAGACCAAGGAAGACATCAAAGCGTCAAGACAGAAAACTTAAAGCAATATGTCTGAAAAATCGAAAATGCACAAAACAAATGAGGAACGAATGGGAGGAAACTGGAGTCAACGTCTGTGACCGAACTGTAAGAAACCGCCTAAAGGAAATGGGATTTACATACAAAAAAGCTAAACGAAAGCCATCATTAACATCTAAACAGAAAAAAACAAGGTTATAATGGGCTAAGGAAAAGCAATCGTGGACTGTGGATGACTGGATGAAAGTCATATTCACTGATGAATCTCGAATCTGCATTGGGCAAGGTGATGATGCTGGAACTTTTGTTTGGTGCCGTTCCAATGAGATTTATAAAGATGACTGCCTGAAGAGAACATGTAAATTTCCACAGTCATTGATGATATGGGGCTGCATGTCAGGTAAAGGCACAGGGGAGATGGCTGTCATTACATCATCAATAAATGCACAAGTTTACATTGATATTTTGGACACTTTTCTTATCCCATCAATTGAAAGGATGTTTGGGGATGATGAAATCATTTTTCAAGGTGATAATGCATCTTGCCATAGAGCAAAAACTGTGAAAACATTCCTTGCAAAAAGACACACAGGGTCAATGTCATGGCCTGCAAATAATCCGGATCTTAATCCAAATGAAATCTTTGGAAGTTGTAGAAAATTGTTGTTATTGGAGCGTTCTTTTGTTTTTCATGATTCCTTATTTTTTTTTTCCTCAAAATTGAGTGATTCCAAATTTTTTTCCCTCTGCTTGGTCTAAAAAGTAACCGTTACTGACCGCCACAATTTTTTTTTCCTGATTTCTTATAGTGTTTCTTAAAGCCAGATAGTTGCCATTTGAAATGACTTTAGTTTTGTGTCGTGTCTGTGATCTGATTTTTTTTTTTCTACAAAATTAAACAACAGAATGAACATCCTCCGAGGCCGGTGATTCCACATTTTTGCCAGGGGTTGTACACTCAACAAAAATATAAACGCAACACTTTTGGTTTTGCTCCCATTTTGTATGAGATGAACTCAAAGATCTAAAACTTTTTCCACATACACAATATCACCATTTCCCGCAAATTGTTGTGGGCTGGGGTGTTTGGCTGGCTTGGTTTTTGTTTTCTGTTTCTCCCACCAGGTGGTATGCATTCAGGACTGAGTGGCTGAGCATTAGGACCTCACCCTGAGCACCTGAGGCTTGTTTTCACATGCAGGTCATCAGGACTCACAGCTGTGGTGTATTTTGTCTTGATCAGAGATTGCTGCATTTAAACCTTGAATGCACAGTGTGTGATTGCCAGAGACTCGACCTTGTGAGCAGACGTGTGAGATCGACGTCAGGACAACAATCTCACCATCACGGACGCAGAGACCGCTCCAGGTTTGACGCCACAGTCTGTGAAGGAGGATTGGGTGAGGTCTCACGCTCTTCAGCACACTTCCTGAGGTAATTTGGTTCTGGTGACTTTTATGAAGTAATGACAGTGGATTTGGTGTCCCTCACACCTTGTTGTATCGAGCTGTCACGTTATGCTATTTGTCTAATCAGCTTCTGCTGCAGTGGAGATTTGAACTGAGTTGTTCCGTGCCTGCAGGGTGAGAAGCTGATGTATAGATTTAAGCCAGGAAGTGTTTGCTGATTGCGTGCACCTTTGAGTTGTCTCTCTGTGTGGAGTTGGACTCACCTCCATGTTTTCTTTCTTCACAAACTTGGTTTGTCGCGGCCACCTGGGGGGGTGTCGGCGGGGTCCCTGGGTCCGAACTGCTGTGGCTCCGGACCGTTTGCGCTGTTGAGAGCGCGCCGTGTTTCCACCTCACCAGACCGCGGACTTTTTAGTTGTTTAGCACTTCACCCACTGTTATGTTTATTAAATTCTGTTACCTTTTGAACCGTGCACTACATATTTTATGCTGGGTCCTTTCAAACGCTGGGTCGGTGCTCCGACCGCGTCCGAAACATAACACAAATATTGTTCACAAATCAGTCTAAATCTGTGATAGTGAGCACTTCTCCTTTGCTGAGATAATCCATCCCACCTCACAGGTGTGCCATATCAAGATGCTGATTAGACACCATGATTAGTGCACAGGTGTGCTTTAGACTGTCCACAATAAAAGGCCACTCTGAAAGGTGCAGTTTTATCACACAGCACAATGCCACAGATGTCGCAAGATTTGAGGGAGCGTGCAATTGGCATGCTGACAGCAGGAATGTCAACCAGAGCTGTTGCTCGTGTATTGAATGTTCATTTCTCTACCATAAGCCATCTCCAAAGGCGTTTCAGAGAATTTGGCAGTACATCCAACCAGCCTCACAACCGCAGACCACGTGTAACCACACCAGCCCAGGACCTCCACATCCAGCATCTTCACCTCCAAGATTGTTTGAGACCAGCCACTCGGACAGCTGCTGAAACAATCGGTTTGCATAACCAAAGAATTTCTGCACCAACTGTCAGAAACCATCTCAGGGAAGCTCATCTGCATGCTCGGCGTCCTCATCGGGGTCTCGCCCTGACTCCAGTTCGTCGTCGTAACCGACTTGAGTGGGCAAATGCTCACATTCGCTGGCGTTTGGCACGTTGGAGAGCTGTTCTCTTCACGGATGAATCCCGGTTCACACTGTTCAGGGCAGATAGCAGACAGCTTGTGTGGCGTCGTGTGGGTGAGCAGTTTTCTGATGTCAGTGTTGTGGATCGAGTGGCCCATGGTGGCGGTGGGGTTATGGTATGGGCAGGCGTCTGTTATGGATGAAGAACACAGGTGCATTTTATTGATGGCATTTTGAATGCACAGAGATACCGTGACGAGATCCTGAGGCCCATTGTTGTGGCAACATCCAAGAACATCACCTCATGTTGCAGCAGGATAATGCACGGCCCCATGTTGCAAGGATCTGTCCACAATTCTTGGAAGCTGAAAATGTCCCAGTTGTTGCATGGCCGGCATACTCACCGGACATGTCACCCATTGAGCATGTTTGGGATGCTCTGGACCGGTGTATACAACAGCGTGTACCAGTTCCTGCCAATATCCAGCAACTTCGCACAACCATTGAAGAGGAGTGGACCAACATTCCACAGGCCACAATTGACAACCTGATCAACTCTATGCGAAGGAGATGTGTTGCACTGCATGAGGCAAATGGTGGTCACACCAAATACTGACTGGTATCCCCCCAATAAAACAAAACTGCACCTTTCAGAGTGGCCTTTTATTGTGGACAGTCTAAGGCACACCTGTGCACTAATCATGGTGTCTAATCAGCATCTTGATATGGCACACCTGTGAGGTGGGATGGATTATCTCAGCAAAGGAGAAGTGCTCACTATCACAGATTTAGACTGGTTTGTGAACAATACAACCCCTGGCAAAAATTATGGAATCACCGGCCTCGGAGGATGTTCATTCAGTTGTTTAATTTTGTAGAAAAAAAAGCAGATCACAGACATGACACAAAACTAAAGTAATTTCAAATGGCAACTTTCTGGCTTTAAGAAACACTATAAGAAATCAAGAAAAAAAAGATTGTGGCAGTCAGTAACTGTTACTTTTTTAGACCAAGCAGAGGAAAAAAATATGGAATCACTCAATTCTGAGGAAAAAATTATGGAATCACCCTGTAAATTTTCATCCCCCAAACTAACACCTGCATCAAATCAGATCTGCTCGTTGACATTGACCCTATGTGTCTTTTTGCAAGGAATGTTTTCGCAGTTTTTGCTCTATGGCAAGATGCATTATCATCTTGAAAAATGATTTCATCATCCCCAAACATCCTTTCAATTGTCCAAAATATAAACGTAAACTTGTGCATTTATTGATGATGTAATGACAGCCATCTCCCCAGTGTCTTTACCTGACATGCAGCCCCCGTATCATCAATGACTGTGGAAATTTACATGTTCTCTTCAGGCAGTCATCTTTATAAATCTAATTGGAACGGCACCAAACAAAAGTTCCAGCATCATCACCTTACCTGATGCAGATTCGAGATTAATCACTGAATATGACTTTCATCCAGTCATCCACAGTCCACGATTGCTTTTCCTTAGCCCATTGTAACCTTGTTTTTTTCTGTTTAGTTGTTAATGATGGCTTTTGTTTAGCTTTTTTGTATGTAAATCCCATTGCCTTTAGGCGGTTTCTTACAGTTCGGTCACAGACGTTGACTCCAGTTTCCTCCCATTCGTTCCTCTTTTGTTTTGTTGTGCATTTTTGATTTTTGAGACATATTGCTTTAACTTTTCTGTCTTGACGCTTTGATGTCTTCCTTGGTCTACCAGTATGTTTGCCTTTAACAACCTTCCCATGTTGTTTGTATTTGGTCCAGAGTTTAGACACAGCTGACTGTGAACAACCAACATCTTTTGCAACATTGCATGATGATTTACCCTCTTTTAAGAGTTTGATAATCCTCTCCTTTGTTTCAACTGACATCTCTCATGTTGGAGCCATGATTCATGTCAGTTCACTTGGTGCAACAGCTCTCCAAGGTGTGATCACTCCTTTTTAGATGCAGACTAATGAGCAGATCTGATTTGATGCAGGTGTTAGTTTGGGGGATGAAAATTTACAGGGTGATTCCATAATTTTTTCCTCAGAATTGAGTGATTCCATATTTTTTTCCTCTGCTTGGTCTAAAAAAGTAACCGTTACTGACTGCCACAATCTTTTTTTCTTGATTTCTTATAGTGTTTCTTAAAGCCAGAAAGTTGCCATTTGAAATTACTTTAGTTTTGTGTCATGTCTGTGATCTGCTTTTTTTTCTACAAAATTAAACAAATGAATGAACATCTTCCGAGGCTGGTGATTCCATAATTTTTGCCAGGGGTTATATTTGAGGGAAATGGTGATATTGTGTATGTGGGTAAAGTTTTAGACCTTTGAGTTCATCTCATACAAAATGGGAGTTGAGTGTATATTGTGTGAAGCACTTTGTGACCTTGGTCTGTGAAAAGTGCTATATAAATAAAGCTTACTTACTTACTTACTCACTAACTTCATCCTGACAGCTCTTCCTGCCTCCAGACAGCTTATGGCGCAGTGGATTTGGTTTTTTTGCATTAGAAGAATTGGCATCAATTAGGTCCTTGAAATCATTGTCCGCCAGCAGAACAACCTCCGCTATGTTTAGCTAAACGCGCCCCGGTCGTGTGAGCATGCGCAGTGGTCAGGATGTGCAATAGCACATTTCGTATAGCACCAAAATTGCACGCTAAAAAGAACTACCATAATTTCCGGACTACAGAGCGCACCCACCAACTTTAAAAAGAAAATGTACATAAATAAGACTCGTCTATAAGCCGTGGGTCTCCATGTTGTAGAATGAGATAATTACACAGAAAGATGTTACACAGGAAGATTTTTTTAAACTTTTAATTAAATATGTACCATAAATGCTTTCCGCCCCTGAAGTGTTACACGTAAATATTGACGTACACGTCACCCAGCTCACGGATGCTGTCTCTGCTCCAGACGAAGAACTGAGTAATTTTAAGCTTTTCTTGAGATTTCATCACGTGCAGCCAGGATCGGATGGAGTCTGTGATAAATGAGACGTTAATGAGGCGCTGTGACTTTTTTGATTTGTGCACCAAGACAGAGAACCGGTTTGGAAGGGTGGTGGTGGTGGTGGGGGGAGACGGCCCCGCTAACTGATCTGAAAGTGCAAAGTGCCAGAGAGGGATTTTTCTTCACTAAAACAAATGGGTAAGATTTTATATTTACACTGTGTGTGAGTTTATACCGCATCAAGAATGCAGCTTTCAGGAAATCAATTGACAGCATCAATTGATGTATTTCGACTTCTGAAAAAGCCTGTAAAAAATCCATAAATTAGCCGCATCATTCTAAAAGCTGCAGTGTTCAAAGTGTGTGAAAAAAGTAGCGGCTTGTAATCTGGAAATGATCAATTAAACACACTGGCAAATGGTATGAATAATTCATGTTACATGACATGCAAGCCGCCAATCAAATGACACGGATCCACTTAGCCGTTATACAAGTAAGGATTAAACAACTCGATGCCGTGCATTATACGGTTTGAATGCACGACGCGGAGTCTAAAACACCACAATGCAAAGCGGAGTGGTGTTACTCCACGAAGTGCACTCAAAATGTATAATGCACAGCTTCGAGTTGTTTAATCCGCTTATACCATGGTCCCACACAGTGACCTAACACACAAATATTTATTTAAGTTAACAGAACTTATTAAAAATGTGTGAATATTTGGGACTATTTTATACCAGTCTCAAGATATTTTGTCTCCGATGCGCTTACCGAGTCTGTGGGCTCGCGCCGCAGTGGGCCACTCACACCGCCCCACTCTACTGTTTCGAGCTGCGGCCAACAGGGCCAGAAACTACGCTCACTGTTTTGATGCGGAGCCCTTAAGGATAGAACCGTTATCTTCTTTCCCGTCGCCAATCTTGTCCAGTTCATCCGATGTTAAATCTTTATGCCGTTGCTTTTGCTGTTCTTCTTGTTTGCTCTCCTCCTCTTTCCATTCCTCAAACGTTTTATTTTGGTCAAAAATATTAAAATTCACTTGGAAATCCACGTTTTATCGCGTTTCTGTCATTCACCTGTCAAAACACAGCTGATCTGCGCCAACTGATTTGCGCATTGCTGTGGTGACGACCAGAGCCGAGTGATTATAACAGTGACTTAACTCGCCGAACTACATCTGCGTATATACGAAAATAATGCACGCCAGTTAGATGTGGAATTCTCACCGACCATGTACAGTAATGACACCGTATTCTAATCCATATGACAGACTGTGTGTTATAGTTTTGTCGTCATCACGAATCACAAGTTGTGTGAAGACTCTGGGGTGGAAAAATTTAATTTTTTGAAGATTTTTTTTTTTTTTTTTTGGTGGGTAAATAGGCCTGAAAATGCACCAGAATGCATCTGAGATTTTATGTTTTTCTGCAAGGTGAAGAGAAGTGCTGCAGCTTCACTGGAATAATTAGGTGATGGGTGAATGGAAGGAAGTGAATATGTGAATGTATATTGATAAATTCTAGTCTGCTATTCTTTTTGTTTTTTGGGGGGTTTTTTGTCTCTCAGCTATCTACCTGTGCAAGCGGACCATGCAGAATAAGACCAGGCTGGAGCTGGCAGATTATGAAGCGGTGAGTCATTGCTGTAAAATTTCAAGGTTTTTAATCAAAACCAATTTGACTTTATTGATTATTATGATGCCCTTGAGGCAGAAATACAAAACTCATTAACATATATGTAAGCATGGTCTGTGTGGTGGTGTGTGGTGGTTGGGGTTTGACAGTGCTGCAGCCTTCCAAGAAATCCACAAATTTCATACTTTCTCTACCACAAAACGTATTTGATCATTTCCTTCTCAAATAACTGCCCAGGAAAGCAGAAGCTGGTGGGGGATTATGGAAGTTCACCAGCACTCCAAACCTTTCATCAACAAGGTTCTGAACCATTCTAGCAGTGATGAAACAGCCACATCAACCACCACAGTGGAAAAGGAATTTTTTCAAATTTTTAAGTGCAACTCCATCTGGCTCACCAACAGATGACCATGTTCATTTGTTGTCATCAGTTCATTCATCTTATGTTTCGTGGAAGATGTATTAAGGGCACCACTCACTAATTTGCAGTTGTATGTGGGTGTTATGGTCGCTAAAGGCAATTGCTGGCTCTGCATGCCGTTCTTTTTGAGTCATGTGTGTAAATACAACCCCTGGCAAAAATTATGGAATCACCGGCCTCGGAGGATGTTCATTCAGTTGTTTAATTTTGTAGAAAAAAAGCAGATCACAGACATGACACAAAACTAAAGTAATTTCAAATGGCAACTTTCTGGCTTTAAGAAACACTAAGAAATCAGGAAAAAAATTGTGGCAGTCAGTAACGGTTACTTTTTTAGACCAAGCAGAGGGAAAAAATATGGAATCACTCAATTCTGAGGATTATGGAATCATGAAAAACAAAAGAACGCTCCAACACATCACTAGTATTTTGTTGCACCACCTCTGGCTTTTATAACAGCTTGCAGTCTCTGAGGCATGGACTTAATGAGTGACAAACAGTACTCTTCATCAATCTGGCTCCAACTTTCTCTGATTGCTGTTGCCAGATCAGCTTTGTAGGTTGGAGCCTTGTCATGGACTATTTTCTTCAACTTCCACCAAAGATTTTCAATTGGATTAAGATCCGGACTTTTTGCAGGCCATGACATTGACCCTATGTGTCTTTTTGCAAGGAATGTTTTCACAGTTTTTGCTCTATGGCAAGATGCATTATCATTTTGAAAAATGATTTCATCATCCCCAAACATCCTTTCAATTGATGGGATAAGAAAAGTGTTGAAAATATCAACGTAAACTTGTGCATTTATTGATGATGTAATGACAGCCATCTGCCTTTACCTAACATGACTGCCTTTCCCTAACATGCAGCCCCATATCAAAACAACTGAATGAACATCTTCCGAGGCCGGTGATTCCATCATTTTTGCCAGGGGTTGTACACACACACACACAATAATAATAATATGGTCATAAGTCAACACAATCCCATGGAAAGTATTTTGTAGGGATGAGCGAGTACACCACTATCTGTATCTGTACTTGGAGTGGTGGGGTCTTAAGTGGGCGTGAGCGTGGTTTAACCAGAAATGGGCGGGGCTTAATCAGTACATTATTTTAAGCCTGAAATTGATATACGAGGTCTGTCAATAAAGTAACGGTCCTTTTTAATTTTCCCAAAAACTATATGGATTTCATTCATATGTTTTTACGTCAGACATGCTTGAACCCTCGTGCGCATGCGTGAGTTTTTCCACGCCTGTCAGTGACGTCATTCGCCTGTGAGCACGCCTTGGGAAGGAGTGGTCCCACCCCCTCGTCGGATTTTCATTGTCTGGAAATGGCGGAATGAAAAGGACTTTTTTTCCATCAGAATTTTTTCAGAAGCTGTTAGAGACTGGCACCTGGAAACCATTCGAAAAATTTATCTGGCTTTCGGTTAAAATTTTACGGGCTTCACAGAGAATAAGGACTGTTACTACAGCTTTAAGGACCCCTTTAAGAACTCTCGGCACGCCATGCTCCGAGCTGCGACGATGCGACACAAACCACCGGACCATTTCTAAACGGATGGCTCTGTGGATACGAGACCATTGTGTTTTCTTTCTCTGGTTATCACAAGAGCTGGACATCATCCATTTTCCAGCAGATTTCACTTTTAACAAGAGATTTTGTCATGGAAAGCCGCGCGGAGGCTTCGCGCATCACGACCAGATTCAAATCAATGATTTTGATCACAAAAGTAAGAGAACTATTTATAGAACAAGTTTTTTATTAACGCAGAACATGAATATTCTTACGTGTATGAATGAATAACAGAACAGCATCAGAACTGACATTCAATGTAATAGGAAATTATGAACTAAGTATGTATGAACAAGAGTTGTCATACTCAAGACAACTTTTTATATTATTTTTTTATTTTATGATCAAACTGGGATTTTTTTCAATTTATTTATTTTTACTACCTAATGCTCTTGACATTTTTTTTCCCATACAAAGTTAAACAATGTTAATTAAATTGTCTCTGTGTGTGCGCGTGTGTGTGACTGAGGGAGAGGGAGAGAGGGAGGTTGTTCTACTGTTTATTTGTTAATGATCTCTGTAAACTTGGTGATTCATGCAAACATCCAGTGATGGAAAACAGGGAAATATGTCAGCCTTGTTCACTGTATTCTTCTCAAAAGCACCACGTTCAGTACGAACAAAGTTTTCCAACTGACTTTATATCACCAGCCAAACTAAGAGCAAACAAAGTTAAAAGAAAACAAAAAACGACCGGATTGGAGGCAGTGAACGACACAACAGGAGCCGTTTTCAGCTCTGTCCCAAGTAACTTTAAATATCATACAAAGTGAAAAAGCGGTGAACTGAAGAAAACCTAACGAATACTTGGAGAGCAACGTGAGGTAGAATCAAGCCAAGCACAGAGAGAGAGATCAGTTCCTGTGTGTGTGTGTGTGTGTGTGTGTGTGTGTGCGAAGGCTGCAGAGACGTGTCTCTACGTATAGGGAGGGGTGGGCGCTGTGAGTGACTGGCCAGTCACAGAGCATGAGGACAGTCAGTTAGCCAATCAGGATTTTCCTTCAGCACGAGCACAGATATTGACGAGTTTTACTCGTATCGTGCTTGTCAAAAATGCTTTATCCATACAAGATACTCGTCTGAAACGAGTATCCAGCTCAGCCCTAGTATTTTGTATGAATGTAGTCCAAACAGGCACTTGTTCCTTTGCTGTCTGTCTTTATCAGCACGTGGAACTTTATTAACGTCCTTTTGAAGTTACATGTCACTTAAAATGAACTTGTCAGTTTCTGCCATTTCCAAAGCCTCGGCCTGATGGCCAGCAGGCCATGGGTGAATGTTGTAGATTTTATATCTGAATTAACATGTTTGTCATCGTACATTTACTGCAAATTCTCTCAATCCACTAGTCAATGATCCAACAAGAAATAATCTCTGCAGCTGAAACTGTTGTCACATAAGATTTAACATGCTTCCAAGCACAAGATCAAACTTAAAAAATGTATAGTGTCCTCACATTTAATCTGGATTGTAAAAATGTCTTTTTCCTTGGAGACGACTGATCATATCATTGTGTCTGTTCTGTAACAGGAGAACCTTGCCAGGTTGCAGAGTGCTTTTGCCAGAAAGTGGGAGTTTATCTACATGCAAGCTGAAGCCCAGGTCAAGTAAGTGTGTTGTTACCATAGCAACACATTAATCTGCAAGGAATGTTATGAAGTCAATCATAACAATGGTAAAAAGAAATCACAGCTGGAGACGAGGAAGGGCTGGACACAAATACAGAGCCCAGACACAAAAGGGATATGGTTAAAAGGATTTACTGGGTAAACAGGCAAAAAACAATACGTGGTAAAGCAGTCCCGAATCAGCAACACTATCAGAAACATTAGGCTAAGGCGTGGTCCAAAAAACAAGCAGGTACTCAAAAAACACAGCAAGTCAAAAACAGGTTGGTTTTCAACCTGTTTTTGATAAAGAGCTGGGAAGTGACAGAAACAAGAGGTTTAAATACAGGGTGTGATGAGTTGTTGATTGAGGACAGGTGTGTAGGAAAGTTTCAGAGTGGGGTGTGGGGAAAGATCCGCCCACCACCAAAGACCCAAGTGACAGACAAGAGTGAGCAGTGACACCAAAACCCAAGCAAAAGTAACAAACAAAACCACAGTGATAAAAAGAGAACAAAACAAAATCAAAACAATACAATACATGGCCAAACCAAAAAAATATCGAAGACAACCCAGGAGCATTGAGATGTGAGGTGTGGAAGTCTTGGATGAGACCAGGGTCCAAGATGAACTGAGACGGAATCCAGGAACGCACCTCCCTGCCATAACCTTCCCAGTGCACCAGGTAGTGGAGTCCACGACCCCTGTGCTGCGACAACAGTAACCGCTGCACTGAGAAAACCGGGCCACCATTCACAAACTTGGCAGGTGGAGGAGGTCTGGCAGGAGCGAAAAGAGGGCTGCACTTCACTGGCTTGATATGACTGATGTGAAAGGTGGGGTGGATTCACATGGACCTTGGAAGGCAAAGCTGGACGTAAACCGGGTTGATAACCTTGGTTATCAGGAAGGGGCTGACAAACCTGGGTGCCAGCTTCTTGGAGACGCCTCACAGGGACAGGGGCTGCGTAGAAAGCCAGACCTTCTGACCTGTGGTGTAAGCAGGTGCGGACAATCTCCTGCAGTTGGCAGCGGACTTGTAGGCTGAGAATGACCGAAGAAAAGCATGTCGCACCCTCTTTCAAGTTCGCTGACACTTCTGGATGGGAGCTAAAGCTGAGGGAACAGGATAGTCAGAAACCTGTGGAGGCAACCAGTGATGGTTGGAAGCTGTAGACCACATGAAATGGAGAGAAACCAGTGGAGGAAGACAGCAAACTGTTATGAGCATTTGGAGTTTGCTGAATTTGGTGCTCAGTATAGCTAGCTTGTTCTCTTGCTGAGCTAACTGTTGGCTGTGGGAGCGCACAGCCAGCTGGAATGGGTCTGGGCTCGCTGCATCCATTGTTGGCCAGACCGTTCTGTCACAGCTGGACACGAGGAAGGGCTGGACACAACTACAGAGCTCAGACACAAAAGGGATATGGTTAAAAGGTTTTACTAGGTAAACAGGCAAAAAACTATACACAGTAAAGCAGTCCAGAATCAGCAACAGTATCAGAAAGGCGTGGTCCAAAAAACAAGCAGGTAGTCAAAAAACACAGCAAGGCAAAAATGGGTCGAGAATAGAGCAAGGTAAAGAGATGTAGATGAAGTCAAAAAGTGTAACAATCTGGCGGGGAAGTGAGGGAAATAAGAGGTTTAAATGCAGGGTGTGATGAGTGGTTCATTGAGGACAGGTGTGCAGGAAAGTTCCAGAGTGAGGCGTGGCAACATGGGAGAGAACCGCCCACCACCAAAGACCCAAGTTGCGAGACAAAGGAACACCTCTGTTTTGGTCTCACAGGACGGCTTTGAGATGGCATTCAGACAGCTGTCAGTGGTTTTTCCATTGAGTGATTATCCGAGAAATTGTGGATGTGCCTGGACATGCCAGAACATGTCCCGTGAGGCTTCATCACGGCGTTGCTGTGCGCCATGCGGCACCGCCGCAACGCGCAAAGCCTCCGCTCCTCTTTCCATGACAAAAACTCCTGTAACAGTGGAATGTGCCGTTCATTTCCAAACTGGACGCTGTGTTTTATCCGGGACGTCGTCTGACTAGCACAGGAATTGTGAAAAGACGTGGACATCAGCACTTTTTCAGCACATTGAGACAGACGTGCAGAGCAATTCTGCGCGTCGCAGCGGTGCCGCATGGCGCAAAGCAACGCCGTGATGAAGCCTCACGGGACATGTTCTGGCATGTCCAGGCACATCCACAATTTCTCGGATAATCACTCGATGGAAAAACCACCGACAGCTGTCTGAACGCCATCTCAAAGCCGTCCTGTGAGACCAAAACGGAGGTGTTCCTTTGTCTCGCGCCATCAGTAAATCGGTTGTGACGTGCGAAGCCTCCGCTCGGCTTTCCATGACAAAATCTCTTGTTAACTCAGTCAGAAGTCACAGAGGTGGTTAGAAAGCTCCTCGGTGGCAAGGCTGGAGTGGATGAAAGCCGTCCTGAGTACCTTAAGTTTCTGGATGTTGTGGGACTGTCTTGGCTGACACGCCTCTGCAACATCGCGTGGCAATTGGGGACAGTGCCTCTGGATTGGCAGACCGGGGTGGTGGTCCCTCTGTTTAAGAAGGGGGACCGGAGGGCGTGTTCCAACTATAGGGGATCACACTCCTCAGCCTCCCCGGTAAGGTCTATTCCAGAGTACTGGAGAGGAGAATTCGACAGATGGTCGAACATTGGATTCAGGAGGAGCAGTGTGGTTTTCGGCGTTTGACTGTGTCCCTCGGGGCACGCTGTGGGGAGTGCTGCAGGAGTACAGGGTCCGGGGTCCTTTGCTAAGGGCTATCCGGTCCCTGTACGACCGCAGCAGGAGCTTGGTTCGCATTGCCGGTAGTAAGTCAAACCTGTTTCCAGTGCACGTTGGCCTCCGCCAGGGCTGCTCTTTGTCACCAGTTCTGTTCATTATTTTTATGGACAGAATTTCTAAGCACAGCCAGGGTGTAGAGGGGGTCTGCTTTGGGAACCACAGAATCTCGTCTCTGCTGTTTGTGGACGATGTGGTTCTGTTGGCTTCGTCAAATCAGGACCTTCAGCGTGCACTGGGGCGGTTTGCAGCCGAGTGTGGGGCATCCGGGATGAAGATCAGCACCTCCAAATCCGAGGCCATGGTTCTCGACCGGAAAAAGGTGCTTTGCCCTCTTGTGAGTGAGGGACGGATGGAGCGTGAGATCGATAGACGGATCGGTGCAGCGTCTGCAGTGATGCGGTCGTTATATCGGACCGTCGTGATGAAGAGAGAGCTGAGTAGGGGGGCAAAGCTCTCGATTTACCGATCGATCTACGTTCCGATCCTCAACTATGGTCATGAGATTTGGCTCATGACCAAAAGAACGAGATCGCGGGTACAAGCGGCCGAGATGAGTTTCCTCCTCAGGGTGGCTGGGCGCTCCCTTAGAGATAGGGTGAGGAGCTCGGAGTCGAGCCGCTGCTCCTCCACGTCGAAAGGAGTCAGTTGAGGTGGCTCGGGCATCTTTTACGGATGCCCCCTGGACGCCTTGCTGGAGAGGTGTTCCGGGCACGTCCCATTGGGAGGAGGCCCCGGGGAAGACCCAGGACACGCTGGAAGGATTACATCTGTCGGCTGGCTTGGGAACGCCTTGGGGTTCCGCTGGGGGAGGTGTGTGTGGATTGGGAGGTCTGGGCGGCTTTGCTTGAGCTTCTGCCCCTGCGACCGTCTCCGGATAAAGCGGAAGAAAATGGATGGATGGATGGATGTTTTATTAATTCATGAACAAGAGTAAAGGGACTTACATTTTGGTCACTGGTCCTTTGAGGTTGAGTGGTTACAATCAGTCCAACAGGAGCTTTAATCCAATTAATCCATCTTGTTCTCGGTGAACTTCAACAGATAGTTTAAAAAAGTCAAATCCAAAATTGTTCATTATAACAGTAAACTCCTTTGTATAAACTACAAGCACTGAATTTCAAGAACATATTTGTATGTTTTGTTGACATTATAGAAAGTTACAGGTCTATGAAAACGGAAATGCTGCACTGAAGATGAATTGCACGCTAAAAAGAACTATAACACAGCAAATAAAACACAATGGCAAATAGTACGAATAATCCATGTCACGTGACATGCAAGCCACCAATCAAATGACAAGGATCCACTCAGGTGTTATATAATATACAAATAATTAATGGTTATGAGTTCAATGGTACAAATATTTAATGAGGTGAAAGATGGAATGTTCCATTCAATGAGGTAAAGCTGACTTGAATGGAACGGTCCATTTTTCCCTGAATTCCATTGAATGAATGAAAAAACATTCATTATTTGTTTTATATAATGGTTAAAATAGATCATTGTCTTTTGATATTTTATTAATTTATAAACAATAGAAAAGTGACTTACATTTTGGTGTGCGTCACTGGTGCTTTGATGTCAACAGTCCAACACAAACTATAGGAGTCCAAAATTGTCAGTCAATGTGCAAAAACAGTCACATAGTTCAAAAACAATTCTGACAATGTAGCCCATAATGGTGTGCGATGACTTCGTGTACACACTGCCATATGCTCAAGCCAGTGAAAAATCAGGTCAGAAATTTATCCAGCTCTTCATCCTCCTCATCCTGACAGCTCTTCATGCCTCCAGATGGCTTATGGCGTAGTGGATTAGTTTTGTGTGTGTGTTAGAAGAATTAGCACCTTCAATTAGCTCATTCAAATTGTCGTCGGTCAGCAAAACAAACTCTGGCATGTTTAGCTGAATGCCATCCCAGGTAGTGTGAGCGCATGGTGGTCAGGGCGTGCAATAGCATATTTCATATAGAACCAAAATTGCACACTAAAAAGCAATATTGTACAGTAAATGAAACACAGTATGTATTGGCTGACTGGATCCTTGTCATTTAATTGGTGCTTTGTATGTCACGTGACATGTATTATTTGTTCCATTTGTGTTGTTGCATTTAGCGTGCAAATTTGGTTCCACATGTTTTGTACCATTGCACACTGTGATCAACAGGCATTTCTGATGCACTTTTTTGCTGGACTGAGGAAGTACACAAACTCAGTACAAGATATTACGGACTACATTGTCAGAATTGTTTTTGAACTATCTGACTGCTTTTGCAAGTTCACTGAGAACAATTTTGGATTCCTATTTAAAGTTCATGTTGGACTGTAGACATCAAAGTACACCAAAATGTAAGTCCCTTTTCTGTTTATAAATTAATAAAATATCAAATGACAAGGATCTATTTTAGCCATTATATGAAACAAATATTAATTTTTTTCATTCATTCAATGGAATGTACGAATCATCTTTCATCTTATGAAATATTCATACCATTGAACTCATAGACATTCATTATTTGTATAATGGCAAATGGTACGAATAATCTGTGTCAGATGACATACAAACCACCAGTCAAATGACACAGATCTACTTAGCCATTATATAATATACAAATAATGAATGTTTGCGAGTGCAATGGTGCGAATATTTCATGAGGTGAAAGATTGAATGTTCCATTCAATGAGGCGGTGCTGAGCATTGCTGCTGGTCCAGTATGCTGAGAACTGTGACTTGACTGTTTTAGGTGCCAGTTTAGGAAAAGTTTAGAGCAGCAACTATAGAACTGGTTGTTTTTGAGACATGAAAAGTGCAAAAATTGTGAAAGAAGAAACATTTACAGATATTGTAGATTGTTCTGTTATTCTGAATGTAATTGTTGTAAACAACTGATGATGTTTCTGACTTGAAAACCTTTCCGATTTTGTCTCTTCACATCTTCCATCTTGCTGATACCAGTGGACACAGTGACCTTTCTTACAAGAGTTGATCTCATTTTTAGGGTTGACAGGAAAAAGGATAAAACTGAGAGGAAGATCCTTGACAGCCAGGAACGAGCCTTCTGGGACGTCCATAGACCTGTGGTCAGATTTTGACTATGCATGTGTGGTTCAGTCACTGCTTTCTTTCTGCATTCCTTCTCTTCTATCCTTCCAGAGGTCTCTGTGGGTTTGCTTGAAAGGCCCCTTCACACATAGCATGAATGAGGCTCAATGTCGCACAAAGGTGGATTTGAATGACATTCATGAAAACTTGAGCCGCAGTCGAACGCCTTGTACGGCAGTCAGCACAGCCATTCAGCCACAGCATATGCACACCACAGTTGCGCCACGCTTGCTTTGGAGACCCAAACGAACGTCGGTTGAGATGAGGTCAAACCACCATCTGACTGTAGTTGCAACATTTGTATTGCAAGTCGGACTGTTTGGACTGCGGTGTCGAGGGGCTGTATGAAATGTTCGGCTGCGTCAAATCCTGGCCGAAGGTTGTCATCGAGCAAGCCTTCACCCTACAAGGCGAATGAGGGCGAATGACCAATCGACCCATACTCAACCAAAGTCCACATGCAATCCAAAGTCCCCCAACACCAGTCGCAGAGGAATTACAACAGCGGGGCCCATTTGCACCGCCAGTTCGAATGTAGTGCACATGACATCATAATCAAGGTCCAGAAAGCTTGCGGGGGGGGGGGGGTGAGAAGCTGTCTCACTGCAGCCAAGGCAACCAGAATGACACCACAACAGCAGTCAAAGCAGTCCGGACAGGGCTGGCACCACAGACCATGGCCAAATGGTGTGGGTGGGTATCGATGAGGTGGATCGCACCTGTGTGACACCAAGCAGATAGCATCCACATAGCATCCGAGTGTGTCGTGCCCCCCCCCCCCCCCCAAGGAACACAAATGGCTATTGGGAGTGTGTTGTGTGCTCCCCTGAGTGGCATGAATGGCGACCGATTTGACCAAATGCCATCCAATGCCACACAAATGACATCCAACTTTGCCCAATCCATTTGGGCCGACTTCATGCCACATTCTGGGTATTCTGGTGATAGTTGGACAGCTTTTGTTTCAGGCTGCACAAAAGTCTATCCCTCCCAACTGCAGCTCAAATTTTTCAGGTTTGGCCCATTTGTCATGATTCAGCCTGATTTGGCCTGTTTCGTCCAACTTTGTGTTATGTGTGAAGGGGCCTTAAAGGAGGGCAGAAATACATTGTGGGCCGTATCTTTTACCTTGCACAAAGTGGCAATACGTGTCATTGGTAGCTTCCATCCGATGCTTTTATTTTCATTCTCATTGGCCATTGTCCTGCCTTACCAAAAACAGTTGAACTTATCTTTGCACCTGTGGGCATGCTCATCTAAGGATGAGGTGTGGTCAAGCAGAAAAAGAACATTCCTATCTTCCATAACAAGTAAGCTTTAGCGCTTCAGGCAACATCGAAGCAGATCTCAATTCGACCACTGTGGTATTTTAAGAGTGCAACACAGATGTACCTTACATAAGCAGGTTAACCACACACTCTGAACTGAACATAAAAATTAAAAAATGTAACAACTACTGGGAAAATCAGTTTTTTTTACTTCAACTTTTACTCCATATTTTTACTTCACCTTTCTCCCTCCCTGCAGCGGAGGCTGCTGAGTCACTTTCTGTGCAGATCTGTTTACTCACCAGAAATCCTCTTCACACCTTTTGTGTCCATCCATTTAATACAACAGTGCTGTGTGCCTTGTGCCCTCTAGTTTAAAGGAGATCACCGGTGACACTAATTGGTTGATGTGATGTGCCTAAAAAACATCCACAACATGTCCTTGAATAATGTAGACCAGGGATGCCAAACATTTTTTGAACCAAGATCTAATTTTAAAGTTGGCAGCGTATCGAGCTCTACCAAGCCATAACGAAAGCCATAGGGTAGCCACAATGTATTGTGCAGCAATATAATACAATTTTTTGACACAAAGATAAAGTTTCAACAATAATAATACAGCAGGTGGATTCACCGATCTGTGCACACAGATTTGCACAGTGAATCGGACCGCGCACTTCTTGTTCTGTGTTCTACAGGAGTCCTGGAACACAGAACAGGATGGAGACACACACTGCCCCAGCAGGCAACAGGGGCGGAGAACACAGGAGTTCAGGTAGAGAGACCCCCCCCCTCCCACCCAAAAAAGTCCAAAACATCTTTTTGTATTGCTTTTTTTGGCCACTAACAGAGTCAGGAGACCAATAAAAATGCTACAAAAACAAGTAATTAAGGAAAAATACACATGGATATTGAGGTAGAATATGTACAAATGTTTGGCTTTCTGATGTGCATTGAACAGGAGTGGCACAAATATAACTTGTGTGGCGTCTTATTGCATGTAAATAGCCACAAAAAACACCTGAAGCATTTCCTGCATTTTAATGTGAATTGCTGTATATAACTTTATGTTACATTTTTACATATATTTTTTGAAGTTTACAATTTATATTTACATTCTAAGTTATGAAAATGGTTGGTTAAAAATATTTCTGGTTTTCACATGTTTTTGGGTGAATATTGGGTCACTGTTTTAATGCAGTATGTCAGAATGAAAGAAAAACTGTAAAGTCACACAGGTGAGGTTGTGCTGAAAACAATTACACCAAACAAGTCCAGGTAAACAGTTTTTTAAAGGTAAATTATGAAGGTAAAACCAAAAGTAGTCAAAAATGCCCCAAAATAGCCAAGACTCCAGAGGGTTAAAAATCTTCCCGCATAACCCTTGCTGGTGAATTTTACAATGGTAATTCAGGAAATCCAGAAAAGATTCACACTATTTGCACAATCCGATGAACCCATCATGATATCCAACCATCGCTGGAGTCCCAACGGTTGTAATGGAGACAAGTTTGAAGAGGAGCAACTGGTTCTTATTAACAAATTCCATAAAAACTTGAAAAATATCTGTGCCTCTCATGTGCCCTTTCAAAGGAAAAATGGTGAGCAGCTTTTCTTTTACATTCAAATTGTCAAAAACTATTCTAACAAAAACAGAGCCACATCCACAGCATCAGTGGATTCATTGAATTGGAGAGAAAAACACTAATTTGTCAGTATTATTAATCAGGTGCCGTTCAACATCCTCTGCCATTTCCTTCATCCTTTCCTCCATCACAGTGTAACAGAATTTCTTGAGAGCTGCACTTCCTGACGTTTGCATTCGCCGGGAAGTTTGCATTGTAGCTCATTTTGAAATGCCACTCCCTTTCTTTGGCAAAACCACATTAGCATTGCAGATAAGACAGATGGATTTGCTATTCAGACTGCAAACAAACAAAAAAAAAATCCTCCTCCCACTCAATGAAAATGGGAAGGCTTATTAGACTTTTTAGCCTCCGCCATTGTAGCATTTCCCCTGGCTGTTCTTCTTCTATGGTGTTTAATGGCAGCTGGATTTCTTATTGGTGCATTGCTGCCACCTTCTGCATCAGTCTGTTATAGCAGCACTAAATCCTCTTGATGTGACAGATTTTTTTTTTTTTTTTTTTTTATGCGATTGACTGACTGGGCACCCCGGATGTAGACCATTGATCCAGACCCTTTACACCCATCATGTTGTGAAAGTGTAGTGACACGGACCCACAACAGGGGGCACAAATGAACGGTCAATAGATGAGCCAAAAAGTAACAATTTAATGTTGTGAAGGTGCACAACGAATACACAGACAATCTCAGAATCTGATAACAGTCAATTCACAAAGGTGACGTGTGGGCAGGCTCGAGGATAGAAGACGTCTGTCCTGAGAAGAGCTGGAACCACACGATTTCCGCCGCCGCCGAACCTGGTGAATACTGGAGCCGCCAAGTCCAGAATTCCCATGTGATCACCGTCCCCGACTGTCGGATCTGGTACTGCTGGCGAAGAACAAAGACAGTCAAGTGTGGGTGTGTTTACACCCCGTAACAACAACGGTGGGAATGCCACCTCCACCTTTAACACACACTCGTGCAGCGTGTGTTTAACCACTTATCTGACGAGACGAAGGACGAAACAGTCGTGACCCACGCCGGTCCTCTGGTTGACAGCTGCAACACAATAGCTCTGGAAATCACTGAATGCTGGCAGAGAAGATTACCTTCATAGAACTACGATATCTCGGCGATGAGGTGGAGATGACGTCTGGGTTTTATGGAGTGAGATGATGAAGAATGAGTGACAGCTGTCAGGAATTAATGAGTGACAGCTGTCACTCCCGGCTGTGTCCGTGGCAGCAGCGCCCTCTCGTGCCTGAAGCCCGCACTTCAGGCAGGGCGCCCTCTGGTGGTGGGCCAGCAGTACCTCCTCTTCTGGCGGCCCACACAACACATCACTTAAGTTTGCGTTCAGAATATTCATTCACTGGATCACTCAGACATGCTCATATGGAATTTTGCCAGGCTTTTTAGCTATAGAACCTTGAGATACGGCCCTAAATGTATGATCTCTGTTCATTTGTTTTGACAGTAATTCAGTACTGTTTTTGTGCTCTTGTGTACCTCAGCTTGGTTGTGTCAACACCACAGAAATGGACATTCGGAAGTGCAGACGTAAGAAGAACCCTCAAAAATTTAAGACGGTAACAGTTCAATGTCACGTGTAATTTGAAATCTTCAAGTGTTTTAATAAAAGGAGATGCATGGTATTTGCGATCTTCTCTTTTTTTTTTTTTTTTTTTTTGTATTTTGTGTTTGTCTCATAGAAAGTTATTTCTGATAACTGAATAAAAGTGATAATAAAAGTGCAGAGCAGGTGGCTGTGTGAAGTAAGACCCCCATCACACATAGCACAAATGAAGCCAAATGGTGTCAGAATGACGAATCAGCCCAGATCCGAAAGGTGTTGAGGTGCAGTCTGAAAATGTCAGACAGCAGTCTGAGAACAGTCAACATTGGGTGGGCCCATTTGTGCATCCTGCCTCAAATGTTTTGCACATGTGCAAAACACCGTGGCAGAGCCCAAGTGGGACACCCATCGAACAGCAGTCAGTGTGCAGCTTCAGCGCAATCCCACTGCAATCTACTTATTTGTACGCTGTCAAAACAGCATTCAGAACAATTTGAGGTCGGGGAACCCCAAAATGCATTAGGCACGTCAGATCCTACCGGTATGTCCTGCTTGTCCTATGTACACATATCTCCACTGGATCCCATTCAGGGAACGCAAAGGAAATGTTGATAAGCAACATGTATATGGCACACATCCATCATGTGAAGTGGACATGGACATTGCACAATCAAACTGAAAGCAACATCTGTCAATGCGTCATTGTGCACATCAGAGGCTCAGTGCAGTGCCCATAATGCAGCTGAATGGGATATCGCCCTCCGTAATACACATATGACATGTTTACCATATAACTCTGTCAAAGGAATGACAGTTGAACTGTTTTGCCAGCCCATGACACCATAAATCAACATGTGAGCTCACCTCCAGTACAGCCTCAGGTGTGTGTCACAGCACAGGGCGGTCATCGGCCAGGCACTGCACCCTGTGGTGAATTCGCTCTCACCCTGGCTGCACCGTCTGCTGAAAACATCAGGTAACAAATGCCTCATCCACCACGGCATAAATGTATCCCATGTCAGGGGCCATCCTGCAGTTTGTGACTTCTCAGGTACTCCATTTGCTCATCACATTGTCATCGCTGTGCTGTGTCCATGAACACAGTGCTGACAGTCTGTTATGTGTGAGATACGTATGTCCACCCTGCCGGGGCAATGTCCTGCCCAGAAGTTAGGCGCATGAGGGAGTAAGTGGATGAGTGAATCAGTGAGTGGGTGAGTGAGTGACAGCACTCGGGCGCATCCGTCCAGCAGTTTGAGCACTTTATGCTTCTGTTGCCATTTTGACAGCGGTCTGTAGATCCTATACTTTTGTCTGACAATGTTTACGCTGTAGTTGTGCGTGTGAGCATGACTCAGTCCAGACTGGATCCACCCACATTCCACGTGGTCGTCCGGCAGTCATACACGGCTGTCCAACTGTCTGACCCTGTTGACTACACCTTGAGGTTTGGAATTTCCTGTTCCGGCTGATTCTGCTTGATTCCTGCTCACTCTTGTTATTTGTGATGGGGTTCTAAGATTTGGACTACCAAGATGGGGGCACAGATTGATTCAAAGTGTGTGCTTTAGACTGCCTGGCTTGTTCTTCAGCAAGACACTTCATATGCAAAGTCAGAGTCTTGAAGACCTGACTTTGTCTTGAAGACCTGACTGAGTCTTGAAGACCCATTGGGTATCAGTTTTTGATGGGAATCTAACCTGTCCGTCACGCTAAGCTGTTTTTGTCCTTGCGTGTGACACTTCAGCGGCATTGTTTCAGTCCACCAAACTGTAACTAGGTACCATGATCTTCTTTCTAAATAGACTGTATTCTTTTATATTACAAAAGTGCTCTGTGTGTGTCTGCACAGTTCTTATCCAGGACTGTATAAGCTGTCAGAATATAATGATCTTGTATCCTGTCTTTTACCTTTTCTGTCTCACCTCATAAGTCAGTGTATGGTTTGGCGGATGAGGGGTTGCAGTCTCAGAGTCCTGTACATACTCCCTCATTCCATGGCAGAAAAGGCACCAAGAATGATGTGGAGAAGGAGGTAAATGTCAACCCCATGTTCTTGAATGGTTTGCTGAAACGTCTAACTCATACAGAATCAGTCTCCATCAGTGTAGTGTGATGAATATACCAAAATCATTTGATTTAAGTGCCACAACACTGCCTATATAATTATCCAACTCCTATAAGGGAGTGTGTTACAAAAATCTTTGATGGACATAAGGACAGTTGTCATCCTTCTGTGAAAATGGGACTATCCATCATTAGGCGAACAGTGTTTTGAGCAGTGCGCGCAGAGACACACACACACAGTTCCTGCTGGGGTTTTGTTTTTGGTACAGCTTAATGGTTTCTTTCTCCAAGTTTCTTAATAGAAGCAAAGAGAACAGTGTTATAGTCACAGTCTGAGGTGGGGGGGACACTCTTCGCTTTTCAATGCTGCCGTGTCTGTTTGTTTTGACCTGCTGCTTTACACTACCCCACCCCAGTGTATGCTAAGTGTATTAAAAAGCTGGCATATGCTGGCATGCGTCTAATAAGTTATGGGTATGTTTTGTGTAAGTTAAGAGCACGTTGAAGTACACTGATATACCGTAATATGGTGAGTTTTATTTTTTGACGTATGCCAGCATATGGCTGATACATCCAGCATACGTGAACTATACGTTGTAGGTAAGTTATGCGATTGTTCACACACGTTACTTGTAAGTTACTCATAAGCCAAAATGTCCATGGATGCTGTCCATTCAATGGCTGCATAACTGCTGCAGTCCTCATGCAAATAGTTCAGACAGTTACAAATATTAAAACCATCCACACATGGAGTAAATATAAAGTCTTAATCTTACCTGTTACATCATTTCAGTCGGATTCATCATCACAGCCTGATGAAAACTTATCCACTTAAAGTGACCTGATTTTGGAAAATGTCTGAAAATGTAATTTCTCTTATGTCTTTTTCAGATTTTATTCCTGCACACCCAGCTACAGCGTCACTGTATGAGGATGTCTAAGGTTGCTGAAAGGTACAGGAAGCTGCCTACTTGACCTTACACCACAATATAATGTATCCATGTCATCGTCAAATTACCATTTTGCACAGTGCAGAGATGTTTCATTGTAGAGATGGCGCCTGGTTTCTTCCAAACATGACACCTGGCATTCACACCAAAGCGTTCAATCTTTGTCTCATCAAACCAGAGAATTGAGTTTTTCACGGTCTGAGAGTCCTTCAGGTGCCTTTTGTCAAACTCCAGGTGGGCTGCCATATAAAGAGTGGCTTCCATCTGGCCACTCTACCATACAGGCCTGATTGGTGGATTGCTGCAAAGATGGTTGTCCTTCTGGAAGTTTCTCTTCTCTCCACAGAGGAATACTGGAGTTCTGACAAAGTGACCATCAAGTTCTTGGTCATCTCCCTGACTAAGGTCCTTCTCCCCAGTTGCTCAGTTTAGATGGGCGGCCATATCTAGGAAGAGTCCTGGTGGAGTAGAACTTCCTCCATTTACAGATGGAGGCCACTGTGCTCATTGGGACATTTAAAGCAGCAGAAATGTATGTACCCTTCCCCAAATTTGTGCCTCAAGACAATCTTAGAGGTCTACAGACAATTCCTTTGACTTCATGCTTGGTTTGTGCTCTGACATGCACTGTCAACTGTGGGACCTTATATGTAGACAGATCTGTGTCTTTCCAAATCATGTCCAATCAACTGAATTTACCCCAGGTGGACTCCAATTAAGCTGTAGAAACATCTCAAGGATGATCAGCGCAAACAGGATGCACTTGAGCTCAGTTTTTAGTTTCATGTCAGCAGCTGTGAATATGCATGTACGAGGTCCATTAGAAAAGAAACCGACCTTTTTATTTTTTTCAAAAACTATATGGATTTGAATCACGTGCGATTACATCAGACAAGCTTGAACTCTCGTGCGCATGCGTGAGTTTTTTCACGCCTGTCGGTTGCGTCATTCGCCTGTGGGCAGGCTTTGAGTGAGCACTGGTCCACCCCTCCCGTCGGAATTCCTTTGTCTGAGAACTTCCTGAGAGACTGGCGCTTTGCTTGATCAAAATTTTTTCAGAAACTGTAAGGCACATCCAAGTGGACACCATTCGAGAAATTCAGACGGTTTTCGGTGAAAATTTTAACGGCTGATGAGAGATTAAGGAGTGTTACTATCGCTTTAAGGACAGCCCACGGCGCCGGACGGCGCGCCGCGCCCTGAGCCGCCGTCGTCAGCCTGTTTCGAGC
The DNA here is from genome assembly GCF_902500255.1 of Thalassophryne amazonica. Taxonomy (NCBI): domain Eukaryota; kingdom Metazoa; phylum Chordata; class Actinopteri; order Batrachoidiformes; family Batrachoididae; genus Thalassophryne; species Thalassophryne amazonica. The sequence goes on along the minus strand of NC_047123.1, from coordinate 12,886,968 downwards.
TGAAAACTTCCAAATTTAAGCCTCTGTTGACCCAGGACGTCGTGAGAGAGCAGGTTTCAGAAGAGGTCGGGATCAGCAGTTTATCCGGACGTTAAAGGAGATTTTGTAATGAAAGACGTGCGGACGGATTCGCGCGTCAGCACCCAGCTGCTCATCGCACGGCGCCACAGAAAAACACCTCTGTGTTGATAACCATTCCTAAGATTCAGGTGGTTTTCGATGGCTTTCAGTCGAGTGAGTATCCGAGAAATTGTTTAACAGCTGGGCATGTTCAAACTTGTCCTGTGAAACTTCCAACGGAGGTGTTTTTCTGTGGTGCCGCGCCATGAGCGGCTGGGTGCCGACGCGCGAATCCGTCCGCACATCTTTCATTACAAAATCTCCTTTAACAGTGGAATGTCCGGATAAACTGCTGATCCCGACCTCTCCTGAAACTTCTCTGTTCTCTCACGACGTCCTGGGTCAACAAAGGCTTAAATTTGGAAACAGGCTGACGACGATGGCTCAGGGCGCGGTGCGCCGTCTGGTGCCGTGGGCTGTCCTTAAAGCGATAGTAACACTCCTTAATCTCTCATCAGCCGTTAAAATTTTCACCGAAAACTGTCTGAATTTCTCGAATGGTGTCCACTTGGATGTGCCTTACAGTTTCTGAAAAAACTTTGATCAAGCAAAGCGCCAGTCTCTCAGGAAGTTCTCAGACAAAGGAATTCCAACGGGAGGGGTGGACCAGTGCTCACTCAAAGCCTGCCCACAGGCGAATGACGCAACCGACAGGCATGAAAAAACTCACGCATGCGCACGAGGGTTCAAGCTTGTCTGACGCAATCACACGATTCAAATCCATATAGTTTTTGAAAAAAAATAAGGTCGGATACTTTTCTAATAGACCTCGTACATGTGATTTCTTAGTTTTTTATTTTTAATAAATTTGTGAAAATGTAAAATAAGAAATGACAGTCATTATGGGGTATTGCATGTAGAAGTTTGAGGAAACAAAAATGAATTTTAACCATTTTGGAATAAGGCTGTAACATAAAATATGGAAAAGTGAAGCGCTGTGAATACTTTCTGGATGTACTGCAGATAGATTGTATTATATTTTACTTCCGCCAAGGAGGTTATGTTTTCGGTCGCGTTTGTTTGTTGTCAGCAGGATAACTTACAGTTTTGAACGGTTTTGATGAAATTTTGTGGAGTGGTTGGAAATGACAAGAGGAACAAGTGATTAAATTTTAGTGGTGATCTGGATCACGATCCGGATCCCAATGCTAACGTGTTAGCATGTCTATGGCATTTTCAATGTTAAAAGTTAGCATTAAGCAGTTGCAGCTGTCATCACGTTCGGGTGCATTTGTTTTCAAATTGTAATATTTCTTAAATTTATTTTTGTTTATATATTAATAATCTAATGATTATTATATACAATTTTAGAGAGACAAAAAGAAATAGATCACTGTGCCAAGGAGGGAATCTCTTTAGGGTCAGTGACCCTATGGCCTCGTTTAGAGAAGTTTCATAAATGTTAAAAAATTAATATATTTGCAGTTTAGTTGAATAATAAATTGAATTTTGTCTCATTTGTTTTTGTCTATAAGCACATGCAATATCAGTATAAGTGCTCAGATGACAGTAGCTTCTGGGAAAGGTGCAAGTTGCAATAAACTGTGATGCCAAGCACTAAGGATACATGCTATCCAGTCACAGCAGATGAAACTTTTTTTACTACTGAGCAAACATCGTTAGACTTTTATAGGTTCAATGATTCCACGGCGTGTAGATGTTATAGTGTCAGTGACCCCATGGCCTTGGCGGAGGTTTGCACTCTGAGTGCTTCTAGTTTTTAATTTCTGTGTAGGCTCTCAGTTGTCCAGGTGGTTTCCATAGTAGAGAAGCTTGAATCTTCGACTGGACTGGGTTGCTTGATGTGAGGACGTTTCGCTTCAAATCACAGAAGCTTCCTCAGCTAAAATTCTTGCTCTGGTAGTCTCACTTCTGTCTTGACTCTTGTAGAGAAGAATAAACCAGAAGCCAATAAAAGCTGGAGTTTTTAACCTAACCAGACCCCTCCTACCGAGAGGCCGACTGCTATAGGCTAGTGACTAAACAATAGGTCTAATTAGCACCTATTGTGCTCTAGTTAGCACTCTCCCAATGATGGGATGGAAGCCTCCCCTGATGGCTCCCTTGACGACTCTCCTGATGACGTGAATGACTCATTACCATGAACAAAAGACTGAAACTGCTTTGACCTGAGTACCCCATTGTAAACAGGGGACAAAGCGTGTCTGAGACCTGCCCCCCGGTTAAGGCTGGGTTTCAACTGTTTTACAAAGAATGCTTCCTTGACACCTCTCTCAAACCATTTCTTCTCTCTGGCTAAGATTTTAACTTCCTTGTCCTCAAACGTGTGGTTAGTGTCTTTCAGGTGGAGATGAACTGCAGACTGAGGTCCACTGGCGACCTCTCTGCGGTGCTGGTATAGCCTCTTGTTTAAAGGTTGCTTAGTCTCACCTATGTAGTGTTCATTACAGTTTTCCTGACATCTGATATAATACACTACATTGCTCTGTTTGTAACTAAGGATCCTGTCCTAAGGGTGAACTAATTTCTGTCTCAAGGTGTTAACCGGTTTAAAGTAAACTGGGATTTTGTGCTGTCTGAAGATTCTCTGTAGTTTTTCCCCTACTCCTGCTAAATAAGGGAGAGACACTCCTCCTCTTCTTGTCGCCGTCTCCTGTCTATCTGGTCTCTTTGTTTTCTGGGACTTCTGCACTTTGTTCAGGGACCATCATGGGTACCCACATACTGTGAGGGCTTTCCGTACAAGTTGTTGTTCTTTAGCCCTTCCCTCTGCAGTTGTGGGCACCTGTAGGGCTCTGTGTTGAAGAGTCCTGATCACCCCGAGCTTGTGTTCAAGGGGGTGGTTTGAGCCAAAGAGCAGATATTGGTCAGTGTGAGTGGGTTTTCTGTAAACCCCTGTCTGGAGCTGCCTGTTCTCTCCAATCGTAACATCACAGTCCAAGAAGGCTAAATGGTTGTTTCTGGCATCCTCACGTGTGAACTTGATATTGGAATCCACCAAATTGATGTGTTCTGTAAAGTCCTTGACATCCTGTTGCTTGATTTTAACCCATGTGTCATGGACATATCTGAACCAGTGACTGTGAGAGATGCCCATCAACGACGTCAAGGCTGTCTTCTCCACTCGCTCCATGTACAGATTGGCCACAATGGGGGATAACGGAGACCCCATTGCACAACCATGGATCTGCCTGTAGTAATTCCCCCTAAACAGGAAATACGTGGTGTTAAGACAGATCTCCAAGAGTTGGCAGATGTGGTCTGGTGTGAGTTTGGTCCTTTCAGGTAGAGACACATCCTCCAGCAGTCTCTGCCTCACAGCTGAGATGGCCTCAGCGGTGGGGATGCAGGTGAACAACGAAGTCACATCAAATGACACCATAGTTTCATCTGCCTCCAGCTGCAGGTCCTTGATCTTGTTCACAAAATCTTGTGTGTTCTCCACATGGTGGTCTGAGTTACCCACTAGAGGAGCCAAAATCCACTTGAGGTACTTGGCCAAATTGTATGTGATGGAATCTGTGCTACATACAATAGGCCTGAGTGGCACGTCCTGTTTGTGGATTTTGGGCAGTCCATAGATGCATGGAGTGGTGTCCCCCGGGTACAGTCTGTAGTATGTCTGCCTGTCGATGAGTCCCTCTTTCTCCAGGTTTTGGAGGTAGCTAATGATTTTCTTCTTATAGCCACTCGTGGGGTCTCTCTTCAGACGTTCGTATGTACTGGAGTCACTGAGCAAGTTGTTGATCTTGGCCTCGTAGTCCGATGTGTTCAGGACCACTGTGCATCTGCCTTTATCTGCTGGCAGGATAAGGATGCTTTGGTCCTTCTGCAGTACTGCCAAAGCTTTCTGTTCTTCTCCAGTGATGTTTGACGGAGGAGGCTTAGCACTGTTAAGCACTGCTGTGACTCTGGTCCCCAGCTTCTGACTCTGACAAACTGTTATATTTAATGGCTGACTCTACTGCAGTGATGTAATCTGCTGTCGGTATATGTTTAGGGGTCACTGAGAAATTTAGTCCTTTGGTGAGCACATCCTTTTTTGTCTGTGTAAGAACCCTGTTGGACAGATTCTTTACCCAATTTTCCCTGTTCTCACTAATTTGTCTGGGTGTATCTTTAAAACTACTCCCCCTGAAAGTACGCCTTTTCTGCACTAAAAGGTTGTGAAACTTCCTGATTTGCCGCTCCTTACTTTTTAAATGCTCAGCCATTTGAATTTTAACTATGAACTTTGTGATCTTATTATGGGCCTCTTCCCCCACTAAGGTTTCTAACCTTTTGTAAAGACTATCAAGATTATTTTGGAGGTCTAATATTTTGTTAACAATATTTTGACTTCGTTGTTCACCTGCATCCCCACCACTGAGGCCATCTCAGCTCTGAGGCAGAGACTGCTGGAGGATGTGTCTCTACCTGAAAGGACCAAACTCACACCAAAACTCCAGCTTTTGTTGGCTTCTGGTTTATTCTTCTCTACAAGAGTCAAGACAGAAGTCAGACTACCAGAGCAAGAATTTTAGCTGAGGAAGCTTCTGTGATTTGAAGCGAAACGTCCTCACGTCAAGCAACCCAGTCCAGTCGAAGATTCAAGCTTCTCTACTCTAGTTTTTAATGTTAACATTAAAAAAATAGGTCAGCATACAGTATACCGTGCAGTATGCTGTTAACATTTTGAACCCACATCACAAGAAAACAAAACAACAAAAAAAGAAAACCCTGAATGAAAGCTCTTTTTATTTATTTATTTTTTTAAGTATAATTTTGTGGATATTTTGCCTGGCACCCTGACCTTTTTGTTGTCCTCTGTTGTATATTGGTGTTTCAGTCTGATAAGCTACACTGAGCAGTACCTGGAGTATGACCCCTTTGTGACAGCACCAGAGCCACCCAACCCCTGGACAAGTGACGACGGCTTTTTCTGGGATCTGGAGACCAGGTAGAAAAGCAGAATTCACATTTGTTTCAGTGCACATTGAACTTGTTTCCTTGTTCATTGGAAAAAATACATTTACAGGTGAAGAACAAAAGTCAAATAGAAATGACAATGAAGGCATATTTTCCTGCTAACATACATATAATAATCCTATACATATAGTACCAGTGGCAGATGCTGGTATTTCAAGGAGGGGAAGCTCAATTTCAGCCTACATCATAAAATGTGTCGGTAAATTCTACCCTCCATTCCTTTTCAAGAAAATGATCTGTGACCCTGTCGTACCAACAAGGCGTATTTTCCAGGGGCTTGACTAGTGGCCTCTCAATGGCCAGCAGAGCTAGGCTGCTTAAACAGCCTTGGCCCATGGTGTTGCGGGTGTAAGACTTGAGCCGCTTTAAACAGGAGAAGCTCCTCTCTACACCTGCAGATGTAGCTCCAATCGTTGCCACTAATGACAATAGTTTGTACACCTGAGGCATTGCACTGTCCAACTCCATGTCTTTCAGAATCAGCAAGAAATCACATAACTTTTCCCTGTTGCCCTGCAAGTCCTGGTTTGAATATAGGACTTGAAGTTCAGACCTCAGTCTCCCTGAATCATAGAACTGGCCAAAACTTTTCAGGACACTCTGAAATGCCTCCTCTGGAAACACTTGTCTCATCTCATCAAATTTCCCTGGATTGAACAATTCCAAGAAGCGCAGACTTTCCAAATTTGCAAAACGCTGAGGTAGCTGCTCTGTGAGATTGTCTAGGATGGCCATGTACAGATTTCTGTAGCGCTCCTTGGGATCCTGTAGTTGTGACAGACAGCGTTTTCTCATGGGCTCAGTTTGTGGGTCTGATGTGAGATCTGCTGCTTTGGCATAAACAGCTTGGAAAGCTCCCTCTGACCTCTTCTCTTTGACAAAAGCAAGAAGAGACTCAGTTCTTTGCTTGCAGTACAGAACATCCATAGCTCTCTGCTGGACAATGTCAAACACCACATCAGTCTGAGAGATGTGTTCATATGTGTACAACATGAACACAAACTCAAAATCCTCCACTTTCATCAGAAGGCCTTTGGCACAGTCTAAAGTGTCATCATCCATGGACTTATCTGCAATGATCATCTCAAAAGTTTGCAGGACGGCATCATAATTGTTTGCCACAGTGCTCACTATCCGTGATGTGAAATTCCATCGAGTAGGAGCATTTCTGGGCAACCTTGAGCAGCCTGCAGACTCAAGAAAAGACATCCTCTTTGTGGATTTTGAGAAAAATGTGGCAAACCCAGAGAGTGATGCAAAAAAATATTCTGCACTCAGATAAGCATTTAGCCCCCTGAGACAGAACCAGATTCACTCTGTGTGCATAGCAATGCACAAACATTGCACTGGGGGCTATTGCTTTAACTTTGGCCTGGAACCATTGAGAGCTGAAGCCATGACAGCAGCCCCATCATAGGTTTGCACCACAAAAGTTTCTCCCTGAAATTGTAGCCCTGCATGTTCTCATTCAAGACTTCAAAAACAGACTGAGCATCTCTTCCCCCAGAAACATCAAAAAATCCAATAAAGCTCTTCTGAATTTTACCTGCCCTATCCACATAGCGAACAATGACAGAGAGTTGAGCATAGCAAGCTATATCAGTTGTTTCATCCACCTGCCATGCAAAAAAGGGAACAGCCTGGATTTCATCCTTGATCTCATCAGAAACAGTGGCTGAAAGAGCAGAGATCAAGTCATTTTGGATTGCATGGGACATACCAGAAAACACAGCTGATGAATGGAATTGTGTGGCCAGGACAGAGTCATATTTAGCTAATGTTTCATTAAACTCCCTGTAATTCACCTTGTTGGATGATTCAATATTCTCATCATGCCCCCTAAATGACAGCTCCTGACGGCCAAGCAAGGAAGTCCCATCAATAAGGTGGTTTAGGGAAGCTCTGTTTTGTTTAACTGCTTCATTATGTTTTGCCACTTGAATGCGAGCGCCTTCATTGATTGCATGCTCAACCCTGACTCTGCCCAGGAAACTTAACCTTGCACATGCACTCACATGTTCATTGCTTTTTTTTCATGCCTTTTGTATGCCCTGTCAAAGTTGGACAGATCCCCAAAACCCACTTTTGACCAGACAACACATCCCTGAGATGGTTTCATCCAGAGGCATGGCCAACAGTACATTTTATTTGTTACAGCACTTCCAGTCAGCCAGCTCACTTTGTCATACCAGGACAGCTGAAAAGACCTGTTACTTTTCCCCACCTTTTGCACCAAATTAATCTGAGGAGTTTATCTGCCCTGCTGTTTATAAGTTTTTCTTCGTAAGGAAGACTATCAAATGGCTTCGCCAAAATCCAGTCCACAACATTCAAATTGTCTGCCATTATGTGCAGCTTGCTACCTAGCTAGCTCGCTAGCTGGGACTGGTGCAAGGCTAGTGTGAAGTGTGTCCGCCTGTGAGTGCTTTGTGACGGTGGAGGAGCTCAGCAGCACCCGCTGCTCGGTAGGGATAGAAACTGAGATAGACGTCCGAGTGATAGAAGTCAGTCTCCAAACACAAGCAGCTACAAAAAAACAAACACCAGAAATAGAAGCTCGATTTGTCGCTAGTCGTTTTTAACAAAGAAAATGCTGCTAAGAGGATTAGGAAGGTCTCCGGTTCAACTCAGAACAGAATGAAAATTAAAAAATGCTCCCACAGATGTTTACACCTAAAGATCGCCGATTTGCTCATTTCACTGTCAATCAAAAAGGGATTCAGCCTCAGACAGATCATCCAATCATCATGCAGAAGCTGAGCGTCCGGGCCAGCCGAGGCCGGCCCACTGCCCCATAGACCCCCAGAGACGCTGAGCGTCCGATGGGCAGGACAAAGCCCAGCATTTATCCAATGGCTCGTCTCGTTTCGCTGCACTCTTTGCTTCGCTATTGTACTCACTGTTTAAAGCACTGTGAAGCTGCGGGAATGAGTGAGAGGAAAGCCACGTTGTTACCAGTGATAAGAAGCTGATTCTGAACAAAAGTTGAGCGTGTTGTAGTGCATATTTATTCAGTGACATGTACACACAACAGTATATACCAGGTCTGTCCAAAAAGTAACGGACCTTTTTATTTTTTTCAAAAACTATATGGATTTGAATCACGTGTGATTGCATCAGTCAAGCTTGAACCTTCGTGCGCATGGGTGCGTTTTTCACGCCTGTCGGTTGCGTCATTCGCCTGTGGGCAGGCTTTGAGTGAGCACTGGTCCACCCCCCTCGTCGGATTTTTATTGTCAGGGAAATGTCTGAATGATTTGAAGCTTTGCTGCATCAAATTTTTCCAGAAACTGTGAGAGACCTCCAGGTGGACACCATTCGCTAAATTCAGATGGCTTTCAGGGACGATTTTATGGGGATCACACAGATTGAGGAGTGTTACAGCCAGTTTAAAGACCGCCCACAGCGGCTGACAGCACGCCGCGTTCCGAGCGGCGATCGACAGGCTCAAACGACCAGATCATTTCCAAACTGAACGCTGTGTTGATCCGGGACGTCGTCTGACTACCACAGAAATGGCAGAAGACGTGGACATCAAGACTTTTTCGGCACATTCCACTGTTACAGGAGTTTTGTCATGGAAAGAGGAGCGGAGGAATGCGCCACTGTGCCGCGAATGGCGTGGCACAAAACCACCTCCATGTTGGTCTCACAGGACGGCTTTCAGACGGCTTTCGGTGGCTTTTCAGTCATGTGACTATCCAAGAAATTGTGGATTAGCTGGACATGCCAGAACATGTCCTGTGAGGCTTCATCACGGAGTTGCTTTACACCATGCGGCTCCGTCCTGACGCACGAATTCCTGTGGTTTTGTCCTGCGCCATTCACGGCACGGTGGCGCATTCCTCCGCTCCTCTTTCCATGACAAAAACTCTTGTAACAGTGGAATGTGCTGAAAAAGTCTTGATGTCCACGTCTTCTGCCATTTCTGTGGTAGTCAGATGACGTCCCGGATCAACACAGCGTTCAGTTTGGAAATGACCTGGTCATTTGAGCCTGTCGATCGCCGCTCGGAATGCGGCGTGCTGTCAGCCGCTGTGGGCGGTCTTTAAACCGGCTGTAACTCCTCAATCTGTGTGATCCCCATAAAATCGTCCCTGAAAGCCATCTGAATTTAGCTAATGGTGTCCACCTGGAGGTCTCTCACAGTTTCTGGAAAAATTTGATGCAGCAAAGCTCCAAATAAATCAGACATTTCCCTGACAATGACAATCGGACGAGGGGGGTGGACCAGCACTCACTCAAAGCGTGCTCACAGGCGAATGACGCAACCGACAGGCGTGAAAAAACTCATGCATGCGCACGAAGGTTCAAGCTTGGCTGATGCAATCACATGTGATTCAAATCCATATAGTTTTTGAAAAAAATTAAAAGGTCTGTTACTTTTTGGACAGACCTCGTATTTGATCACTTATTTTTTGACATTTTAGGGGAAGCTGAGCTTCCCTTGCAATCTTAGAGCAATCGCCTCTGTATAGTACATATAGTAATCTCATAAACTGTTTTAAACAGTTTGAGATTACTTTGTTGATTATATGTGACAACAAACATCACACTTGCTTTCTAATCACTTGCTGGTAAGTGTATTTATTAAATGCAGTTTGTGTTGTCAGACTTTCATCACTGACTGAAAAACTCATTAGTTTTTCATACAATTAATGTCTTGTGTTAGTTATGAAATTTTATATACGTGAATAGTGTGAGCCGAAAAAAGATATTTTAACAAAATCCAGTCTTGTGTTCTTATAACATTTCTGTCCATTTTGTCAACCATTTTCACTACAAATCAACTTTTGTATTTTCTGGATGAGTCACTTTTTTTTTTTTTTAAACTGGTTTGGGAGATCCTCTGACTTATACTCCAGTGTGACTTATATACGGAAAAATCATACAGTCCTTATTAAAAATTATAAGGACTATTGATGTGGGACTTTCCCAGGAATCAATGCACTAAACAAAATAAACTTGAGTAATAAAAGAATAAATCCTAATAATAAAAAGTACACTACAGTTGTTGTTGTTGTTATTGTTGTTCATTTGGCTGCTCCCGGTTTTGTTTGGGGTCACCACAGCGGATACAGCCAGATCCGCTTTGGTATTTGGCACAAGTTTTACGCCGGATGCCATTCCTGACACAAATCCTGGTTTGCCTGGAGAAACACACACAGTTGCTGGTGTTCCAAAGAGGTCTCCCATCCAAGTACTAACCAGATCCTGCTCTGCTTAGTGTCTGAGATCTGACGGGATCAGGCTTACACAGAGCAGACCGGCTGCGCAAAAAGTACACTACAGTAATGCACAAAAAGCTCAAATCAAAAAGCTGATAATGCAGAAAAAAGGTGCAATTTATACTCCAGTGCAACTTATACTGCTGAAAGTACAGTAATAGGAATCAGAGTATCTTCAAACAAGAAAAACATAAAGGAGGTTGCTGCAGTAGAACAAGAGCCAGCAATGAACCAACATGGTACACAATAATTACTCTGATAAAATAATTGTTTTCAGGCATCATATTACTGTAAAATTTCAACTGATTCAACTGATGAAGTTGCAGTCTGAAAATGCTCACAGCATGTTCCCTTTGAGGTTTTGCCTCCCTTGTTCTCTTGGTTTTTTTGTTCTCTTGCAGTAAGGATCTCAGTCAGTGGAGGGTGAAGAAGTGGGGTTTCTCTCTGGGGGAGGCCCTAAAGGACCCGGCAGGGCGGGATCTGTTCCTCAAGTTCCTGGAGTCAGAGTTTAGCTCAGAAAATCTGCAGTAAGCACATTTTATTGTTGAAAATTTCACATCAAAAGGTCTGATGCAGCCACACTCATGGGCCCCTCCCAGGTTGGTCCCCTTTTTGCCTTCATGACTGCATTCATCCATTTTGCGTATATTGGTACCACCACACAGTTGCCTCACCATCCCACTATCATCTTGAATTAATAATACAAGACAGAAATGTTCTTTATTCCAAATTCTGATCATCTGACTGTCAAAGCAGAAATGAAGACTAATCAGAATCAGTTGGCACCTCAGTTTGCCTTTAGTGGCCTTTTGGTGAGGATCTGTGCCTGTCACAATTGGCACAGGAATGTGGTTCTGGCTCCTGTTCTGTGGCACACTGGTTTTGTCTGCGCCATACAGTTGACACACCAGCTCCACCATAAAGTCCTTGTGTGTCATGGGCTGCACTTGCTTGACACTGCTGATCTCACGATGCAAGATGGATGCATTTGTGGTTGCAATATCAAGGAAGTGCAGCAACACTGTCTTGTACCAGCGTGTAGTTTTCTGATGGATGGAGTAGTAGTGGATGAGCTGATCAGACAGGTCGACTCCACTCATGTTTTTATTACAAGCCAACACTGGGGTAGGACAGGGAATGTTCTTCACCCTCCAGCGTCCATCCGTCTCATCCTTCACCCTTCTCTGCACTGTCACACCCAAAAACGCATGATGGATGGTGGAGAACACAGACACCTGTCATGTGTCCATCCACTTTACAAACACCAGAGGCCCCTCTCTTATCCATCTTATAGATCCTTTTTCAGATGTTTTGTGAGAGCATTTGCCATCCCTCTGGAGCATCCTCGTCTGTTTTCCCTGTATGTGCCACATGCCCCAAACTTCATGTTAGCCAGGTCTATGAACAGTTTGGGATTCGTGTAAAAATTGTCCATGTAAATGTGGTACCCAATACCAAGCGAGGATGGCTGGATCAGGTTCATGACCACATCGTGACAGCCTGTGCTCACTTGTAGTCAGTCTTGCCAGTGTAAATGGTGAACTTGAGTGTGTAGCCATTACGTGAAACAGCCAACACAAAAAGTTTCATGCCCCATTTTGTTGGCTTGTCCTTCAAATATTGAGTCATTCCAGTTTTTGCCTTCGTCACCGCCATCCTTTCATTCACATCCAGCTCACTCCTCGAGTGGTAATAAGCCTGGCAGGCACTGAGGATGTCATAAAGAGGCCTTAGAGGCCTGACTCGAAACAGTTTGTCATGACCTGATGTTCCCTTTTTTATTTTCTATATCCTCATCTGGATCACTTAGGTGTATGTTCCAGAACATCGATCTAAATCTGTCTCTGGACATGACTTTCGCTGGAAAGGGCACAGACCAAATGTGACTTTGTTTCCAGTAGTCCTGGAGACTTGGCAGTGACACCGACATGTATATCAGAAGTCAATCAATCAATCAATCAACTTTTTTCTTATATAGCGCCAAATCACAACAAACAGTTGCCCCAAGGCGCTCTATATTGTAAGGCAAGGCCATACAATAATTATGAAAAACCCCAACGGTCAAAACGACCCCCTATGAGCAAGCATAAAATTTGTATAAGATCTTCCATTTCAACACCTATCCAGTTGCATTTTTTTCCCTAATGCCTTGTTTTTTGCAGCAGTTTTATTGGCGTTGGTGCAAATTGTTCTAATTGTGTCAGTTAAAAAAAAAGAAAAAGGTGTTTTGGACTTTGGGGGGAAAGTGTATCAACCTGGAGGCTGAAATCTTACTACTTACTACTGGACCAGTGTCTGCGTCCTCCTCCATGTTCCAGCAGTCGGTGCTGGGGTATGTCACTTCTGCGCGTCCGAGTGAAGATCTGGATCTGGAAACAGAAGCGTGCCCTCCGACCTTCTGTTCAGATCTCCGTGTGCATGTTGGTGGATCCACCTGCTTTGGTTGCTCCTCCAGAACAAGAGGGATCATCTCTTTCAGTACCAGAATCCTCACTGTCTGTTTCAGACTCTGATGACGCGCTGCACACTCTGTCTTCCTCCAGTTCAAAAAATAACTGAAGCGCTTGCTCCACATTCATAAAATGCCTCATTTAAAAAAAAAAACCCAAACAACAAAACACTAACCACTCATGCTTTGCACCAGTAATAAAGAGAAAGGGACCACGCAATCAGACCCACGTGGGGTGGGTGGGCTGTGATCAAACACAGGTGGGGTTAGTGACCACATGTGGGGTTAGTGACTTATGATTGGTGGATTCATGAGCCAGCCAACCAGTGAGGAAGGAGTCATATTTCTTCCCACCACTGTTGCTGCTACAGTAGAGAAGGAAATGATCCTTTTGTCTGCATGTGTGTACATAAACGCGCAATGAAAAATAATAGTAATATTCATGAAAATGCATGGCATAAAAAGGCCTATTAAAAAATTTAAAAAATGCTATAAAGGTTGAAGTCTCCACATTCAACATGGATTTAAAGGGAGTCTCAGAGTACAGCAGATTGTTACATCTGCTTAATGAGGCCATGTATCTTTTTACACGAGGGCAGATCATTCGACTCCAGAGGGTTAATAAAGTAACTGTTTCTATAGTCACTCATAGTCACATAGTCATAGTCACAGAAAATATATACGTTATGAGAGTCTTAGTTTCATGAAATGATTTTAAAGATGGCAGCTATTCAATGCAATAAAAATTCAAGAAAGACGAAGAAACTTACGTCTGCAAGAAGGATTGGGCCATCAGCTGCTGGACTCCATGGAGTGTCATCTCGGCATCCTCAACCTGGGAGAAGACAGTCTGAACATCTTTGTTTGTAGTTTTGTTCCAAAGTTATTCAACTATATCTCTTCCACATTCTTCCATGGCAAGTTCAGGAGAAGCAGCACATTTTAAGGTCTGTGAGAAGCTCAAAATGAGAATAGATGCCCCTCTGGTTGAAGATCCAACAACAAAAAAAAACTGCCAATAAAAAACACAAACATTTTAGCTCAGTGTTCATATAACTCAATTCAACACTGAAAAAAATGTTTTGGCAGAAAAGTTTAACAGATAGGCCTACTGCACTGTAAGCATAAGCTAGCTAGCATTTTCTCTGAGCAATTCTCATACCCTGATGGCAACGTCAACGGTAACATTAACACACCCCCAAACGTCTCATCCGCAGCATCATACATTAATGCGCACAAAGTTTAACATGGTGTTTGATTAAGGCTTGTATGGTTAATGTTACCCAACTCGGGCAACTCACATGACTGTCAAACCAGATTAACCAGCTGTAGAGTTATATTACGTTAGGCTACGCTATGCTACACCACTTGTGACAGAGTTTCATCAAGCGCGCTTACCAGAGAAATGAGTGGTACGAAGATAAGCAAACACCAGGCAGCTGTATAAAGGTATTTAAATCAACTCACAGTGTCCAAAATGCAGGATGGAGATGGATCCAAAATAAGTTGAAGAAAGTCCAGTTGGTCTCGCGTGTACTGCATGCAGCTGTATTTTTGCTGCCTCTGCCGTTTATTGAAAGATCACTCTCAGAATTCAACACTATTTACAGTATATTGCAGTATTTTATTGGAAACGGCAAGCTGCCCATAAATATTGCACAGGATGGATTGATTCCTACAGTATATTACAGTTTTAATAGAAAATAGTATGTTTCTGTTAGAATTTGGCTGTGTAGTTACAACATTTTGTTACAGTGTGGTTAAAATTCTTCAGCTTCAGGGGGGTACACTTCCCCCAGACCCCATCAACTACGGCCCTCTTAAACTCCCCCTCCCCTGCCATTTTAAGCACTTTTCTTTATTTGCCTCTCACATGCCTAGAAGTTCCTTATGGAGCCCGCCTAGGGACATGGTGGTTAAATTTTTTTTTTTTGGCCAAGATTATTGCGTTCCCTCGCAATAACTTTTGAGTCCACATTTCCAGCCTGGCGACACACAGGCTTGTTGAATCGTTTGGATGGATTGCACATCACGGATAACCAGAACTTGATTAAGATTTACTTTAACCTGGGGCTGACATACAATAATATACTGGAGGCTTTCTCTGTGAGACACAATGTGATTATGTGCATGAAGACTCTGAAGCGTATTTTAAAGAAAACCGGACTGTTTCAGCGGAGATATGATGCACTAGAAGATGCCATGCGCTTTATTCAGGGGGAACCTGAGTTTAAGTAGCCAGGGGATGGTAAAAAAAAGCAACATAAATGTTCATAAGGCACACTTACAGGTGTTGCTACTTCCTATCACTGTTGTATAAATAAACTATATTTCATATGGAGTCTTGCAGCTGGGCAAGTTGTAGCAACTTACTCCCTCATCTCACGGGATCCCATTCTCTCGTGAATTCTGTTGCTGTCTGCTGTGTGTGTGTGTGTGTGTGTGTGTGTGTGTGTGTGTGTGTGTGTGTGTGTGTGTGTGTGTGTGTGTGTGTGTGTGTGTGTGTGTGTGTGTGTGTGTGTGTGTGCATGCGCATATGTGTTCAGTCGCCCCCCACCTGATTTCACTCACTGTGTGCTCTGATAGGCATGAGCTTCAATATGATATTAGGTTATTGCAAGGGAACTCATAAACTATTGCGAGGGAACGCAAAAGTAATTAGCCTAGGTGGGCTTCGTAGTTCCTCACCATCTAACCAGGTTATTTATGTACTTCAGGCTTTATTTTCAATAAATGGTTCAGGGGAGTATCAGCATGGCTAAAAACCTACACCTTCTTATTTTCAAAGATCAAAATATTTTTTACATGTAATTTACATGATAATCACTGACTTACCTCAAGACCTGTCAAGGTGCACACCACCTCTCAGCTTAGCGTTCCCAGTGTTGTGTGGGCCGCTGAAGAGGAGGTACTGCTGGCCCACCACCACCAGAGGGCGCCCTGCTTGGAGTGCGGGCTCCAAGCACGAGAGGGCGCCAGACCCAGAGGAAGTGACAGCTGTCACTCATCACACCAGCTGTCACTCATCTACACCAGTACTTAAGCCGGACTGCAACTCCACCTCCCCGCCGAGAAATCGACTACCGAGAGGTAACTTCTCTGCTGACTCATATCGTTGAGTGAATTCTGAACTTCTGTTGCAGCCGGTATCCTGTGGTGTTCGCCCTTATCTGGGGAATTGGCGTGTGGCGTGACGACGACGACTGCGCTACAGATAAGTGGTTACACAAGGAGCTGCACGAGTGTGTGATTCGGAGGTGGAGGTCCTCCTCCTGACTGTGTACAGACTGTAGACCACTGAGTGTAAGGACTTACACTCATTCATCTTGTCTCTGCTTTTTGCCAGCAGTACCAGGTTCGACAGCCGAAGACAGAGGTCACCTGGGGACTCGGGACTTGGCGGCTCCGGTGTTCTTCAGACCGTTGGTGGTGGAGGCCGTGTGGGACGCGGCCTCTCTCTCGTCGGGGTCTTCTATCTTCGAGCCTGCCCACACGTCACCTGGTGTTAATTGACTTTGCAATTTCTGTATATTTAGTTGTGTATTGTCACAACATTAAATTGTTACCTTTTGGCTTACTCATTGTCCGTTCATTTGCGCCCCCTGTTGTGGGTCCGTGCTACGACACCTTCCCAACACCCAGAAGTGTTCAACATTTGACATGTCCTCTTTCACTGTGGCCTCAAAATTTGGCATTTTCTTTTTCAGTGTCAACTTTCCACTGAATTCTCATGAGATCTCCTTTATTGTTGATCCAGGAAGTATCGATCCAGGAAGTGTTCAACATTTGACATTTCCTGTTTCACTGTAGACTCAAAATTGGCACTTCATGTTCGGGACTCTCTGTACCATAAGTAATATGTATATGTTGCAGACATGAACGAGCGGAGCTCTTCAGCATCTCACCATGTCATTTAGGTCCTTCAGACTTTTTTTCAGTAAATGCTTCTGGAGCATTAGCATGGCAAAAAAATCTTCAGCGTTTTCTTTATTTGCATCTCACATGCCTGGGAAATATCGGGCTGGTTGGTCAGAAATGGTTGGACACAAATGCACGGCTCAAACAAATGGCTCTGGTTGTTTTACTTGTGAGGATAACAGAGGGTGGTATACAAGTAGGCAGCCCAGAAAATACAGCAGTACAAAAATCATCAGACTGAGGTGTGGTTTCAAATCTCGGTTGTCGTCCTGTGTCCTTGTTTGTCTCTGTGATTATTGTTTTTTTGTGCTGATGGGATTTTTTTTTTTTTTTCCTCATTGCCGCTGTGTAATGCAGCGACTATGAGGGGTTTTTTTTTTTCTTCTCCTTTTCCCTCGTGTTTTGCTTCATATATATGTTTTATGTACCGGGCCGGCCTATGTGTTGTGTGTTATGTGTGTTGTTTGTTATGGGTCGGTGTTGGTTTGCTCAGCCCTGCTGTTGACCAAGGCAGGGATGTACATCTGGAGCTGGTCCCCGGGCGCCTAATGGCGACCTCTGCTCCTACTGGCAAATAGGATGGGTTAAATGCAGTAGCCACATTTCATTGTGCAGGAAAGTTCTTCTGTTCTGTGCATATGACAATAAAATTTCCTTGATCCTTGGTCGATCAAACAGGCAGGAGGTCAGGAACACTATGAGGCAGGCAGGACTGGAACGCAAAGAACAGAGCTGGAAAGAGGCACAAGGCACATCTATCTGGCGAGGGACTAAAGCACCCACTGAGCTTATATAACCCAGATGACAAGCTGCAAGTCAGGAACAGGTGTGTGTGGAAAGCACCAGAACAAGTGCGTGGCCAGGAGGAGTGAAACACCCACCACCAAGAACCAAGAGACAGATGGAGATAGAGAGACCCAAGCAGAAAAACCCAGCAAGAGAAAAATCATACTAAAAAACAATGAATCAGAAAAAAATAACAAAACAGAAAAATAAAACCAGATAATGAGACGAAACTCAAACCCTGACAATACACCCCCCCCTTGCAGTGACTCTGTATGGCCTAGGGGAACCAGGATGAGCAGCATGGAACTCATAAATCAGAGCAGAATCCAACATGAAGTGGGAGTGAATCCACGACTGCTCCTCGGGGCCATAGCCTTCCCAGTCCCGCGATTGGATCCCATGACCAAGGCGGCGAGAGTCCAGGAGCCGCCGCACAGTAAAAACAGGGCCACCATCCACAAATTGAGTGGGAGGCGGGGGAACGGCCAGAGGAACAATGGGATGGAACGAACAGGCTTCACATGGCTGACGTGAAAGATGGAATGGATCCACATTGACCTTGGGAGACGGAGGCGAAATGGCACTGGGTTTATGACTTTGGAAACCGGGAATGGACCAATGAACCTGGGAGCTAGTTTTCTGGGCAGTCCTTTCAACGGGAGGTGACGAGTTTAGAGCCAAAATTTCTGACCAGGCTTGTATGGAGGTGCAGTGGATCTTTTCCGATCAGCAGCAGTCTTATAGGCAATTGAAGACCATAGCAGGGCCCTTCTCGCCCGCTCCCAGGTTCATCGACGGTGAAGAATGAGTCCAAGGGCTGAAGGAATAGAAGAGTTGTGACCTGTGGAAACAGAGAAAGTTGATGACTATAAACAACATGAAAAGGGGAAAAACCAGAGGATGCAAAAGGTAGGCTGTTATGAGCAAGTTCTATCCAAGACAGTTGAGATGACCATGAGGCAGGATGCTGGGAGGCGAGAATCCGGAGTCCTTTTTCGAGTTCCTGGTTTAGGCGTTCTGTCTGACCCTTGGCGGGTGGATGGTAGCCTGAGTTTAAGCTGGCAGTGACTCAGAGGAGCTGGCAGAACTTCCTCCAGAAGTTGGAGTCAAATTGAGGACCCCGATCAGACATGATATCCTGGGGGAAACCGTGCAATTTAAATACCTGGGAGAGCATAACCTCGGCTGTTTCTTTAGCCAAGGGAAGTTTAAACAGAGGGATAAAGTAAGCCATCTTAGACAATCTATCCACTACAGTTAACACAACAGTATTACCCTTTGAGGGTTAAGTTTCTGTGCGACCAGGGGCAAGTAGGAACAGGCAATGGCATTAGCGAGTCTGCAGACGGGCTGTTAGATGTTTTATGAATAGCACACATTTACAAGCATGGGTGGCAAGAGAAGCGACTGTCATACCCCCACCTGATCATGTCCCCCCTGAGAGCTGCTGGTATAAAAAGCTTTCCCAGAGGGCAACCTGGAGGAACCAGTGTATTACCTGCAGCAGACTTGACCCTAGATTCAATATCCCAGGTTGAGGCCGAAATAAAACAAGATGTTGGCAGAATTGTTCCTGGATCGGATGGCGCGTCTATTGAGTCACCCTGTCGTGACAACGCATCAGGTTTGCCATTCTTGGAGCCTGGCCGATAAGAGAGCACAGAGTCAAAACGGCTGAAGAAAATTGCCCACCTAGCCTAATGAAGCATTGAGGGGTTTTGTGATTCACAGATACGCTAAATTGTTATGATTTGTATAAAGCACAAATGGCATTTGTGCCCCCTCCAACCAGTTACGCCACTCTTCCAAGGCCACATTCACCGCTAACAGTTCCCGGTCCCTGATGCTGTAGTTATGCTCAGCAGCAGTCAGTTTTTTTTTAGACAGAAAGGTGTGCGGGTGCAGCCTATTGTCAGATGAGTTTACTTGCGAGAGGACCGCACCAATGCCAACATCAGAAGCATTGACCTCAACCACAACTGTCAGCTTTAACAAAAAGCTTGTGGTGCAACAAGGTCTGAAGAACGGTGCGAACATAGCGGGTGTGGGTCTCAAGGTCGGGTAAGAACATCAGTATATCCTCCAGATAAACAAAGACAAACTTGTTACGATATTCCCGCAATACATCATTAACCAAATTTTGGTTGACCACTAGGGAGTTAGTGAGGTCAAAAAGATATTCCTAAATATTCATAGGTCCAGAAGGCGTGTTAAATGCGATTTTCCATTCATTGCCTGGTTTAATTCTGACTAAATGATATGCATTACAAAGATCGAGTTTGGTAAAAATCTTGGCTCCTTCCAGTAACTTATATGTGGAGGAGATGAGAGGCAGTGGATAACGGTTCTTTACTGTTATTTTATTGAGCCCGGATAATCGATGCATGGGTAAGGAGACTTGTCCTTTTTCTCTACAAAAAAGAACCCCGCCCCTGTGGGCAATGATGAAGGTCTAATCAAACCAGCCGGAAGTGATTCCTGAATGTACTCGTTCACAGCGTGGTGTTCAGGAGCCGACAGAGAAAAGACCTTTCCACGAGGTGGGTTTGCCCCCGGGAATAGCACAATCGTGTTCCCAGTGAGGTGGTAATGATTTGGCTTTGATCTTACTAAATATGGGTGCCAAGGCATGATAGCAGCACCCCCTCGAGATCGGGTTGGAATCCGGCTGAGTACGTACAGGTTTATGCAGACAGGAATCTTTACAGGTAGGTCCCCAAGAAACAATCTCTCCTTTTAACCAATCAAAATTGGGACCATGTTGTTGCAACCAGGGGTGCCCCAAAATTGTCGCGTGAGTCATATTATCGAAAACGTAAAAGCTAAAAGATTCAGAGTGGATTTCAGACATGATCATTCTGACAGACTGAGTACGGTGAGTAATAAGACCCAATTCATGACCAGCCACAGCATGCACCACCAGAGGGCATCAAGGTGCAGAGAACTGGCAAGAGAAGACAAAACTAAATTTGCATCAGAACCAGAATCAACAAAAGCTGACACTGAAACTGACGAATGATCAGAGATTAATTTGGCCAGAATAACAGAGGAAGGAGTAATTTAAGTCTGACTCACTCGTAATTCCGACTTAGGCCATACGGTGGAACCCCTGGCCTGACAATGGGTAATCAAATGACCTGACTGTCCACAGTAAAAACGGAGTCCGCCCTCACAGCGGCGCCGTCACTTGGCCAATGACAGGTAAGTGTGACCCAACTGCATGGGCTCTTCTGTGTTGCAATGTGGAAATTCGGCTCCAACGTGGCTGGAGGAGGACGAGCGGTTCAGTGGTGTGGCGGAACGTTGGTCAGGTAAGCGAGCTGTACAGCGAGGATGATCCAGTGGGCGTTGGTTGGTCCGGATGGCCAGTGCGATGAGCTCATTGAGGTGCTCTGGGAGGCCTATGGCAGCGAGCTGGTCCTGGATATTGTCCGACAGCTCTTTGAAGACGACGTCTAGGAGCGCCACTGGGTTCCACTCGCTGTTAGCCGCCAGGATATGGAAGTCTATAGTGTAGTCTGTGACTTGGCGGCTGCCCCATGCTTAAGCCTCATAAGGGAGCGTGTAGCTTCACGCCCCGGAGACACATTTGGAACACCTGTTGCAAGGCTGCTGTGAAAGCAGGAAGAGAAGCACAGGTGGTGGATGGATGACCCCATTCTGCCGTGGCCCATGCTGCAGCACGGCTGGTCAGGTGAGTGATCATGAATGCTGTCTTCATCCGGTTGGACGGAAACACTGGAGCTGCCTTTGGCTGTGTTGGAATTAGCCTGAGGACTAAATTTAGACAGTAACTGTCTCATCTGAGTGCTCACTGAAGACATAAATGAGTCCTGGCGTTTAGCGAGTTCACTAAACCCAGAAGTGAGAGCGGTGAGCTGGTCTTCCTGCTGAGCAAGCTGCCTACTGTGGTGGCGTACTGCACAATATGGCTAAATTAGCTGAACTTTCAGGTCTTCCTTTTAAGAAAAACCTCCTCTACACCACCTTATCAGGAAGTTGTATTTTATATTTTTAATTAAATTCATACCAGGTTGTAGAGATTTGCTATCAGTTTGAGTTTAAGGAAGACAATTTTATACATTAGAAAACGGCTGCTTACTCATTAATATACCTAGGAGTCTGTGGTTCAGACGATGTGTTCAAATTCAAAACTGGCTCAAATATTTTTCTTCTTCTACTAAGGTGGATTAGAACTTTTTTGTGGAACACAGCACCAACAGATCCCATGAGATCTCGTGTGTTGTCAATCCAGGAAGTGTTCAACATTTGACATTTCCTGTATCACTGTGGGCTCAAAATTTGGCACTTCCTGTTTCAGTCTCACCTTGCCATTGAATTCCCGCGAGGTCCCACAAGATCTACTGTCTTGTCAATTCAGGAAGTGTTCAACATTTAACATTTCCTGTTTTGCTGTGAGCTCAAAATTTGGCACTTCTTGTTTCATTCTGAACTTCCACAAGATCTCATCTGTGAATCCAGGAAGTGTTCAACATTTGACATTTCCTGCTTCACTGTGGACTCAAAATGTGGCATTTCCTATTTGGGACTCAGTACGAGCTTCACACCGCTGTGCAGTGTGAAGCTCGTATTAATGTCAGATGGTTTATTTATACATTCTAAATATATCTGCAGTACAAAGTCTGGTGTAGACAATGATTAAGAGGGAATTCTTGGCCAGAGTTAAACTGACTCAGACCGCACAGTGAACAGTGTTTAAGAGTTAAGGTTGGGCTCATTCTTCAGTTCAACTTGCTGCCATCAGCAACACCCCCCCCCCCCCCCATTCCCATTTTTTTTGGAAAAAGTCTCCTGCTGAATTATTAAAGATTATTTCATTTGACAGCAAGCAGAAAATTTTTCCTGACATCCGGGCCAGTATTTGAAATCAGTTTCACACTGACTTTGAACTTATAATTATCTGAGCTGCTTTTGGTTTGTGCTGCTGCAGGTTCTGGTTGGCAGTTCAGGACCTGAAAAAGAGACCTCAGCAGGAAGTGGCACAGAGGACACAGGAAATCTGGGAAGAGTTCCTGGCTGAAGGTGCCCCCAGTTCCATCAACCTGGACTCCCACAGCTATGAACTCACCAGCCACAACCTGAAAGACCCAGGACGGTACAGCTATGAAGACGCACAGGTACAGAGAGCTTGACAAGTTGAGACTGTTAAGTGCAAAGAACTGGAAGGCAGATATATCTCATCCCAAAAGAAGAGTTTTTACACATTGATGACATGTAATGCTTGAATATTCATACATAAGTGTATAATTTGAGTCACTAAAGCAGCACTCAGAGTACTTCTACTCCAGTTTCTCCAAGGTCTAACAAGCCAAAATATTACAGTCTCTATCTGAGGGGTCTGCAACCTTTACTATGAAAAGAGGCATTTTTGTTCTGTCTCCCACAAATAAAATTCTTATGGAGCCGCAAAAGGTATTTGACCTTTCTTCTTCGCATCACTCCCAAAGAGAACCACATCTTCAGCTCTGCCACCTCCAGCTCTGCCTCCTGTCTTTTTGTTAGTCCCACCGTCTGTAAGCTGTTAGAGTAGTTTGCACCATATGCTTAGTTATCATGTTACGGGTTAAGCTATGTTACATGTCATACAATCCAATGGACATTGACGCTGTTGGACCTTTACTTTGCAGACCAAACATTCAACACAGTCACAACTAACCAATAATTTGCACCATGTTTTATCAAAATGGGAACAACTTTAACTTTCGACCCCTGTATAATGAAATTCTAATCCAATTACATTGTTTCCATGAATCTGATTGGTTAATTGTGTGAGATTTCAGACTTTATAATATCGGGATAATGGTGGCAAAATATTCAACCATTTCACAGTTGGATGTATTACACCTGACTATATGCATGCGCAATATAGTCGGGACACAGAACTGACGATTTATGCGACAAGACTCTCAGTTTGACAGAACACTGGCTGTGCGTGCATGATTGGAGCATATTTTAATTTGGACCCCTGTGTAATTCTTCAATTGACCCCTCTACCTGGCTGCCTATTGAATATTCAAATAGCCAATAATTTTTTCAAAAGAGTGATGTCTAAGGAGTATTTGTCCTGAATGTGTTGCTTCTATCACCATTTGCAGGATTGCTTCAGTTATCTGCTGCACTATTTCTTCATCTCTCTGACCATCCCAATTCTTTTTCCCAACCTGTTTCTCCTTATGCTTTCCTGGACATGTTCGTTCCACCACCAAATCTACTTGTCTTCCACTGTCCACGACTCTCCTAGTTCTCTCCCTCACTACATCTGGAGTACTTCTCCACTCGTCCAAAATTTCTTCCCCTCCATCCTCTGCCTGTCTTACCTGCTCAGCGAATTTTAAAGTCTTCCTGCTTCAGCTTCCACCATCTGATCCTTTGTTGAGTTCTTCTTCACCTCTAATATCATCCTACAAACCACCATCCTGTGCTGTCTAGCTCCACTCTCCCCTGCCACCACCTTACAGTCTCCAGTTTATTTTAGCTTGCATCTCCTACAAAGAATGTAGTTTGCCTGTGTGTATGTTCATCCACTCTTGTATGTTACCCTGTGCTCCTCCCTTTTCCTAAAGTAGGTATTCACCACAGCCATTTCTATCCTTTTTGCAAAATCAACTACCATCTGCCCTTACACATTCCTTTCCTTGATACCATATCTACCCATTACTTCCTCATCACCTCTGTTCCCTTCACCAACATGCCCATTGAAGTCTGCGCCAATCACCACTCTTTCATGCATGGGTACACTCTGCCACTTCATATACCTTACTCCAGAAATCTTCTTCCTTCTTTGGCTCACAACCTACCTGTGGGGCATATGCACTGATGATAGTCATCATCACCCCTTCAACTTCCAACTTCACACTCATCACACTCGCTTAACCTCCAACACACTTTTAACACACTCTTCCTTTAAAATGACCCCAACATCATTTCTCTTCCTATCCTCAGCTTGAACCCACCACCTATGCCCCAGCTTTTACTTACCTTCCACTTGATGTCTTGCACACACAGTATGTCTGCCAATCTCCTCTCCATCATATCAGCTAGCTCTCTCCCTTTACCAGTCATACTACAAACATTCAAAGCCAGCCAACTCTCACTTCCACCTTCTAGTTTTCCTCTTCTCCTCTTGTCTCTGGACACATTTTCTGCCTATTCTTTGCCCAGCAGTAGCCAAATTCCCATCAGCACCCTGTTGGGCACCAGCACCACTGGCGGTCATTGTTAACCCAGGCCTCAATTGATCCGGTATGGAAATTTGATTTGTACTCTGCATGGTTATGTTGGCTTGTTCTATGCTGGATGCCGTTCCTGATGCAACACTACCCATTTATCTGGACTTGGCAGTGTCACTCAGAATGTGCTGGCTGCCCACCACATGTGGCTGAGTGAAAGGGAAATTCTATGACTGTATTGAGACCAGCTATGTTCTATGGCTAGGAGATGGTTGCGCTAACAAAAACACAGGTGGCAGAGCTGAAGATGCTGCAATTTTCCTTGGGAGTGACAATGATGGTCAAGATTAAGATTGAAGATATCAGAGAGACAATACAGGTAGGACGGTTTGGAGATAATGCCAGCAAGGTGAGATTGAGTTGGTTCGGACATGTACAGACCAGTGACCCAGGGTATGTCAAGAGAAGGATGCCTAGGATACAGCAACCAGTCGCCTGTCCAGATGTTACACCTAGGACCTTTCTCTCTCTCTGCACATCTGCAGCACTTTTCCTGTTGTCCAAAATTTCTTCCCCTCAATCCCATGCCTCTCTCACCTGCTTACTGAATTTCACACAACAGTCTTCCTCCTTCAGCTTCCACTGTCTGATCCTTTATTGAGCTCTCACTCTCTTTTCTTCTTCACCTCTAAAATCATTATACAGACCACCATCCTATGCTGTCTAGCTACACTCTCTCCTGCCACCACCTTACAGTCTTTACATCTCCTACAAAGAATGTAGTTCACCTGTGTGCATCTTCCTCCACTCTTATGTCATCCTGTGCTCCTCTTTTTTCTGAAAGTATTCTTCATATCCATTTCCATCCTTTTTGCACAATCAACTATCATCTGTTTTCCACATTCCTGTCCTTGACACCATATCTACACATTACTTCCTCATCACCTCTGTTCCCTTTGCCAACACGCCCATTGACGTCCGCTCCAATCACCACTCTTTCATGCTTGGGCACACTCTCCACCACCTCATCTTGCTCAGTCCAGAAGTCTTCATTCTCCTTCTCCTTCCTCCTCCTTATTTGACCTTTAAAATGAATTAATACAAATTGCACAGCCTACAAAGGTTTTTTTTTTTTTTAGAACCCCAAATCAGAAATGTTTGGATGATATGGTGTGTGTGTGTGTGTGTATATATATATATATATATATATATACGAGGTCTGTTAGAAAACTATCCGACCTTTTTATTTTTTGCAAAAACTATATGGATTTGAATCATGTGTGCTTGCATCAACCAAGCTTGAACCTTCATGCCCATGTGAGTTTTTTCACGTCTGTCGGTTGCGTCATTCGCCTGTGAGCACCCTTTGAGTGAGCAGTGGTCCACACTCCTCGTCGGATTTTTATTGTGAGGAAAATGTCTGAATGATTTGGAGCTTTGACGCATCAAATTTTTCCAGAAACTGTGAGACACAGCCAGGTGGACTGTCTTGGCTGACATGCCTCTGCAAAATCGCGTGGCGATCGGACACAGTGCCTCTGGATTGGCAGACCGGGGTGGTGGTCCCTCTATTTAAGAAGGGGGACCGGAGGGTGTGTTCCAACTATAGGGGGATCACACTCCTCAGCCTCCCCGGTAAGGTCTATTCCAGAGTACTGGAGAGGAGAATTCGACCGATGGTTGAACCTCGGATTCAGGAGGAGCAGTGTGGTTTTCATCCTGGTCGCGGCACACTGGACCAGCTCTACACGCTCCATCGGGTGCTCGAGGGTTCATGGGAGTTCGCCCAGCCAGTCCACATGTGTTTTGTGGATCTGGAGAAGGCGTTCGACCGTGTCCTTCGGGGCACCCTGTGGGGAGTGCTCCGGGAGTACGGGGTCCGGGGTCCTTTGCTAAGGGCTATCTGGTCCCTGTATGACCGCAGCAGGAGCTTGGTTCGCATTGCCGGTAGTAAGTCAAACCTGTTTCCAGTGCACGTTGGCCTCCGCCAGGGCTGCCCTTTGTCACCAGTTCTGTTCATTATTTTTATGGACAGAATTTCTAGGCGCAGCCAGGGTGTAGAGGGGGTCTGGTTTGGGAAACACAGAATCTCGTCTCTGCTGTTTGCGGACGATGTGGTTCTGTTGGCTTCATCAAATCAGGACTTCAGCGTGCACTGGGGCAGTTTGCAGCCAAGTGTGAAGCGTCCGGGATGAAAATCAGCACCTCCAAATCCGAGGCCATGGTTCTTGACCGGAAAAAGGTGTTTTGCCCTCTTCAGGTCGGTGGAGTGTCCTTGCCTCAAGTGTTTAAGTATCTTGGGGTCTTGTTCACGAGTGAGGGGCGGATGGAGCGTGAGATCGATAGACGGATCGGTGCAGCATCTGCAGTGATGCGGTCGCTGTATCGGACCGTCGTGGTGAAGAGAGAGCTGAGTAGGGGGGCAAAGCTCTTGATTTACCGATCGATCTACGTTACGATCCTCACCTATGGTCATGAGATTTGGCTCATGATCGAAAGAGCGAGATCGTGAGTACAAGCGGCTGAGATGAGTTTCCTCCGCAGGGTGGCTGGGCGCTCCCTTAGAGATAGGGTGAGGAGCTCGGTCACTCGGGAGGAGCTCGGAGTCGAGCCGCTGCTCCTCCACGTAGAAAGGAGTCAGTTGAGGTGGCTCGGGCATCTTTTCCGGATGCCCCCTGGACACCTCACTGGAGAGGTGTTCCGGGCATGTCCCATTGGGAGGAGGCCCCGGGGAAGACCCAGGACACGCTGGAGGGGCTACATGTCTCGGCTGGCTTGGGAACGCCTTGGGGTTCCCCCGGAGGAGCTGGGGGAGGTGTGTGTGGATCAGGAGGTCTGGGCGGCTTTGCTTGAGCTGCTGCCCCCGCAACACGACTCTGGAATCCCTCGTCCACACCTGCACGATGGCATCCAAAGCGTATGTAGACAGCAGGTGGATAACACAAATTGCTGTCAGACAGCCATAAAAGGCGCTGCAGACTGCCTAATCTCCCAGTGTCTTCATGGTAGACCGGAGCGCTGTTTTCCTCACGTACACATCCATGCATGTGTGCGTGGCACACCTGCGCTCCACACACACACACGTGGGGCTGTAATTATCACTCAGCCGTGTGTGTGTACGCATAACACTGCATGGGCCACTAAGTGCGCGCACGGGGCGCACGTATGTGCGCACCTGCCACTGGACAAGTGGACAGCTTCGCTCCAGTTTGCTGGCAGTGTGCCATGCAGTCCCTCAGAGGGAGCCTTTCTTTTTTTTGTTTGTTCACTTCAGCAGCACAACGCAACAATAGACACCGCAATGGTTGGATTATCACATGGAATTAATTTTTTTCTTTTGGGTGAGACAATCCTAACTGCAGGCTGCTGTCCCAGCTCATGTCCACGTGTGCGCCATGAATGCTGTCACAGCCTGGCACAAGTTCCATGTTATATCTTCTCCAGAATTATAAGGTGAACATTTATTACAGCGTGAGATCTGTTCAGCTCCAAGCCTGACACGTCCAAGGTGCAGCTGCCTGTGTTATAATGGAGACAATAGTTCACATTATTTTTGTCGACCATGGGAAGGAATGGACAAATAGCTGTACTGTAAGGTCTATTATGTTTATAACAGCCTGTACAGATTTGTGGCACCATGCGCACAACAGCGCACGGAGCTTTCGGTTTGATAGCCGCTGTGCACTGTACATGATAATAATTCATAATTATGATTGTGATGAAGTGTGCCACATACAGTTCAATAGTTCCTTTGCTCTCCGGGGTTGGGGAGGGGGGCATTATTATACGTGGCACTGCAGGTCATACCGACAGGAATACCATGCCAGATTTATCTCGAGGTTCCCTCTTATGCACTCATTTTTCCTCCATCGAAATATGTAAATTGCAGTTAGATGGCCCTCAGAAAGCACATGGACCACTGTCGGATAAGTGTCCTATCTTGATGGCGCCCAGGGAATTATGAACATGTGCGTCACTCAGGGGTGCTGGCCGATTTTGACCAACTGTGTCGACTTCTGCAGATGGCTGTCAGAATGTTTTGGAACTGAAATCCGACACTTTTCGGATGTGCGCCGATTCATAACTCCGACGGCACTCTGTGTGATTCCGATTATGTGTGACGGGGGTATAAGATATCTATGAACTGTTTATTGTATTGTACAGGGAACCCATCTAACACAGGAGATTTCCTGTTTTTCTTACCTAATACAGATTTACGTATTTCTGTTTCTGTCACAGGGCCATCTAACAACTTTACCTGATCAAGAGATAGTGACGTGGGTCGTCTTTAGTCTTCTCAGGATGTCGTCTTTTAGATAACACAAACTAATTGCAAGTGATATGCTAGAAAAGGACACAACACTTTAGAATAATTCAGCCTTAAGCAAGATAAAATGCACAGAGTTTTTAAGTTTATTTAAGCCTTCGACACAGAGCTTAGACAAACTGAGTCCTCTAGAGAGACTGAATAAGTGACAACCGCGCTCATCTATTTATTGACAACCGCGCTCATCTATTTATTGGAGACCCGCGGGCATCGCTCCTCCTTCGACTTTTTTATTTATTTCATTCCCAAGACATGGTTTTCTATTGGAAGCGTCCTCTAGTGAACCCTAAGCAGGTGTTAGGCCATTATTTCAATGTGACAAACGCTCCCATTAAAACGTGAAGGATTTACAACTGATTTTTTTAAAAGACCTTCAGTCACAGGTGCAGCTGGCCTGAGGCCCCCCCCGCACGTGGCCTCAGCCACAGGTGCAGCTGGCCTGAGGCCCCCCCCGCACGTGGCCTCAGCCACAGGTGCAGCTGGCCTGAGGCCCCTGCACGTGGCCTGCGGGAAAGCACCTAAAAGGCCTTGGAAAGCCCCTGACAGACTGAATGACTAATAGAGCCCTTTTTTTGGGTTGAACACCTGCTAGTTCAACCAGAGGACATACAGTTCGGATCAGGACACTTGATAGTTCATCATAGTTCAAATAAGGACCTAAAAATCTTCTACAGTCCCTCCTCTGGGACTCGAAAGAGTCCCATTACATCAATTATACTCTTGGGTTGTTTACCGACAAGACATCCTCATTTGTGCATTGCAATAAAAAAGAAAAACACATCACTCGAATTACTGATAACTCTGGTGCGGATATGAATATCAGTGATACTTCACACGGTAAATATATTGAAGTGCAGGTGAACCTACATACTAAGGCACAAGGTGATCAATTAGCTGGATTATATCAACGCAAGGTGACATTCAAACATTGAGTTTTGGTGTAATTCAAGGCACTTAAAATGGCCACATAAAACAAGTTACAGCAACTTCTTAATCATGGCAAAGTAAAGGCTTTACATTGACATCAGTGCAACCAATCATCTTCTGGCATCTATTGACTCACTCAACCAGAGGCTCCAACCCATTATACTTGGTTCTACATATTATTTTGTTAAAGCGTCACACATTTATTATTTAAATGCATCAAATAACCCCTACGTTACCACTATTTAGTCAACCAATCAAGAAACTATTCTAAGGTTAGCGCAGCTATGTCTAGTTAAATGATAAACACCATAAATGGTTTCCCTTCATGTCCGTCCTTAAGTCATTTGCCTTAGTCAATCATATAATGGTTTTCATTATAGGCCATTTCTCAACATTCTCCACTTTGTTTTTCTTCTTTTTCAGCTTGTTTTCTAATGCCAAATTTAGGCGATGCATGTCTCTTGAGGCATGCTATAATTTAAGAAAAAGGGGTCCCTATGGTGCATCTTTACTACTAAATCTCCAAACACGCCGTGTAAGGGTCCCCTTTTTATAACTTTGCAATGTGATATCTATGTGTACGCATTTAGCTTTATCTGTGTTACGCAGATGATGGTAAGGACAGACATTTACCCAACCTTCGTTACTAACATATATCCTTCTTTGTTTTTATTTACACTCAGATTTCTGAAACCAGTCCGCAATTCAAACTCAAGAACCAAGATCATAGTCCGTTTTCAGTGCCATTACGTCAGTCCGCGCTCCTCAGCATTTACTCAGCGTCTGAAGTTTTGGGAGAAGTTGGGGAATATGGGGAGGTTGGCCTTTCAGGGGTAGTGGGGGAAGGATCAGGAATTCTGGCTTTCAGACAGTCGTGCAGTTCTCTGATGGATCTTTCCAGCTCCTTGTGCTGCTTGGCCAGGTTGTACAGGGCCCCCAGAGAATTCTTGCCCACATTCAGGGTGGTGGTGGCCAGCCCTAGCTGTTCCCTCTCCATATGCTCCATCATACTGGCTAGCATGTCCATACTAGACTGAAGACCACACAGTTGAGTATGGAGGCCCTCCTGAGCACAAGAGATGTTGGCATTGTCACGGTGTATCCTTAACAGGTATGCAGCTGTCTGACTTAGTTGTGGCATGATTTCCTCAAATAGTCCATGGGGAATGTGATTTGTGAGGGGCAGGAGCTGCTCCAAGGTTTTTGGAACAGACTCTTGTGGAAGACGAAGCTCTCGAACCAAGATTGCCATGTCCTGTGGGGTGACCATGACCAGATTAAGGTTGTGCAGTCCAGGGGACAGGAAGTACAAGGGGGAAGGCATTTCGTGTGTGGGGGGAGTATTGCTGATGTCGCTCGGGCAAGTGGCTGGGACACTCTGGGCATTTAGCAGCCTGTACAAAGCTCCCCTCTGTCCTGGTGGGTGAGTTTGACTAAGGTCCACCCCTGCTGATCCTCCTCCAGAGGTACTGGGCTGATCAGAATATCTCTCCTGCCTTGGGGGTGGAAAGCTGGGGACAGGTCCTAGCAGTGAATTGGGTCTAGGATGCACTCGGGCGGTTGCTGCATATGGCCGACCTTGGCTGCCTCCCCTGGAGGGTATCATTGCCACTGGCACATGTGACTGTCTCCATGGCATCTGCGGAAGGGGTGTGTTCCTGAGTCCAAAGGGTCCTTCAGGTGATGGTGGAGTCCTCGGGCTGACTCTTGCTGCAGGCAGATTCTGTGAAGCTGTCATCGCCAGGTGCTGGAACGATGAAGATCCTTCTGTTGCCAACTGGTTTAGCTGCTGGATGGAAGGCGGCTGTGGCGACCAATCATGTCTCGACCATCCCTCCTGTATATCCTCTTCTCCAAACAGTTCTGAGAGTCCAATCAGACTTGATAGAGGCAGATCAGGCATAGGTCCCTGATCAGGGGAGTCTGGTCTCTCAGCCATACTCCTGTGTCCTAGTAATATACATATACGTTCATTATTACTGCTCCATGTCATTCTTTCAGATATTGTCTATCCTATCCCTCATTTTTGTGGGTGCATGTGTGTGAATGTAAATGTGCATGCATGTCTTCTTCCTCGTCTACAATATCACCAAGCATGGTCCATCCCAGTCCTCCCTATCTGGGGTATACGCCACAATATTAGGTAGCTGGGGGCTGTCGGGGAGGATAATTGGTATTTCATCCATTTCCATATATTCTGGTTCTCTGTCTATTTCGTTTGTGCTTTCTTCCAGGGCTCGGATGGCTAACAGTGGGAGCTGTCCTACTGTGGATGAAATCAATTTATTGTCCAGAAATTTTATCAAGGGAATACCACAACATATTACCAGCAAGACCGCCACCCCTGTTAGTGCCAAGACTACACCTATCTGGTATAACCAGTCTTTCCATGATATCCACCCTCTCCTTAGAGTCCCAAACAGTGAAAACAGTGGGCCAATATTCATTCCATTCCCTACAATGTATCCAGAATCGTCAGTTTCATTTCTCCCTCCTATGGAGTTACTTAACAGTTCCTGTTGCATCTCTTCAAGTGTGATTACTGTCAAACTGATTATTGTCAAATTTCCGTCTTCCCCTGTACGCATGGGAATAGCTGTGCAACATTCGGTGGCTTTGATCATAATACAAACTCCTTGTTCATCAGCCATCATCATCTCGATAGCTAATCTATTTTGCATTGTCATTAGCGAGGTGGCGTGCAGTTGTTCGGTTAAGGCTCCTACTGCTGCCAATGTCCAGTTCAGGTATCTTTGCTGATTATACCACAAGTAATTAATCCACTGCACCTCCTGGAACCTAGAACGGATTTTTGGAGTAACCCCGAACAGAGCCAATGCCCATCCCCATTTATCCGCGTCTTCATCTGCTTTAACTCTGCTACTGTCTATGGCTTCTAATTGTCGGGGTATCCCTTCTGGTATCCCGTTTCTTACTGTGATGTTGTAGTCTGTTTTAAACGTCATTATTCCTCTTTTCTTACGAAGTTTCTGTGGCATGGGTTGTATTGAATTTGGCATTTCAATTACTGTTATAGCTCCTGTGAGCATCACAGGAGCACAAAGGCCTTTCCAATTAGGGGACAGCGATGACAGGAGTTTCCTTCTTTGTCCGCATTTCCAAAAGATGTCAGCTAAGGGTACCGTTCCCTTAGCTAAATTTGGAGTAGATACCCATGAAGCATGGGTGAGATTCAGTCCAATTACAGACCCCCCTGTGGCCGGTACTATTTGTTCACACTGTATGCCTGCTGCTGGCAGGGTGTGACAGACGGTAATGTTCCATGCTGTTTTGGCCGGTTTGTATTCTTGCTGCTTTTGCATACACTGTATGTGGTGTTTTGGCTGGGTCGTCCCTACCTGCCAATCGCTTATGTATTGTGCTACTAATCCTTTAGCTATACAGAATGGGTGTATCATCCCTTTCTCTATTTTAATCATAGGTGGAACGGTTCCTTCTGTACTTAGGGGCACTGGACAAAGTTTACTGTCGGCAGCATATTTTTCATCACCTACTGCCATTTTCATAACACATTGTGTATAGCATTCTGCTTGGTCTGAGTTATGTTGGGGACTCCTATAACAGTTGTTGATATCAGGTAGGGGTTTAGCCTGAGGTATCACACCTTTCCGGTGACAGGCTATGCAAGGCTTTTCACTGATCTGCCTAGCCGAAAATTTCAACCATTGGTAAAATAAATTGGTCTTCAACCCTTGTGTGCGGGCTAGGTCTGTACTGGGATCCCATCTCCCTAAGTGACTGCTTGTTTCTAGGCTTCTAATTGTCCTCTTTTTCCTTGGTTTGATTTTTACCCATTTTGTGGCTTCATGTACTGTAACAGTTACGTCTTGCTTGGTTTCCCTGCATCCTCTTTTATCACAAATTACCTCTATGTTGAGTGTTCCCTCCTCTTCACATTTGATGCTAATGGCTTCGCCTAATATGTAATCCCCCAGCTTTCCCTGTATTCCTATGTTCTTGTAGGCTTTTGATTTAATGTATACCAAATTATATGTTTTTCCTGTGTTTAGAATGCCTTGTTTAGCTGCTATTGCGGCCATGGCCACGGCACAGTCCGTTGTATGTTTTGGATGTCTATTTTCTCCCATACTGACCACCAGTAGTATTGTCAATCCCTTGAATAATTCCTTAATCATTGTTCTGG
Organism: Thalassophryne amazonica; assembly: GCF_902500255.1. Lineage (NCBI taxonomy): Eukaryota > Metazoa > Chordata > Actinopteri > Batrachoidiformes > Batrachoididae > Thalassophryne > Thalassophryne amazonica. The sequence continues at coordinate 12,852,929 of NC_047123.1, read as the reverse complement.
TGACTGTTGAGATGTGCTACTAGATGTGCTACTGAGTGAGCCGTCACTAGATGAGCTGTCACTAGGGATGTGTGGTGTATCTGTGCTTTGTCTGGGTTGTACTTCCTGCGGTTCTTCTGTCGGTAAATCTACTGAGTTGCTGTCCGAGTCTGATGTCTCCTGTGGCCTGTCTATCTGTCGGTCTGTATTTCTGTCTGTCTGTTGGCCTGCGTCTCCAGTTGTTTCTGAGTCTGCATCTGAGTCTGTCGCTGCTCTATCTGGCAGGGATCCACTACTCTCTGAAGCTGTGCGTCGTCTTTGTTCAATCAGTCTCTGTGAGCGCCTTGGCCGGTGTTCGCCTGGCTGCAGGGAGGCGTGGCCTTCCCTCGGTGCTTCTTCTGGCTGCAGGGAGGCGTGGCCATCCCTCGGTGCTGCTGTAGGGTCTCTGGCTTCTCTTGCTTCCCCCCTTGGCCCGGCGGCTCTGCCAAGACGAGCTTGCCGAGGCCGCAGGGGCGCTGGGCCACCAACCCTACAGCAGTGGTTTAAATGAAACCAAGTGTCCTTACCGTCTACTTTGACTGCTGTACGTGAGGCAAGAATAACTTGAAAAGGACCTTCTCGGCGGGGCCTGTCCCACTTCTTTTTGAACACTTTGACGTAAACCAGATCACCAGGCTGGATGCTCTGATTTTCGAGTGGAATCTCTGCTTCTCTGTCTTCTGTAGCACCTTTGACCTGCAAAAAGATAGTTTTGTGTCTTTGGGTTAACTGTCTCAGATAATTATGCCATTCGTCTTGTAGCTGCTCCAGTGATGGTCCTTCGTAGGGTCCTCTCAGGTATGGAATAGGCATCGGCCGACCTGTAAGAGCTTCAAATGGTGTCAAATGGGTTAGTCGGTTAGTTTGTGAGTGCATTGACAATAAAGCAAGCGGCAACACATCCAGCCAGGTTAGTTTGCCATTGCTGTCTGCTATGATTTTTGCTAGTTTGTTCTTTAAAATGCCATTAGCCCGTTCCACCGCCCCATTTGATTGAGGGTGATAAACACACCCAAACTTCTGTTTGATACCCAATTGTTTGAATGTTTCTTGTGTAACCTTGGCTACAAAAGCCCTACCGTTGTCAGATGAGATAGTATCTGGAATGCCAAATCTTGGAAAGACATCTCGGCACAGAAATTTGGCTACTGTTTTATGGTCTTGATTTGCAGAGGCTACTGCCTCAATCCATCGGCTGAATCTGCATATCACTACCAAAACATATCTCATTCGTTTAACTCGGTTTTCAGCTCCCATGTCTATGAAATCCATCATAAGATGTCTGAATGGCCCATCAGGGACCGGAATGTGGGCTAAAGGGGCTGTGAATGATTTCCGGACATTGTACTGTGCACATACCTCACACTCATTCAACAAACGGTCCACTGTAGCTGCCATATATGGTGACCACCAGACAGCTTTTAGTTTGTTCATAATTTGGACTCGCGAACAATGATCGGGTCCGTGGGCCCAAATGATTGCATGTCGTAATAAATTGGTGGGTAACACAAAATGTCCATGACTACTGCGCCACAGCTTGTCCGCTGGCCCCTGACTGCGTGTCTCAATAGCGCCTCGTTTAACCCACATTCGTTTTTCTTCTCCACTGGCCCTACTTTGAGCCACTATCAGTGCGTCAAGTGAAACCAGTGGGGCACAATCTTGGGTGGTTAACAGGGGAAACATATTTTCTCCTTGTGCTCCTTTGCGAGCTGCGTCATCTGCTAAGTTGTTACCTTGAGCTATGATGTTATTATTCTTTTGATGACCTGCACATTTAATGATGGCTACCTCAGACGGTAATTGGAGAGCATGTAACAGTTGGGAAATCGCTTCTCCATGAGTGACAGGGGTGCCATCTGCTCTCAGGAATCCCCTTTGTTTCCAAATGTTTGCATGTACATGACATACGCCATAAGCGTAGGCTGAGTCTGTGTAGATATTAACACGTTGATCTTTAGCTATCTGGCAAGCCATAGTTAAGGCTTTGATTTCTGCCAGTTGGGCTGAACAAGGCTGATCAATTTCTTGGGACTCCAGTAATTCAAAGGTCTCGCCATCCGTGTTTAGTTTAACTACCCCCATACCCGCATGCAATCCCGCGGCATCCCGAAAGCATGAGCCATCCACGAACAGGGTTAGATCTGCATCTATGGCGTGATTATACAAATGTTCTCTGGCTCTCAAAAAGTTCTCTGTCTCTGCCACACAGTTATGTGGAGTACCATCTAACGGTGTGGTCAATTTGGTGGCGGGATTCACCGTGTGACAACGTTGTATTGTTATTTCTGGAGCGGACAACACCACTTCATATCCAGTGCGTCTAGCTTGTGTTAAGACAAAACGTTGACTGGTTAGCAGGGCATGTAACTGATGCGACGTGTACAACGTTACTGCATGTCCCATGATTATGGATGATGCTTTTTGAAATGCAAAGGCAGCTGCTGCTAGACCCTGATAGCATGGTGGCAATCCTGTTTCAATGTTGTCAAGCTTTGTACTATAATAGGCCAATGGTTGTTTTCCTTCATTTGTTTCCTGCATTAGGACAGCACAAGCATAACCAGCTTTTTCAGTAACATACAAATGGAAAGGTTTCCCATAATCTGGGTTACCTAACACGGGAGCAGATTGCATGTCTGTTTTTAGGGCCTCAAAAGCTCCCGTTGCCTCATTTGTCCAGACGAGGAGAGCTGCATTGCTTGTTTGCCCCACTGCTCTAATCATGGCACGCAAAGGTGCAGTTTTTATAGCATAATCACAAATCCACGGCCGACTGTACCCTGCCATCCCAAGGAATGAAAGCATCTGTCCCACTGTTTGGGGTTTGGGAGCCTTGATTATAGCCTCCACTTGGCTTGGGGCTATACATCGCGTGGTCCCACACAACTGTCTTCCCAAGTATTCTACTTGTTGTTTGCAGAACTGCAATTTGTCCTTACTTACTTTATGACCTCCATCTGCCAATGCATGCAATACAATTAATGAATCTTTTTCACACTGTTCTTGAGTCTCTGATGCAATAAGGAGATCATCCATATATTGCACCAATGTACTGGGTATGTCAAGGTGTTGTAAATCTTCAGCCAGGACTTTGTTAAAGATGGCTGGGGACAGGTTCAGTCCCTGAGGTAGCCGTGTATACGTTAGCTGTTGTCCCAGAAATGTGAATGCAAACAAATGTTGTGAGTCTGGGTGCACAGGCACACTGAAATAGGCTGAACACAGATCGATTACTGTGTACCATTTTGCTCCAGCAGGGATGCTTGATAGTATAGTATGCGGATCAGGTACTATAGGTGCATCCATTTCTATTATTGCATTGATAGGACGCAGATCATGTACCAGCCGATACTCTTTGGTATTGTTTTTAGGGATAGGGTAGATAGGAGTATTGCATGGGCTTGCAGTTTTTATTAAAACTCCAGCTGCCATTAGTCCCTTAATTACTGGTTTTATGCCTTCAATAGCCTGAGGTTTTAATGGATACTGCCTTTGGTGAGGCAGTTTTGCTCCCGGTTTTACTTTTATTTTTACTGGTAAGGCTGTTTTTACTAGTCCTACATCTGTTTTGCTTTTGGACCACACCACTGGTGGTATTTGCTCTAACAATTTCTCTTGTTGGGCCGATAACACCATCTGTCCCTCTGATCTAGGATTGAGCTCCACTTTTTGAGCTATAGCCTCATCATTTACTTTTAAATTAATTCGTATAAACTGCTGGTCTTTTGACAGATGTACTTGTGGACTTTCCATGTTTTGCCATTCTTCAACTTCTGAGGCTGTCTTTACCATTGGACCTAGGTCATGGGATTCGTACTTTTCTGAGACTAAAAGGGTCACATGAGGCGTGGCATTCGGCACTTGATACCATTGTTGTTCAGCCGAAGTTAGCTTGACAGAAGCTGCGGCCCCTTGGGGGCCTAAATAAATTTCTGTGGTGGTTATGTGAAACAGCCGTTGATTCATCAATGCATCCCAGCAGCATGCATAGTCAGTTTGTTCTTGTTTGGCATCGAACATCAGGGTGACATGTAAAGGTAAACTAGGTGTATATACTGCTTCATAGTGTTGTTCTGCCCAGGGCTTCCATTTTTCCCATTCCAGTTGGAGATTTGAATTTTCTGGTTGTAACTTCAGCCAGTATACCATGGGTTGCACAGGTCGGACCTTGTTTTCCATGTCCATAAGCACCATAATGTTGGCGAGTGCTTCGTCAGGAAAGTGTATTTGCAGTCCTTGATGGGTACACACTATCTGGGTTTGTAGCTTACATAAAATGTCTCTTCCCAGCAAATTCACAGGTGTATTTTGTGAGTATAACAGGGGTGCTTCAATTGTTTTTCCTGCAATCGTTACAGGAAGTGGGCGTGTAAAAGGTATTATTTGAGTTTTCCCAGAGAAGCCGATGGTCTTAATTACAGACCCAGAGAGGGGGAGATGAGCGCCCATTTTCCCTATGCAAGAGTATGTTGCCCCTGTATCCACCATGAAAGGGAAATCTCTGTTTTGTATATTAACGGTGACGGTTGGCTCTTCCTTAGGTATCATCGAAATAGCCAATGCCACCGTTTCCCCCTCTGTCTTCTGTAGGCCTCCCTATTGCCAGTAGGCAGAGGGTCCAACCCAAGGTCGGGCCGGACAATTTCTCATTCGATGTCCAGGTTGTCCACAGCTCCAGCACTCATTAGAGGGTTGATCCCCTATTGGGGGTGTTGATCCCATAGGCGGTCCCGCTTGACTGTTCCTGGGAGCTGAGTTTTGGAATCTGCTTCCAAATGAAGGTTGGCAAGATCCTCTTCGCCACCCTCCTCTTTGACCTTGAAAGTTCCGTGACTTTCCTCTCCACCCATGACTGTAGGTGGGTCCATTTCCGGGTGTGCCAGTGCTATGGTAGTGATAGTGATGCTCCACTGGTGCTGAGACTTCTCCTGTAGGAGTGCTTCCTGCTGCTCCTTGGGGGCTCTGTGTGGCTGTTACCACAGGTGCCTGTATGGTGGCAGCAGTGTTTGCCGTAAGGCCCGTGCTTGCCGGCTCAGAAGGAACAGGGGTCATCATTGGTGCCTGGGTCTTTGTTTTTTCTTTCTTGACTTTGGTTAGCTCTCCCAACTGCATCTGCACCAATTTTTTCGTCAGGGATTTTGCTGCATCTTCTTCTTTTTGTTTTTCTTTCTTGTAGATTTCAAGATGGTGACAAATATGCTCAGAGTATAAAGCCCAATTCATTTTTGATAGTCCCACGACTCCATCTAGGGCTTTCTGAACCTCATCTGGCAGAGCCTTTTTTACAGTTATTTTAAACAGGATTTCAGTTGCTGGAGAATGGTTCCATGCATTTCCTGTTTCCTCCGCCCATCTCTTCTGGAATCGGTGCAGGAACTTCTTTGGGCACTCTTCAGGTGTCCACTCCTCATCATCCAATTTAGAGGGATCCAAGACCTCAGGGTACTTTCTTCTCAGTCCTTCCCACATGGAGTTTCTATAGCGATTAAAGGGGACTTCATCATGTTGATTAGTGCCCATCATTTGTGTTAGTCCAACCTTTCCTGCTAATTCTTCAGTGTCATGTTTTCCCATTACATGCATTAGCAAGGCTTTTATGTCACCTAAAGACAAGGTTACCCCTGCAGTGCCTTCTTCTAAGGCAGTTATCCATCTCCCAGCTCCTTGGGTGATGTCTGGCAGCCTGTTGGCCAGCCCCACCATGTCTGTCCAGCTCCATGGGGTATACACATGATGACCATTTCTAACCACCAATGGGCATATGAGGTCTTCGTCCTCCTCTTCTTCTGTGGGGGCTCCATATTGTCTTCCAGATCGAGTGTGACTGACTGGTTCCAGGCAGTCTATCCAGTTGGTTATATCCTGTTCTAAAGCCGCTATGTCTTTGGCTACACATTGTTGTCTTTGCCTGAGTCGGGCCTCTTTTGCACTCTCAATGATGATCTCACCAGAAATTTTTCGGGTGGGTGGCTCTATAATGTGATTGTTGTAATATTCTTCTTTCCTCGGCGTCCCTATGTCTTTGTATTCTTTCCTTTGCTAGCCGAAGCTGCTCAGCTAGTTCTTCATTATCTCTTCTGGCCAGATCCAGTGTGTCACAGAAGCTCTTGTGCCACTCTTCGGAGCCTCTATAGCCTGTGAAGGTCCAGTCGGCTGACTTATGGTGGGAGGGGACGGTTTTCAGTGGACCTCGATGTGCAGGCGGAGACTTCAGGTCTCTCTCTTTATCCTCGTCTGCCTCCGTGTCACTGTTATTTGTGGCCCCCCTGCTGGTCGTGGTGAGCGACCACTTACTTTCGGACTTGGAGACCTTGTATGTATCCATTTGACAGACTGAGGACCTGTCTCCTTGTGGCTCTCGAGCTTTTAGTGTCAGTGTGAATTTGCCCTCCACATCCATGCCTTGGTCCTCTTCACGAGTTCCTAATACAAATTGTCCAGCTGTCTTTCCCATATCATGACGTTTATATGGGGGTGGCTCTGCTTCCCAGCTCGGTGCACTGGCTTTAGTGTCTTTGGATCTTTCCTCTGTCATTTTTTCTCTTTTCTGCTGTAGCCTCTGTGCTTCCTGCTTGAACAAGGCCAAAACTTCTTTTTCTTCATTGCGTTTTTTGTTGTTATTTACGTTCTTCTGCTGATCTTTAATTTCTTTTTTCTGTATTTCTACCGCAACTGCTTCACACATCACCGGATCAAATGATCCCACCAAAGGCCATTGCCTGCCCCCATGTGACCTTTTGTGCCACTTTCTCATACATTGGTTGGCCTTAGTGCGTTTTCCTGGATATTTTCTTAGTACTAAGTCTAGCGGGGTACTTTCCCGACCTTGACCTTGAGAGTTACCCATGTAACCCTGACAAACACTATGTGAGGTGTTTCTATGGTGTTCTGGTAGTCCCTCAGGGGCTGTCCTGATCCAGACCAATAACTTGCCGGCTGTAACACCTGTTTTGTATTTTAAACCCTTAAAAGGATTAAATTTCCAACTGTTATGCCCGTCTTCTTTTTCTTTAACTAAATATGAAAATTTACCTGTTTCCCACCGAACCTTCCTTGGGACCACAGTCAGAGTCAACCTAGGAAACAGTTCTTCACCTAGATCGGTTGGTAGTGTTATTAAATGATTTAATGGTATGCTAATTTCTTTATTAGGATCAGCACAAAGCAGCTCCAGCCACGGGGTTAAACCCTGATGCCACAGACGTCTTATCAGCAGCTCCCAATTAATTAGAGGGAATTGTTCTTTCTTTTGCTTCAGATTGATTACCTTAGTAATCTGCCATAATTTCTGATTGATCTCTTGTTCGTCCTGCCAATGTTCTGCTCCTACACTGTCAAAATAGGTCCTTTCCAGCCAAAAATGTGTCCTGATTCCCTGGGTTTCGATGTCTCCGTCAGTCAAGTAATGTTCTGGGAGTAGTATTTCATCATCACTTAAGTCTCCCATCAATGACTGTCCCAAGCATTGATCAGTCTGTCAGCTTTTTCACTATAATCTAAGCTTTATCTCTTTTGATTTATAACTAATTTTATTTATTTAATCCTCTTACAACCCTAACACTTCCTAATGTCTTTGCTCCCGACTTTCTATTTTCCTTCTAATTTTTTAACTTTCTGCTTCTTGTCTTTTTCTGCTATGTTTGTTTATTAGTTTTCTTTCTTTGAAATAATATCTACCTTCTCTGTATTTACATAGCAGTCTTTTCTCCTGTCTTTTTCTTCACTGTCTCTGTTTCACACTTTCCTCTCTGCCTGTCATGCACCTCCCAAGTCCTTCTGTTGGGTCTAAACGCCTCCTCCTCGTACTCTTTCACATTAATCTTGTATGTCAGCCAGCCTGCAAGCCCTCACAGCTTTGCCTGCAACTCCCCGCTCTCCCACACACCAATCTTCAAAAGCTTTATACACAAAAATTATTAAAAACAACTTTCTATATATCTCTATCTAGACTTCTGCCACTTTTCACTCCGCGGCTTTAAACAACCTTTTTATTCACTTAACACCAATGTGTTCTGTTTAAGTATGTATCTCTTCTTCACGTTAGACAGCTTCTCCGGCGCTGCCAGCAACTCATATATTATTTTTTAACAAGCCCTCTTTGAGCGTACAATATTTCATTTACTTCTACGCTTTACCGCGCCTCGCGTGCGTATCTTGTGCTTAATATATTATTTTTCACAAGCTCCTCTCTGAGCATACAATATTTCATTTATTTCTACGCCTTACCGCGCCTCGCGTGCATATCCTGTGCCTTTCTGCACTTTCTTCTACTTTTTTTTTCCACTTACTGAGCTCCTCGTGAGCTTAATGTGCCTTTGCACTGAAAATACTCTTTTTCTTTTCTTATAAAAAACTCATATTACTGTGTACTTAATTACTTATTCTTCTCCCACGCCCCACAAGCGTGTATTTGGTGCCTTACTGCACTATTTTCTGCTTCATTAATTCTCATGTATTCTGCACTAACTCTCTATTTATTTTATTTTTTTTTATAGTTTTTCTCTTTTCTTAAAAAATGACGTCCTTTATTGAGCTCTTTTACTTACTGTCAGCTGTGCTACTTTGCACTTTTCTCTTTAAATCTCTTTATCACGTACGGTATTTCTACTGCGCCCCCTCAGGCGCTTATCTTGTGCTTCCTCTGCACGTATTCTCTGTTAAACTCTTTTTCTCACTTATTTCACTTCAGTCTCTGTTAAACTCTTTAAATAACCTTGTATTACCTTGTATCTATTTGTCAGTATACTCCCCTAAATTAACCCCTACAGCGCATGCTATCAGCCGGCACGTTAGTAACGAATTTCAACACCAATTATTCCCCAAGCATCCAGGTTAGTTCTCCACGCACTCTTTTCCGCACCAGAGTTCATGAACATTCCTGACCTTTCACTCACACAGACATTCTTTTTCCCGGGAACACACACACCTTCTGAGCATTTTATCTACAAGGCCTGATAATTTTCAATCTTATCTTTTTTAGTCTCTTATCAATTTTCTTAGTCCAGGTTCTTTTGGGTAAGAGGCAATTAAAAAATATCACCTGTCAACTTGGGCGGAAATCCCGACTCACTCCTCCAGATCGTGCAGAAGTTATAAAAGGTTTCTGCTTACCTTTTAGTCGTGATCACTGTTATTTACGGTCTGGAGGGATGAGCTGGACTGCCCCAGGCTGCCGGAATGCCCCTGGACCCTCCTGAAGCTGGCTCGCCAAGTTCTGACGTGGGTCGTCTTTAGTCTTCTCAGGATGTCGTCTTTTAGATAACACAAACTAATTGCAAGTGATATGCTAGAAAAGGACACAACACTTTAGAATAATTCAGCCTTAAGCAAGATAAAATGCACAGAGTTTTTAAGTTTATTTAAGCCTTCGACACAGAGCTTAGACAAACTGAGTCCTCTAGAGAGACTGAATAAGTGACAACCGCGCTCATCTATTTATTGGAGACCCGCGGGCATCGCTCCTCCTTCGACTTTTTTATTTATTTCATTCCCAAGACATGGTTTTCTATTGGAAGCGTCCTCTAGTGAACCCTAAGCAGGTGTTAGGCCATTATTTCAATGTGACAAACGCTCCCATTAAAACGTGAAGGATTTACAACTGATTTTTTTAAAAGACCTTCAGTCACAGGTGCAGCTGGCCTGAGGCCCCCCGCACGTGGCCTCAGCCACAGGTGCAGCTGGCCTGAGGTCCCTGCACGTGGCCTGCGGGAAAGCACCTAAAAGGCCTTGGAAAGCCCCTGACAGACTGAATGACTAATAGAGCCCTTTTTTTGGGTTGAACACCTGCTAGTTCAACCAGAGGACATACAGTTCGGATCAGGACACTTGATAGTTCATCATAGTTCAAATAAGGACCTAAAAATTCTTCTACAGTAGCTTAGACAGATTAATATTAGTAAAGAAATCAGTCAGTGCTTTAGGATTGGGGTATACATCAGGAGTACAAAGTGCCTCATAATATTTTTGTAACACCTCATTAATTTGTTTAGTGTCAGTTACTGTTGTATTCCCTTTTTGAATAGCTGATATTAAATTGCAGAAGTTACGCTGCTTTAACTGTTTGGCCAACAACTTGCCTGTTTTTTCACCTTCCTCATCAAAGGATGGCCCCAGATTGAACAGAGCATATTCTACTTTTTTATTATATATTTCCTGAAGTTCAAATTTAAGTTTGCAAATGTTTTAATAAAGCTGGTTTGAGAAATTGTCTGCCAAATCCAATTCCTGCCAATTCCTTTATTTTGCTCATATCCTCTCTTTTCTTTTAGATGTATATGCTATGCAGTTAGACCTGGAGGGGGGTGAACGGGAAGCACAGCCTCCCCGATCTGAACCCGAGTGGTGTTCAGGCCAAGGCAGCCATACCATGCCAGACAGTTGGATGCTATTTACACTTACACTGCCATCCAGTCGATGGCAGTGTTCTATATATTTTGGGTCAAAATGTCATACGGTCGCAATTCGGTGCACTGTATCAGACTTGAGCAGAATTTTCAGTTTTACAGATGCCTTTTTTTTTTTTTTTACAAATGAAAAAAATCAAAGATGGGCCTGTGAGAGTACTTCGATCTATAAATGCATCCCAAACTTGGTTAAAATCTCCTACCAGAATTATATCACCCTCCATTTCTCCCAAGGTTTTATTTACTTCATGAAAGAAGTTTGGATCCCCTATCGTTGGTGCATAAAGATAATAGGATCATATTTTTTCCATTTATATTAGCCTGTAAACAGATCATTCTACCCTCCTTATACTTTACCTGTTTCACCAAATTAAAAGCCATATTTTTATGTACAAGTTTAACCACCCCATTGCATTTACTAGAAAATTAACTATGAAAGACATTACTACATAGTAGGAAAAAGCAGTATGTCACAATCAGTATGGTGTCCAACTACTCAGAATGTTCTATAAAACTCCATAGTGCTCAAACAAGACTTCACAATACCATCCCATGATGCAGCTGGAGCGACTGGTCCCCCCCCTAAAGAAAATAAACCCTCCTGCTTCATGCCTTTATGTTCACAGCTTTCATTAAGTCATGATATCATTTCAGGTCAGTATTTGTTTTATCTAATCATCTGAGGATGCATCAGAAACAAAGTGCTTTAATTTCATTTACAGGGTTATCAGTTAATTTTCTGATTTTTAAACTTTGTTATTTATTTATTTATTTTTGCAGGCTGAGTTTATCTTTTATAAACTCTGAAAGATTTTATCTCAGTTGCATTTTTAACAAGTGTCAGAGCCTCTGTTCCTTTTGCTCTCTTTCTGCTCTCAGGGCAAATCTTTGACGGGCAAACGGCTGACGGGCCTCATGCCTTCATCCTGACAACTGGAGAGTGAATCGTAATCAGAGCTACTCATCCCTGGGATGCTGGACCCTGGAGTTTTTGGGTGGTGTGTGAGGGGGCCAGACCGGACTGTTTACAGTGTCACACCACCGTGACTAAAACTCACCACAGATCAGCAAACGAGGACCAACAGCATGCAATAAGTCACACAGACCTAACATCAGGACAGTGCAGCCACTGTTAGATTGTAAATGACGGTTTAAAAGTCTGTGCCAACAAAAATGTCAGGCTTTGTCGTTTGTCTTTATTTACACTCATGTAAGCACAGTAGCTGAAGTAGATATGCTTCACATTTAGAGATATAAATACTGGAATGCTTGAATGTCTTGACTGATGTTCAACTGGGACATGAATTCATGCTGCAGTTTTCTGAAGCCAGTCTCCCGTTTCAGATTTGTGACACACAGTTGGCTGTTTGTGTTCCAAAAATCTCATCGGGGCCTGAAACAGGGTTTAATAGGTGGTAACATTAGTACTGTAGGCTGTTGGGTAAGTTTTATACAAACATTCACCTTTGTTGTCAGGTTTCGGCCAGATCTCCGACAGCATGGTTTTGGTTTTGTTTTTTCCTCTTTCTTTTACCCACCGTCTCCCCCGGCTTTGATTTATTAGTGGTTTTATTTTTGGCACATGTTTGTTTGTCCTGTTTTGCTTTGCCACTTTTGTATCTTTATGTCTTCTCATACTTTAGCTGTGATTCAGTCCTGTTGTTATTTTGTCCAGCCAGGCTGTGTTTTTGTTGTTTATCATTAGTTTATCACTTGTTCATTTTGTTCTTTTCTCATGTGGAGTTATCTGTTATGCTGTGATATTGGGTTTTGCTTTCAGTTTATCACTTAGTCTCTGTTTTAGTTGCAGTTTATTTTGACATTTTGTTTTCTTAGTTCACTTTGGTCTCTGATGACTCACTTCTCAGTTCATATGTGTATGCTTAGTTCGTTCCTTTTCTTATTAGTATTTTGTTCTGCCTTCAGTTTGTGATTTATCTGTGTTCTCATTATTCTTCATTCCATTTGTTTTCATTCCACACCGCTGCACTTGCCCTTGTCTCTCACTTTGATTCTATCTTCTTTGTGTTTTCATTCACTCACGCTCTTTACACCTGCTCATGTATCTTTGTCTCTTTCATCACTCCACTTTATGTATTCCCTTCCTCGCTATCTTGCACCTTGCACTATCTATCTAACGCTATGTCCACCGGCCATACCCCCTATCTAGATTGTTCTCCAGCACGCGCAACTTGTTACCTAATCACCACCTGCTTATTTAAACTCCTTTGCCAGTTTGTTGTCTCTGTACACATTCCCGCTGTTGTATCAGTCCTGTTTGGCTTTTGCTGTGTTTCTGAATCCTGCTCTGTGTTTTTGACCGTGCCTTTTTGCCTCAATGCTGAAAGCTGTGTTTGCTCGTGCTGTTGGATCATTGACTTGACGTTGCTTGAGCATGACTGTTTATGTCTAGCCCTGCCTGTACCCCTGCTCCGCTGACTGATAACCTGTGTTGGCCTAAATTAAAGATAATGAGATCTTTTATTCAAAAGAGCAACTGGTCTGGAAGTCTACATTGTGAGTACACCCTCTTCTGGTGTCAGGCATCCTCTCAGCCTGTCATTTGTCACATAAGGACACACTGTGATCCAAAACAGTGAATAGTTGGATGTAGTTTGTGCAGATTTGGGGAAATATTAAGCAAAACTCAGGATATGAGAGTGATACAAGAGCAGATTGAGTGTAGACTGTGTGGGGCTTGGAGCCAAAAGAAGAAACTGTCGATGGAATGTGGTTTGGGGCGGTATACTAGGAAAAAAAAGGAGCATCGTCTTAACATTCCGTATCGCTCCACTGTTGCACATCAGACAGTAAATAAGATGCATCTTACTTTATTTTTACAAATAAATATATAAATAATTATGATGGCTCTTAGAACTAACGAATTTAATTTTAACGATCAACCTACGAGGTTGGACACATAAGAAATTATTAATAGTGACTGACCAGTATTTCGTCCTGGCGCCGCTCTGCTAGCATCTTTTTCCACTGAGTGACACCACGGTACAGGTGTCTTTTTCCGAGTGAAAAACAGTTATGGGTAGTTGTTGGCGCTCTTTTTTCTTCTGGGCGAGAAGACTCTTATAAACAGACACGCAGAACACAATGCGCGTACTCTGCCTTTGCGGTGCTGCGACCGGCCTGCTTGATGAGGACGCAGAACACAATGCGCTGTTAAAAAAAAAAAAAAAAAAAAAAAAAAACACACACAAAAAAAGCATGCAAAATTGGACTAAAAAATCCACGAAACTGCGAGGCCACGAAAGGTGAACTGCGTTATAACGATGGACCACTGTACATAAATGTTATAAAGTTTGTATCTGTTCTATCTGGAACTTGTAAGTAATGCATGTGACCGTCAAACCAGATATAAGATCGTTAGTAAATTTGTACAATATGTGACTTATATAAATTGGGAACTTAAAAGAACAATATATGATAGAAAACCACACACAGAATCCTTAGTAGATATGTGTAATATCAAACTGAGACTTATAACCACAACACGTCAAATATAAAGTTTATTACTGGAACTGATGTAACTTCTTGTAAGTTTTTTCTATTTCTTTTCCATATGGGTTAGGATAGTATCTTAGATGAATTTTTGGCACATCTGTTGGACAGTTTAATAAACTTATCCACAATTATATTTTGTCACATTATGTTTTTGTCACGTCATGAAAGTATATATGGTGCATCCAGAGAGTGCTCACAACATTCTACTCACAGAACGCCATAATGACAACATTAATAATAATAATAATAAAACGAAAGAAATCACATGTACATAAGTATTCACAGCCTTTGCTCAATACTGTTGATGCACCTTTGGTAGCAGTTACAGCCTCAAATCTTCTTGATTATGATGCAACAATCTTGGTGCACCTATCTTTGGGAAGTTTTGCGCATTCCTCTTTGCAGCACCTATTAAGTTCTATCAGGTTGGATGTGAAGCGTCGGTGCACAGACATTTTCAGATCTCTCCAGAGATGTTCAATCGGGTTCAGGTCCGGGCTCTGGCTGGGCCACTCAAGGAAATTCACAGAGTTGTCCTAAAGCCACTCAATTGAGTGGCTTTAGGACAACTCTGTGAAGGACACAGACAAAGGACACACTCCTTTGTCTGTGTCCTTAGGGTCATTGTACTGCTGAAAGATGAACCGTCACTCCAGTCTGACATCAAGAGTGCTCTGGAGCAGGGTTTCATCCAGGATGTCTCTGTACATTGCTGCATTCATCTTTCTCTCAATCCTAACTAGTGTCCCAGTTCCTGCTGCTGAATAACATCCCCACAGCATGATGCTGCCACCACCATGCTTCGCTGTAGGGATAGTGCTTGGTTTCCTCCAAACATGACATTCACACCAAAGAATTCATGCTTTGTATCATCAGACCAGAGAATTTTGTTTCTCGTGATCTGAAAGTCCTTCAGGTGTCTTTTGAGAACTCCGGGTGCCATCTGTCCTTTACTAAGGAGGGGCTTTCATCTGGCCACTCTACCATATAGACCTGATTCGTGGATTGCTGCAAAGATGGTTGTCCTTCTGGAAGGCTCTCCTCTCTCCACAGAGGAATGGTGGAGCTCTGACAGAGTGACTATTGGGTTCTTGGTCACCTCCCTGACCAAGGCTCTTCTCCCCCAATCGCTCAGTTTAGACAGGCAGCCAGCTCTAGGAAGAGTCCTGATGGATTTCAACTTCTTCCATTTACAGACGATGGAGGCCATTGTGATCATTGGGACCTTCAAAGCAGCAGAAATGTTTCTGTACCCTTCCCTAGTTTTGTGCCTTGAGACAATCCTGTCTCTAAGGTCTACTCTGACATGCACTGTCAACTGTGGGACCTTATGCGAGGTCTGTCCAAAAAGTAATGGACCTTTTTATTTTTTTCAAAAACTATATGGATTTGAATCGTGCGCTTGCATCAGCCAAGCTTGAACCTTCGTGCGCATGCGTGAGTTTTTTCACGCCTGTCGGTTGCGTCATTCGCCTATGGGCAGGCTTTGAGTGAGCACTGGTCCAGCCCCCTCGTCGGATTTTCATTGTCAGGGAAATGGCTGAGCGACTGCCGCTTTGCTCCATGAAAATTTTTTCTGAAACTGTGAGAGACAGCCAGGTGGAAACCATTCGGAAAATTCAGATGGCTTTCGGTGAAGATTCTATCGGCGTCACACAGATTAAGGACCATTACAACCGGATTAAAGGTGGCCCACAGCAGCGGAGGGCGCGCAGCGCTCTGAGCGGCCATCAACAGGCTGAAACGACCAGATCATTTCCAAAGTGAAGGCTGTGTTGATCCGGCATGTCGTGTGACTACCAGAGAAATCACAGAAAATGTGGACATCAGCACTTTTGCAGCACATTCCACTGTTACAGGAGATTTTGTAATGACGTGAGGCTTCATCACGGCGTTGCGTTGCGCCATGCGGCACCGCCGCGACGTGCGGAATTCCTCCGCACGTCTGTCTCAATGTGCCGAAAAAGTGCTGATGTCCACGTCTTTTCACAATTCCTGTGCTAGTCAGACGACGTCCCGGATAAAACACAGCGTCCAGTTTGGAAATGAACAGCACATTCCACTGTTACAGGAGTTTTTGTCATGGAAAGAGGAGCGGAGGCTTCGCGCGTCGCGGTATGCGCATGGCGCACAGCAACGCTGCGATGAAGCCTCACGGGACATGTTCTGGCATGTCCAGGCACATCCACAATTTCTCGGATAATCACTCGAAGGAAAAACCACCAACAGCTGTCTGAACGCCATCTCAAAGCCATCCTGTGAGACCAAAACGGAGGTGTTCCTTTGCCTTGCTCCATCAGCAAATCGGTCGTGACGCGCGAAGCCTCCGCTCTGCTTTCCATGACAAAATCTCTTGTTAAAAGTGAAATCTGCCAGAAAATGTTGATGTCCAGCTGTTGTGATAACCAGAGAAAGTGCACACGACGGTCCGGCTCCACAGAGCCATCCGTTTCAAAATGATCCGGTGGTTTGTGGCTCTCGATGGCGGCATGGAGCGCGGCGTGCCGAGCATCCTTAAAGCCATCCTTAAAGCCGTAGTAACAGTCCTTATTCTCTGTGAAGCCCGTAAAATTTTCACCGAAAGCCAGATACATTTTTCGAATGGTTTCCAGGTGCCAGTCTCTAACAGTTTCTGAAAAAATTCTGATGGAAAAAAAGCCCAAATCATTCCGCCATTTCCTGACGATGAAAATCCGCCGAGGGGGCTGGACCACTCCTCACTCAAAGCCTGCTCACAGGCAAATGACGCAACCGACAGGCGTGGAAAAAGTCGCGCATGCGCACGTGGGTTCAAGCTTGTCTGACACAATCACACATGATTCAAATCCATATGGTTTTTGAAAAAAAATAAGGTCGGATACTTTTCTAATAGACCTCGTATATCTTTTAATGTTGAATAATGCACTAATTCTAAAGTTTTGTAACAAACACAGACAGATCGCAAAGGATCCTGGGTAAAATGTGCCTCCGCTGAACACTGATTGGTTGAGTCATTCATTATGTAAACCAACATGTTAATGTGACGTGTGTCGTGTGTTGGTGTTTACAGATAAATGTGCTTTTGTAAAATATTCCATTTTTTTATTCGTAAAAACAGGCATTTTTACGGAGCCCTGGAAGTGTCATCGCAAAATGTTTCGCATGTGGAGAGTGTGCGCTCATTTTATTATATTGTGCGCAGGTTTTATTATATTGTGCACACATTTTATGATATTGTGCACATGTTTTAAGCATCGTTTGAGTAAAACAAGGGCACGATCTACTTAAACGTGGCCACAATTTGTAAAACGTTCACTCAGTTATTCAATATTGTCTTGACACATAAATGTTGGCCTTTAGCCAACAAACCAGGAGACAATGTAATACGTTTTTCCATTAGAAATGGATCTGGTCAGAGTGTATCATCATGGTTTGGGCGCACAAGGATATATAGAGAACTCCAGCTGCCCAGCATGGCATCATCTGGAGTTTAAGCACATTAAAAAGGATGCTGAGGGCGAAGTGTCTTCCTGTCATGAGGATGACAGTTTAGGTCATATTATGAAGTTCATTTTGAACGAAAGGAAAATGTGCGCACGTTTTATTAATTCGAGGGCTCAATTAAAGGAAAACGTGTGCATGAATTATCACGGCCAGGAAAACGTGTGCGTTTTTTTAATGTGAGAGCACGTTATATTAATTTGTGTGCTCAGTTAAAGGAAAACGTGCGCACAAATTATCATGGCCAGCAAAAAATATCACTTTAAGTGACCTCTCCCGGGTTCCATATTCCCATCGAGAGTTTTTGTAAATTAAGTTTAAAAAAAAGCTTCTGTTTACATTTTGCTTCTGGTAACATGAGTCCAACGTGTGGTTTTTGAACGTATAATGTGTGTCAGAACATAAATTGTGTGCTCTGAACTTTTACACAGTGTGGTTCTGTGGTACAGTTTACGTAACTTGCAATATAAAGCGCCTTGGGGCAAGTGTTGTTGTGATTTGGTGCTATATAAATAAAATTGATTTGATTTGATTTACAGTTTGAGCTGTAGCCAAATACAGCGATTGAAAATATCAGCCCAGCTTCAGGGCCAATACTGCCATGAACACTAATGCCCAGTAGATGGCAGTAGAGACTGTGAAAACTTGCCAAAACAAAGTTCCAGATAATCCATGTCTGCTACATTTAAGATGCGTGGAATTTAATAAACACAGACACAATAACAATGTCTATAAACTGAGAGAATATATTTACGAGAGTTTTAGGCACTAGAGTTTAATGCTGTTGTCTGTAGAGCCTGATCAGAGTGTTTCAAATGCATTTCTTATGTCGTGAACCCTATCCTACCCATAATGCATTGCTGAGCACAGCATATATCCACACTAAAACCTTAAAAATTAGCACATTACTTTAAAACTAAAACATATATCTGATATTTTCACTTTATAAAACTTCAGACATGACATTAATTTAAATAACTTGTCCGAAATTAGTTTGGTTAAAAGTTGAACCATAAGTTAAAAATGTATGCCTCTGGATGACTTGGGTGATATTGCCCTTGTATCAGTATGGGGTTAAAAGAAATGAGGTCTTTTTGTGGGACCAGTTCTCCTTTGCCTGCAGCGGATAGAGTGGTTTCTTGAAGCAGCTCTTCTGTTGCAGAGAGTAGAACGACACATCAGCTATGAAACATTTAACAGGTAGGTGCTTAACTGATTTTAAATGTTATAAATATTTGTAGCTATTCAGCTTTATTTACCACGTTAATTGGTCTAAAAATTATCGGACAATTTATCGCAAGAAAATTAGTCTGATAATGGTTTTTAAAGTTATCTAAAAAAATAATCTGATAATGAAAACATTATCATTGATAATTATCGGATTATCGGAACTGTGCCCACCACTGCATATATGTGATGACGTCTTTGTTTTTTGTTTTTTTTTTTTAAATAAATTTGCAAAAACCTAAAAAAAAAAAAAAAAACCTTTTCACATTGTCATTATGGGGTGTTGTGTGTAGCATTTTGTGGAAAAAACTTTAATTTCATCCATTTGGAATAATGCTGTCACATAACAAAATCTGGAAAAGGTGCAGCGCTGTGAATACTTTCTGGATGCACCGTAGTTAACATATAGCCAGATCTAGCGATGTTGGTGTTCATTACCATGGTCACAGAATTTTGTTAGGATTTTTAAATTTGTTTGTTAATGTTTAGTGTGATTATTTTATTTTGTTTTTAACAATAATTTTTTCTAACACCTTGTAACAAACATACGTACTGAACACAGATAGGTGTAAAAGTGTTGAGTTTAAAGAATTATTCAATCAATCAATTTTTTTATATAGCGCCAAATCACAACAAACAGTTGCCCCAAGGCGCTTTATATTGTAAGGCAAGGCCATACAATAATTATGTAAAACCCCAACGGTCAAAACGACCCCCTGTGAGCAAGCACTTGGCTACAGTGGGAAGGAAAAACTCCCTTTTAACAGGAAGAAACCTCCAGCAGAACCAGGCTCAGGGAGGGGCAGTCTTCTGCTGGGACTGGTTGGGGCTGAGGGAGAGAACCAGGAAAAAGACATGCTGTGGAGGGGAGCAGAGATCGATCACTAATGATTAAATGCAGAGTGGTGCATACAGAGCAAAAAGAGAAAGAAACAGTGCATCATGGGAACCCCCCAGCAGTCTACGTCTATAGCAGCATAACTAAGGGATGGTTCAGGGTCACCTGATCCAGCCCTAACTATAAGCTTTAGCAAAAAGGAAAGTTTTAAGCCTAATCTTAAAAGTAGAGAGGGTGTCTGTCTCCCTGATCTGAATTGGGAGCTGGTTCCACAGGAGAGGAGCCTGAAAGCTGAAGGCTCTGCCTCCCATTCTACTCTTACAAACCCTAGGAACTACAAGTAAGCCTGCAGTCTGAGAGCGAAGCGCTCTATTGGGGTGATATGGTACTACGAGGTCCCTAAGATAAGATGGGACCTGATTATTCAAAACCTTATAAGTAAGAAGAAGAATTTTAAATTCTATTCTAGAATTAACAGGAAGCCAATGAAGAGAGGCCAATATGGGTGAGATATGCTCTCTCCTTCTAGTCCCCGTCAGTACTCTAGCTGCAGCATTTTGAATTAACTGAAGGCTTTTTAGGGAACTTTTAGGACAACCTGATAATAATGAATTACAATAGTCCAGCCTAGAGGAAATAAATGCATGAATTAGTTTTTCAGCATCACTCTGAGACAAGACCCTTCTGATTTTAGAGATATTGCGTAAATGCAAAAAAGCAGTCCTACATATTTGTTTAATATGCGCTTTGAATGACATATCCTGATCAAAAATGACTCCAAGATTTCTCACAGTATTACTAGAGGTCAGGGTAATGCCATCCAGAGTAAGGATCTGGTTAGACACCATGTTTCTAAGATTTGTGGGGCCAAGTACAATAACTTCAGTTTTATCTGAGTTTAAAAGCAGGAAATTAGAGGTCATCCATGTCTTTATGTCTGTAAGACAATCCTGCAGTTTAGCTAATTGGTGTGTGTCCTCTGGCTTCATGGATAGATAAAGCTGGGTATCATCTGCGTAACAATGAAAATTTAAGCAATACCGTCTAATAATACTGCCTAAGGGAAGCATGTATAAAGTGAATAAAATTGGTCCTAGCACAGAACCTTGTGGAACTCCATAATTAACTTTAGTCTGTGAAGAAGATTCCCCATTTACATGAACAAATTGTAATCTATTAGACAAATATTATTCAAACCACCGCAGCGCAGTGCCTTTAATACCTATGGCATGCTCTAATCTCTGTAATAAAATTTTATGGTCAACAGTATCAAAAGCAGCACTGAGGTCTAACAGAACAAGCACAGAGATGAGTCCACTGTCCGAGGCCATAAGAAGATCATTTGTAACCTTCACTAATGCTGTTTCTGTACTATGATGGATTCTAAAACCTGACTGAAACTCTTCAAATAGACCATTCCTCTGCAGATGATCAGTTAGCTGTTTTACAACTACCCTTTCAAGAATTTTTGAGAGAAAAAGGAAGGTTGGAGATTGGCCTATAATTAGCTAAGATAGCTGGGTCAAGTGATGGCTTTTTAAGTAATGGTTTAATTACTGCCACCTTAAAAGCCTGTGGTACATAGCCAACTAACAAAGATAGATTGATCATATTTAAGATCGAAGCATTAAATAATGGTAGGGCTTCCTTGAGCAGCCTGGTAGGAATGGGGTCTAATAAACATGTTGATGGTTTGGATGAAGTAACTAATGAAAATAACTCAGACAGAACAATCGGAGAGAAAGAGTCTAACCAAATACCGGCATCACTGAAAGCAGCCAAAGATAACGATATGTCTTTGGGATGGTTATGAGTAATTTTTTCTCTAATAGTTAAAATTTTGTTAGCAAAGAAAGTCATGAAGTCATTACTAGTTAAAGTTAATGGAATACTCAGCTCAATAGAGCTCTGACTCTTTGTCAGCCTGGCTACAGTGCTGAAAAGAAACCTGGGGTTGTTATTATTTTCTTCAATTAGTGATGGGCTAGCTTTACAGAGGGCTTTTTTATAGAGCAACAGACTCTTTTTCCAGGCTAAGTGAAGATCTTCTAAATTAGTGAGACGCCATTTCCTCTCCAACTTACGGGTTATCTGCTTTAAGCTACGAGTTTGTGAGTTATACCACGGAGTCAGACACTTCTGATTTAAAGCTCTCTTTTTCAGAGGAGCTACAGCATCCAAAGTTGTCTTCAATGAGGATGTAAAACTATTGACGAGATACTCTATCTCCCTTACAGAGTTTAGGTAGCTACTCTGCACTGTGTTGGTATATGGCATTAGAGAACATAAAGAAGGAATCATATCCTTAAACCTAGTTACAGCGCTTTCTGAAAGACTTCTAGTGTAATGAAACTTATTCCCCACTGCTGGGTAGTCCATCAGAGTAAATGTAAATGTTATTAAGAAATGATCAGACAGAAGGGAGTTTTCAGGGAATACTGTTAAGTCTTCTATTTCCATACCATAAGTCAGAACAAGATCTAAGATATGATTAAAGTGGTGGGTGGACTCATTTACTTTTTGAGCAAAGCCAATAGAGTCTAATAATAGATTAAATGCAGTGTTGAGGCTGTTATTGTGACAATAAAATCATAAGTTCTATTCTCTGACACTTCTCTGCCTGAGGTTGACCTCTGACCTCTTGTCACCTTCTCTCGTCATCATAGCCAAGGTTAAGACAGCCAAGACCAAGGCCATGGCCTGGACAAAATGGGCGTAAAGGTGCCTTAAAGTTTTGGTGGTTTCCCTCCATCCTGCATCACGTTTTGAGAGCTCACTGCTCAATACAAATTTTCATTCAGCACCATCGTGTTTGGATTTCTTCATGAGTTATGTGAATGAATTGCAGTACATATTCAGTGGCATTGAAATGTTCATGCAGGGCTGTGACAACTCCAAAATATAAGGTTAACAGAACTAGATGCAGCCCATAGCATACATCAGGGATGGGCAACTGGCGGCCTCCAGGCCACATGCGGCCCTCAGCATCACTTGGTGCGGCCCGCAAATTAATTTCTAATTAATAACTAATTTTTAATCGCTGGCTTCACTGCTTTTGACCACAGGTCTAATTTTGCCTCCAACCGCTAGGGGGCAAGAGGCCTTTATCTAAGCAAGTAGTTGCTTTCTTCTTCATTGAACACAGGGAGTAGCTAATGCTAAGCTATTCATTCGAACAACAGAGATGTCTGCGCCAAAATGAAAACTTGACCAGGAAAACCGCATCTTTCAGGCAAGATGGGAAACAGATTATCTCTTCACAGAGTTCAAAGGCAAACCAATGTGTTTAGTGTGTCTTGAAACAAAATCAGCCATGAAAGATTTCAATTTAAGTCACCACTACATCACCATGCACAAAGACAAATACGAAAAATACTGCTATTTTAAAAATAGCTGCTAGAGCCGCAATCGTCGCTGACGTCAAAGGGAAAATTCACAGACAGCAGAGCCTTTTCACCAGAACTACCACTGTACAGGAGTCAGCTCTCAAGGCGTCTTATGCTGTTACCCTTGAGCTCACTAAAGCAAAAAAACCCCTGTCCGACGGCGAGATGGTGAAGCGCTGTGTAAGACAGATGGGTAAATCTTTCGGAGATGACATGGCTAAAAACTTTGAAACAGTGTCTCTGTCTCGTCACACAGTGACACGAAGAATTTTCGATATTCAAAGACATGTTGAGGAAAAGCTAAATGATATCATTAAGGACTGCAAATATTTCTCCCTGGCACTGGAGGAGAGTACAGATGTGACAGATGTGAACCAGCTCCTTGTTTTCACAAGAACCATTGACATTTGAAGTGCATGAGGAATAGACTGTGGACATCGGACATCTAAGCAGCAATTCCAGCGGTGCCTCCAAACATTGTACCCCTGAATATGGGGTAATGTGATGCAGTACATCTGAAAATATGAGGAAATAATCAAGAGAGTTATTTCTCTCACGCAGAGGTTTATTGCAATGAGGATAAATCCCGTGAAATCCCTCCAGTGGTGTGGGAAGACATTACAAGTTGCAAAAATAAAGGATCCCAGGATTACTAGACGATTTCCGAGAATGCGGTCACAATTCCTTTGAATAGAATAAAAAAAAACATTATTTATTGGCAGAGAGCTAATCACTATTTATTGGTACTGAGTGTAGTATTAAAGGTGTGCTACCCTTCTAACCTTTCACACAGTCAGCTTCCAGTTCCTGCATTCAGCTCCAGTTGGTTGTGAGACCAGTCAGGGGTTATGGACTTTGGCTCCTGTCAACCGTTTTTTGAGTAATGTTCTGTATTATGATTGTTGATTAGGTGAATTTGTTGATAGCTTCAAATATGGAGAAGACTTCTGTCTGGTGTTTAAGCTGCTGAACACATCTCTCCTAGAGTTTGTGGGAGTAAAATCCTCCCTCAAGTTGATGGAAATCAGGGTGATCTTGAAAAACCAGGGCCTGGAGAGGGTCAAGCTTAGTTCCCCTGAAAGTTCCCATCTGCGTGCTCGACGGAGCAATGGTTGAGACCTGTTGAGCGCTCACTCATCTGCAGTGAAGCAAACAGCGATGCTGTAGATTCACGGAAATAACAAATATTGAAAATCGTGGAATCAGAACATGTAAGTTGTGCAGCTTGTCAGTGAGATATTTGTTAATTTTGCATATGTTTATCAACTGCAGGAAATGTGTGACTTTGTGGAAAAATGTGTCCCTGCTTGGTGATGAAACCTTCAACAAAACATTATAAATTTCATTGAAATTGTTGAAGTTTTGGAGAAATGTGCTGATGAATACTGTGACCTTTGAGAGTCGACTGTGATTGTTTTGTAAAAAGGAGGGTTTTGATGGACTTTTTGTGTCAAGGTGATTCAGTTTGAACAACCTGTAATTGACTGAAAATAATTAAATTTGTGCTTGGAGATGCTTCAGTAAAATCAAACCATTATCATTTCATCGCCATTAAACATTGTTGCAATGTACTTTTTTTTGGGTGTTGCATCATTATGAAGTGTAAAATTCACTGATCATCCACATGAAATATAGAGGAGGAGGAGGAAGAAAATGAAGGCCTGGTGGACCAGAAGGAGGCCGATGATGATTACACCAGTAATGACCCCATTGTCCACCTGAAGCAGACACATGCTGCCATCACTCCTCTGCAGCAGGTAACAGAGGACATAAGTCCTGCTCTGGATGATGTTTTGATAGCACTGTGAGGGAAGCCACCAAGACACCCATGAGATCTCTGAAGTTATGGCTTTCTTCGATTGTAATTGAAGAAATAGTCCATAATGTAACCATAATGGTGGTGCAGAATAAGGCGGATCATCATACAAGAACAAAACAAATCTAGGCTCAAGTGTCTCATGTACATTCTGGAAAACTAACTGTAATTTCACTTGTTTTTGAGTCAAAAGTTGCACCATCTCCTCCACAATGTTGGGCTGCAAGCCCAACTAATATTTTGCAGAGATATACCCGCCCAAAAGCATTTGTCACTAATTACTTATTTAATGAATTAATTAATTAGTATTAAGTATTAATGAACTTTACATGTAATTATTTTAAAGTAGGGATGTCAAAGAGCGATATCACGTCAGATCAAAGCACATATGGATGATCGTAATTAAACACGAGTCGCCCCAATCGGTCTGTCAGAAACAATGTGTCAACAGAGCTGATTTCAATGACTCCATTCAATGTTCATCACGAGTGAGACGGCAGATTTAAAAATACACAATGCTCTGCCTGTAAGTAAGTCCCTTCGGCTGCTCCCTTGTTTGCACTCGGGGTCGCCACAGCAAATCCAAGGTGGATCTGCATGTTGAATTGGCACAGGTTTTACGCCGGATGCCCTTCCTGACGCAACTCCACATTACATGGAGAAATGTGGCAGGGGTGGGATTTGAACCCGGAACCTTCTGCACTGAAACCAAGTGCGTTAACCACTTGGCCACAATGATGTTAATTATAATTCGCTTGAGCAGCTATTTTATCTCTGACTTGCATTTTATCTTTTATGTGCTGTTAAGTGACTCGTTCTGTCATAATTATCTTGTCATTAAGACAGAAATATTAAACAGCTGCAGTTGTTCAGGAGTGAGGTTCCTGTAGAGGGCGCCACAGGTAAACACCTGTAGTCTCTTACAACCCTTAAACATGGATGAAAATAAATCATTGAGGAATGTTTTTACTCAAAGTAAAAAAAAAAAAATCAGGCTAAACACTGTCAATCATCTGTTTGAGGTTTTGTATTTCTGTGGATTTTTTGTTAAAGTTTTCACATCTCTCTCTCTCTCTCTCTCTCTCTCTCTCTCTCTCTCTCTCTCTCTCTCTCTCTCTCTCTCTCTCTCTCTCTCTCTCATCAGGACCAAGTGTGGACAACGTGGCCACAGCCCTGCAGCAGTCCTACCCACACATTTTAGCATGCTGGATTTTTGAGTCTCCAAAACTGTTATTAATGAAATAATTTTGAAATGAAATATGTTACATGTGTCTGTTGTGTTTTTAACAACCTAAAGGCAACGGTCGTCCAAATATCACCTTGCAATCGGCCATCTTTCTGAGCAGCCAGACAGAGTTTATTTGTTTGTTTTTATCACGGACACAGAAACATTCACTTCATCTGTATAACGGTGGTTAATGTGACGAGTGTATGTGTTAACACTGCATTCCGGAAGAAGAGGATGAAAAAGGAATGTGTGGATAAGGCTCAGAATGTGGTCAAAGCCCATCCATGGGCTGTGGAAGTCCTGCTCCAGCTCTCTTCATTGGAGATAGACTTCACTGCTCCTTCTGCTGTCTTTTCATCGCCTCCTTGACTACTCAGCCCACTTCTCAGCGGATGGCGCTGGCCGCTATAAGCGACTCAGGCAGGGCCCCACAATCCAAGAAGAGGAGCCACATCAAAGGAGAGCCCAACAGTCCCAGCGACGAGGCGGAGAGCAATCTTCCCAGTTCTCTTGATGTCTCCGGAGTGGCTTCAGCCCCCATCACGGAGGAGCAAGCCACATCCTCTCCAGAGGATGCCCCGGTAGACATCATCCAGTTACAACCGCTGTTCTTGTCAGCAAGGGTACTACTTGCCTCACCACCCACACCTTGGCATTATGGGAGCTTTTGTGTCAGTTTCAGGAATCATCCATGCCAAATCCTACCACACTTTCGTGCCCGGGCATAATTCTGGTGTTCAGACCATTTTGCCCCATTTGGCAGGCCTATCCCTGCCGGCGTGCTGCTCTATTCCTTCGTTTCCCGTTTCCAATCGTAGGGCAGATTTACCTCATGTGAAAAGCCAAAGATCGTTTTCAGGAGTGATGTGTTACTAGTTGGCCCATTTGAATAGCCCCCTGGGTGCTCCAATGAGTACATACTATTCCAATGTGCCCTGTGCCATTAGCAGATGAGCAGACGGAGAGCCTCTGATGACAATCTCACGTGCTCAAACAAAGAGTGTGTAACTATCAGGATTGCTCCACTAGTTTTCATGTGAATGTTACTGGATAACTCTGTTGCTTTCTCTGCGCAAAGCACAAACAAAATGCAGAGACAAACAAAACGCATAGACCATTTGTATATATTGTTCAAAATGTACATTTGTGTTTATTGTTTGAACCTTTTTGTTGTACATTCTTTCACACAAGACATCAAATTACATTTATAAAGTGTCAGAATAGTTGTTTATTATAGTTTGCTGTGTGTTTTGAATAAATGTGTGTGGAAAATTATTTTTTGCTTTATTTTTTCCTTTTTTATTTCTGATTGTAAACCTTTATTACACTTATAAAACACAACAAAAACATATATATTCTGAAAGCACAAGTTTTCCTGAAAAAAAGGAGACATAAAACTTGATTGTGGGTTGCAGGGAGAGCTGTTAACAGCAATAATAAACATTTATGCCAGGCAAGTGAACCGTCCAAAAAATGCCCTTGGACGCCAGAGGGTTAAGCACCGCCGAGGCTTTTGAGTAAAATCAAAAGCAATCACAAACCCCAAAACAAACAACGAGCCAGAGCTTCTGTCTTATGTAGTCAGACGGCTGTGAGCTCAATCCTCCTTCAGCAGAAGCAAGCAGAGCAAGCCAGCTGCTGTCGCCCAAAAGGAAGGAGAGAAGAAAAAAAAATAACTTACTTTCAACCTGCTAAAAGACAGACCACGTGGAGGAGACATGAAGTGCAACACACTTTTATAGTTTTACTCATAAACAACTAATTCCGGATAGTTTGTTGATATTAACGGTAACTGTCATTTTTACAGAGAGAAAATATCACACATATGACATAGCTTTTAAAGGAATGCGCTAAATTCTGAAGGTTTGAGCTTTTAACAGACACACTTGATGAAAGGCATTATAGGAAAAATGAGTCTCCTTCACTGGTTGGTTTATTTATTTGTAAAAACCAACACACAAGTTACTGTAACATATGTACTGGTTTTTACAAATAAATGTATTTTAAATGTCATTTTTTATTTGTAAAAAAAAAAGGCATTTGCAAAACTGAAAATTCTGTTTGTGAAGTGTAATTCATGACCAACATGGGCCGCTATTCACACTCCCATCCAGTAGATGGCAGTGCTCGATGCATTTTGACGGGGGTGGTGTTGATCGAAAGAGACATTTGAATTTCCCATGAATTACACAGTATAATTTTCTCAGTATCATATAATCCATAATAATGCAGGAGTTGAATGTGCTAGCTGTCTGTGTCCTTCAACAAGACAATTCAGATGAATTCATCTGAATTGTCTCAGTCAACCCAGCTGAAAACGGGGACCAGGTTTGGCTGGGGAAGTAACCTGTGATGGATTGGCATACCCTCCAGGGGGAGCTGTAGAATCCGCTTCATGCTGCAGTATCTGTTGATAAGCACAGGCACCAATGGGGCTCAGAGTTTGCATACCTCTTATGTCTTCTGTCTCTGACGCGTATTCAGCTGCATGTAGTGTGTGAACTTTTCTCAGTTGTATACAAGGGTAGATCAGGGGGTGAAGGGGGTGCATGCTCCCCACCTTATCATGGGCCAAAATCCCACTGAATGCTGTTTCCATACACGCCATGTACCAAAATACAGGAAATGGCACTTAAAAACATTCAACATTTTCCCTTGAGAACTGCAACCAAGACACATTGTCAAATTACTCTCCCCCAGTTACAGAATCCTGGATCTGCCCCTGGGTTTACAACCAGATGGGGGTGCTGCACAAGTGCTCCAGTGACAGACTGTATTTGTAAGCAGGGGTTTCATAAAGGTACAATGTAGACCTTCGAATGAAAAAATAAGCACATACTTTGAGAAAATGTTGAATTGCTGTCATTCTGTTGTGCATTTTCAGAAACAAAATTCATTCATTCAATTTCTACACCCACTTACTCTAGTTAAAGGTCACAGAGGGCTGGAGCCTATCCCAGCAGTCACAGGAGTAGAGGCAGGTACATGCTGGGCAGGACGGCAGTCTATCACAGGGCCACAGTAGCAGTGGTGGTCACAGCTTCCCAAAATGTTAGCTTCAATAACCGCTAATCAGCTAACTGGAAAGACATTTTTTATAACGCTCAACTGTTAAACCACCAAAAAAATGTATCGGAAGCTACACCTAACTGCTAACTTTCAGTACTGTCTCCAGTACACTCTCAGCTACTAACAAGCCAATTTTGAGTTTAAACACTGCCGGTGCTTCTGATAGAATCAAAGGCAACCACAAATCCAATCACAGCCAATGAGTCAGCGCTTTTGTCTTTGTGCGCCCGGCCTACTGCTGTAGGGAAGCATCATTTACCTTGACAACATACAGAGGTTCAGCTGTAAGGCAGATGTCTTGAAAAAGAAAACAAGTTTGACTTATGGTTTTGGTTTATACATCAAATTAATCCAGATAGAATAACTGTATTAATGTCAACGCTTAAAATGTACAAAGTGATAATATAACACATATCTGTTCATTTTAAAATAAGGCACTAATGTGAACACACACAGATGCCCAAAGGGATTATGGGTAAGTAGTGATGTGACAACCGTGTGATATAACCGGGTGCCAGTAGATGGCAGTGTTCTATGCACTTTAACCCCGGTTATATCACACGGTTGTCGACCTGAATCAGAACTTAACAGACTTTTTGGTTTTGCAAATGCCTTTATTTTTATTTCTTTTTTTTTTTTTACAAATGAAAAAAGTGACAGATTTTACAAAACACATTTATTTGTAAACACCAACACACACGTGACGGGGTGCTTGCAGCACCGCATCCCTCTCTGCCTTGCGTGCCTCTCCTTCTCTCTCCCTCTGTGCTCAGGGACTGTGTGATTACAGCGCACTGGTTCTCTGCTTGAATTCATATACACTTCCTCCTCAGTTGTAGCGTGGTTGAGGGTGCACATTTTGGGTCTATATGTCCCTATTTTTGGATATTGAATGTTGACAAACTCTCTTACCTGTTGTTGCGCAGCTCTCAGCTATCCTGACGGGGCTAAACTGAAGCACTTCCTGGTTGTGCTTTAAATAGCACATTGTGCCGCGCTTCAAGCGGTCAGCTGACCTCGGGCTGAACCATTTTTGTGTGTGTAGATTTGTTGTCTGATTTGTTACATTTTCTTGTTTATTTTTGGGTACCAAAGATGGGTAAGCAATTTTTCCTTGCTTGCCTCTACTGGTGGTTGGCTCTCACTGCGGTATTGTATCACTTCCTGTTCCGGAGCACAGCGGTGTTTTTCTGTATCTGTTAGCTGTTTAATCTGCGCAGTTAGATTGATCTAGTTATCTAGATTACGATTTGTTTCCCAGTGTAATCTTTACGTGCCTTAACTAAAGCACTCATTCTGCTGAATCACCTCTAAATTATTTACACATTATTCACTTTGCGTGTTTTTAGGAATCCGCTAGCTTAGCGTAGCTACTAGCTCTTAGCCGATTTAGCATGGCGGCTTCTCCTGTCTCTCCCGCACTTTTCTGCTCTGGGTGTGAAATGTTTAGTTATTCCTCGGCCTCCTTTAGCAGTAATGGTACTTGTAATAAGTGTAGCTTA
Organism: Thalassophryne amazonica; assembly: GCF_902500255.1. Lineage (NCBI taxonomy): Eukaryota > Metazoa > Chordata > Actinopteri > Batrachoidiformes > Batrachoididae > Thalassophryne > Thalassophryne amazonica. The sequence goes on along the minus strand of NC_047123.1, from coordinate 12,822,443 downwards.
TTCGTAGCTTTGGAGGCCAGGCTGGGCGAATTGGAGACTCGGCTCCGCACCGTGGAAAATTCTACAGCTAGCCAGGCCCCTGTAGTCGGTGCGGACCAAGGTAGCTTAGCCGCCGTTAGTTCCCCCCTGGCAGATCCCGAGCAGCCGGGAAAGCAGGCTGACTGGGTGACTGTGAGGAGGAAGCGTAGCCCTAAACAGAAGCCCCGTGTACACCGCCAACCCGTTCACATTTCTAACCGTTTTTCCCCACTCGACGACACACCCGCCGAGGATCAAACTCTGGTTATTGGCGACTCTGTTTTGAGAAATGTGAAGTTAGCGACACCAGCAACCATAGTCAATTGTCTTCCGGGGGCCAGAGCAGGCGACATTGAAGGAAATTTGAAACTGCTGGTTAAGGCTAAGCGTAAATTTGGTAAGATTGTAATTCACGTCGGCAGTAATGACACCCGGTTACGCCAATCGGAAGTCACTAAAATTAACATTAAATCGGTGTGTAACTTTGCAAAAACAATGTCGGACTCTGTAGTTTTCTCTGGGCCCCTCCCCAATCAGACCGGGAGTGACATGTTTAGCCGCATGTTCTCCTTGAATTGCTGGCTGTCTGAGTGGTGTCCAAAAAATGAGGTGGGCTTCATAGATAATTGGCAAAGCTTCTGGGGAAAACCTGGTCTTGTTAGGAGAGACGGCATCCATCCCACTTTGGATGGAGCAGCTCTCATTTCTAGAAATCTGGCTAATTTTCTTAAATCCTCCAAACCGTGACTATCCAGGGTTGGGACCAGGAAGCAGAGTTGTAGTCTTACACACCTCTCTGCAGCTTCTCTCCCCCTGCCATCCCCTCATTACCCCATCCCCGTAGAGACGGTGCCTGCTCCCAGACTACCAATAACCAGCAAAAATCTATTTAAGCATAAAAATTCAAAAAGAAAAAATAATATAGCACCTTCTACTGCACCACAGACTAAAACAGTTAAATGTGGTCTATTAAACATTAGGTCTCTCTCTTCTAAGTCCCTGTTGGTAAATGATATAATAATTGATCAACATATTGATTTATTCTGCCTAACAGAAACCTGGTTACAGCAGGATGAATATGTTAGTTTAAATGAGTCAACACCCCCGAGTCACACTAACTGTCAGAATGCTCGTAGCACGGGCCGGGGCGGTGGATTAGCAGCAATCTTCCATTCCAGCTTATTAATTAATCAAAAACCCAGACAGAGCTTTAATTCATTTGAAAGCTTGTCTCTTAGTCTTGTCCATCCAAATTGGAAGTCCCAAAAACCAGTTTTATTTGTTATTATCTATCGTCCACCTGGTCGTTACTGTGAGTTTCTCTGTGAATTTTCAGACCTTTTGTCTGACTTAGTGCTTAGCTCAGATAAGATAATTATAGTGGGCGATTTTAACATCCACACAGATGCTGAGAATGACAGCCTCAACACTGCATTTAATCTATTATTAGACTCTATTGGCTTTGCTCAAAAAGTAAATGAGTCCACCCACCACTTTAATCATATCTTAGATCTTGTTCTGACTTATGGTATGGAAATAGAAGACTTAACAGTATTCCCTGAAAACTCCCTTCTGTCTGATCATTTTTTAATAACATTTACATTTACTCTGATGGACTACCCAGCAGTAGGGAATAAGTTTCATTACACTAGAAGTCTTTCAGAAAGCGCTGTAACTAGGTTTAAGGATATGATTCCTTCTTTATGTTCTCTAATGCCATATAACAACACAGTGCAGAGTAGCTACCTAAACTCTGTAAGGGAGATAGAGTATCTCGTCAATAGTTTTACATCCTCATTGAAGACAACTTTGGATGCTGTAGCTCCTCTGAAAAAGAGAGCTTTAAATCAGAAGTGTCTGACTCCATGGTATAACTCTCAAACTCGTAGCTTAAAGCAGATAACCTGTAAGTTGGAGAGGAAATGGCGTCTCACTAATTTAGAAGATCTTCACTTAGCCTGGAAAAAGAGTCTGTTGCTCTATAAAAAAGCCCTCCGTAAAGCTAGGACATCTTTCTACTCATCACTAATTGAAGAAAATAAGAACAACCCCAGGTTTCTTTTCAGCACTGTAGCCAGGCTGACAAAGAGTCAGAGCTCTATTGAGCTGAGTATTCCATTATCTTTAACTAGTAATGAGTTCATGACTTTCTTTGCTAACAAAATTTTAACTATTAGAGAAAAAATTACTCATAACCATCCCAAAGACGTATCGTTATCTTTGGCTGCTTTCAGTGATGCCGGTATTTGGTTAGACTCTTTCTCTCCGATTGTTCTGTCTGAGTTATTTTCATTAGTTACTTCATCCAAACCATCAACATGTTTATTAGACCCCATTCCTACCAGGCTGCTCAAGGAAGCCCTACCATTATTTAATGCTTCGATCTTAAATATGATCAATCTATCTTTGTTAGTTGGCTATGTACCACAGGCTTTTAAGGTGGCAGTAATTAAACCATTACTTAAAAAGCCATCACTTGACCCAGCTATCTTAGCTAATTATAGGCCAATCTCCAACCTTCCTTTTCTCTCAAAAATTCTTGAAAGGGTAGTTGTAAAACAGCTAACTGATCATCTGCAGAGGAATGGTCTATTTGAAGAGTTTCAGTCAGGTTTTAGAATTCATCATAGTACAGAAACAGCATTAGTGAAGGTTACAAATGATCTTCTTATGGCCTCAGACAGTGGACTCATCTCTGTGCTTGTTCTGTTAGACCTCAGTGCTGCTTTTGATACTGTTGACCATAAAATTTTATTACAGAGATTAGAGCATGCCATAGGTATTAAAGGCACTGCGCTGCGGTGGTTTGAATCATATTTGTCTAATAGATTACAATTTGTTCATGTAAATGGGGAATCTTCTTCACAGACTAAAGTTAATTATGGAGTTCCACAAGGTTCTGTGCTAGGACCAATTTTATTCACTTTATATATGCTTCCCTTAGGCAGTATTATTAGACGGTATTGCTTAAATTTTCATTGTTACGCAGATGATACCCAGCTTTATCTATCCATGAAGCCAGAGGACACACACCAATTAGCTAAACTGCAGGATTGTCTTACAGACATAAAGACATGGATGACCTCTAATTTCCTGCTTTTAAACTCAGATAAAACTGAAGTTATTGTTCTTGGCCCCACAAATCTTAGAAACATGGTGTCTAACCAGATCCTTACTCTGGATGGCATTACCCTGACCTCTAGTAATACTGTGAGAAATCTTGGAGTCATTTTTGATCAGGATATGTCATTCAAAGCGCATATTAAACAAATATGTAGGACTGCTTTTTTGCATTTACGCAATATCTCTAAAATCAGAAAGGTCTTGTCTCAGAGTGATGCTGAAAAACTAATTCATGCATTTATTTCCTCTAGGCTGGACTATTGTAATTCATTATTATCAGGTTGTCCTAAAAGTTCCCTAAAAAGCCTTCAGTTAATTCAAAATGCTGCAGCTAGAGTGCTGACGGGGACTAGAAGGAGAGAGCATATCTCACCCATATTGGCCTCTCTTCATTGGCTTCCTGTTAATTCTAGAATAGAATTTAAAATTCTTCTTCTTACTTATAAGGTTTTGAATAATCAGGTCCCATCTTATCTTAGAGACCTCGTAGTACCATATCACCCCAATAGAGCGCTTCGCTCTCAGACTGCAGGCTTACTTGTAGTTCCTAGGGTTTGTAAGAGTAGAATGGGAGGCAGAGCCTTCAGCTTTCAGGCTCCTCTCCTGTGGAACCAGCTCCCAATTCAGATCAGGGAGACAGACACCCTCTCTACTTTTAAGATTAGGCTTAAAACTTTCCTTTTTGCTAAAGCTTATAGTTAGGGCTGGATCAGGTGACCCTGAACCATCCCTTAGTTATGCTGCTATAGACGTAGACTGCTGGGGGGTTCCCATGATGCACTGTTTCTTTCTCTTTTTGCTCTGTATGCACCACTCTGCATTTAATCATTAGTGATCGATCTCTGCTCCCCTCCACAGCATGTCTTTTTCCTGGTTCTCTCCCTCAGCCCCAACCAGTCCCAGCAGAAGACTGCCCCTCCCTGAGCCTGGTTCTGCTGGAGGTTTCTTCCTGTTAAAAGGGAGTTTTTCCTTCCCACTGTAGCCAAGTGCTTGCTCACAGGGGGTCGTTTTGACCGTTGGGGTTTTACATCATTATTGTATGGCCTTGCCTTACAATATAAAGCGCCTTGGGGCAACTGTTTGTTGTGATTTGGCGCTATATAAAAAAAAAATTGATTGAATTGATTGATTGATTGAGTTATAGATTGGTGGGCAGTGTTAAAAGGGGAAAAAAAAGGAAAAAAAAACACATTCCCCTCTAATTATCTCTTGGTACGCCCAGGGGCATTGGGTATTTGGGGGGCGGGATATTGCTGCCGGGAGAAGATAGTGTTGGAGCTTTGGTAGTGATGCATGGGTGGTGCTGTTGTCCATACGGTGTCTGAGGTTCTTTTTTTTTCCCCTGTTCCCCTTCTCGTGGGTTTTTTTTTTTTGTGGAAATTGCTGGCCCTGAATAAAGTATATTGCTGGGAGACATCTTGGACTCAGCCATTATTATTATATTTTTGAGCAGTTTGAGCAGAACCCCGTGACATATGGTGTCAGAAGTGGGATGGCGAGTTGAAGAAAATGTCAGTCCCAGCGGCATAAAATGGAGGAAGAGGAGGAGCTGGTAAATCATGGAATAGCTGAGTCAATAGGAGCTCCTGGACCTAATGAAAACCTTTATGATAAGCCAGCAGACACAAGAGGAAGGTTTCCAGGCTGAGTTTAAAGAACTCCGGGCGTGTTTGGCAGTAGCACAGTGGGACCAGCCCATGGTTGAGCAGAGAGCAGCAATGTCTGTCCCCTTACCTGAGGGGGCTCAGTCACCAACTGAGGAGTCTAGTCTAAGCCCACGGCTGACTGCCAACACCTGCTCCTCGGCGACGTCAAAGTTCCTCTATAGATCTACCCAGTGTTCATGTGAGTGGTGAAGAGGAATGCCCCAGGCCTGAGGTTTGATCCTATGGTGACCCTAAAATCCCTCAGTATTGAAAACTATCTCCTTCGCTTTGAACATATTGCTAAGACATGGGGGTGGCCACAGGATGAGTGGGCCTGCCGTCTGGTGCCGTTACTTAGTGGTAAGGCACTGGAGGCCTATACGGCAATGGATGAGGAGAGGTCCCACCTGTATCCTAACCTGAGGGCGGCGCTCCTGGCCAAGTTTGACATCTCGTCGGAGACGTATTGTCAGCAGTTCCGGTCCAGCCTGGTTCCACCTGGGGAAAACCCAATGGAGACATACAATCACCTGAAGGGACTCTATCATCGATGGAGCCGTCCGGAGCAGCACTCCAAGGAGCAGATCGGGGAACAGGTCATCCTGGAGCAGCTTCTGCGGGTCTTTCCAGCTGACATCCATGCCTGGGTGAAGGAGCATGAGCCTGTGGACAGACTAGCTGCTGCCAAGCTAGCACTGCAGTATCTTAATGCGTGGAGGGGAGGCCCACCTGTACATCCCGGTGGACTTGGCTGTCAATCCATGGTGCAGCCCCGATGAGCATTCCGGACTAGCTACCAGCCACCAGCGGATCCGGCCCAGCTCCTGGTCAACAACACGCCGGGAAGGAGTTTGTCTGTTACTACTGTCAACAGCTGGGGCACAAAGCGTCCTTATGTCCACTCAGAAAAGCAAAGTTGACTGGTGCCTGTTATACTCCCAGGACAGAGGTGGAAAAGGCTGTAAAATGCGGTTTAAAGACATTACCATTAATGGCCAGCCTGTGACTGCTCTTGTGGATTCTGGTAGCTTCCTGACCCTAGTGCGGAGAGACATTGTATCGACAGAGATTGTGGACTTTAGCAGGCAGGAGGATGTTTTATGTGTGCATGGGGATAGACATTCCTATCCAACAGCAGACCTGACGGTGGTGGTGGATGAACAGCCCTATTTGCTGATGGTGGGGGTAATGGACAAGCTACCTGTTGCGGCCATTTTGGGGTGGGACTTTCCAGTGCTGCTGGATGTACTATTGGATGAAAAAGATAGTGACAGTGGGAACAGCCTATCAGGTCCTGCGATCACCCGGGCCCAGGCCAGGGCTGGAGTGATGTCCATACCAGAGACAGTTCAGTAAACATGTGTAGACCCCTTTTCGATGTTGAATAGTAGTCTGTTTGATGGAGGGGTCAAGGGGCCATGGAAATCTCGCCGCCAGCGGCGTTTTGAGAAGGGGCTGAAATCCAGGGAGCCCGACTGTGAGAAAGGGCTTACAAGGGACTTGTGGGATGTGCCGGGAGACATTGGGGCCTTGCAAAAGGGGGATGGGTCTCTCCTGCCACTGTTTGACAAGGTGGTTGTGGGTCAGAATTTGGCACAAGGGGACAAAGAGTGTTTTATTCTTGATAATGGTGTCCTTTATGCAGTAACTGACGGTGTCAAGCGCCTTGTGGTTCCGGTGGCCTGTTGACAGATGATTCTGCACTTGGCACACACCTTGCCCTGGGCTGGTCTTTTGGGTTGTAATAAAACCTTTTTGCACATAGCCTCCAGATTCTATTGGCCCTCCATGTACTGTGATGTGCAAATGTACTGTAAGACCTGTACTATCTGCCAGAATACTCCCACGTATGCCAATCTGATCGAGCCTACCTCCGACCGATGCCGGTGATTTCCACACCATTTTGGCTTATAGCTATGGACATTGTCGGTCCGTTAGTGAAGAGCAGCCAGGGCCATCAATACATCTTAGCGGTCTCAGACTATGCCACACGTTTCCCCGAGGCGTTTCCACTGCACACCGTCACTGCCCCTGCTATGCTGCACTATCTTGTGCAGTTGTTTTCCAGGATCGGTATTCCAGAGGAGATTGTGACAGATCAGGGGACCAACTTCACTTCACGGCTTCTGCACCTCTTCCATCGCCAGTTGGGAATCTCACTGATCAAGACCACTCCATATCACCCACAAACAGACGGTTTGGTCGAGCAGTTCAACCAAACCCTCAAGAAAATGCTGCAGAAGTTTGTGGCGAACACTGGGTGGGACTGGGATCGATGGTTGCCCTTCCTGCTGTTTGCCTACCGTGAGGTCCCTCACGCATCCACGGGTTTTTCCCTGTTCGAGTTGTTGTATGGTTGGGATGTCCAAGGGCCACTGGACCTGCTGCAGAAGAGTTGGGAGGCTCCTTCATCTGCAAAAAAAACACATTCCCCTCTGATAATGTCTTGGTACGCCCAGGGGCGTTGGGTATTTGGGGGGGCGGGATATTGCTGCCTGGAGGAGATGGTGTTGGAGCTTTGGTAGTGATGCATGGGTGGTGCTGTTGTCCATACGGTGTCTGAGGTTCTTTTTTTCCCCCCCTCTTCCCCTCCTCATGGTTTTTTTTTTTTTTTTTGGAAATTGCTGGCCCAGAATAAAGTATATTGCTGGGAGACATCTTGGACTCAGCCATTATTATTATATTTTTGAGCAGTTTGAGCAGAGCCCTGTGACATCACACATTATATTAACTTGTGTTGGTTTTGACATAGAATGAATTAGTCAACCAATCAGTGTGAGCGGAGGCTAATTTACCCATAATCCCGTTGGGCATCTGTGTGTGTGAAAGTCCTCCTCTGCCTGTCCTTCCCAGTGTTCCTGTCCTCAGCTATCAGATGACTCCAACCAAGCCTGCCTGCATATCACCCAAAATAAACTGTAAAAACCATTCTCTGTCTCCAGGTTGTGCCTGCACTTTGGGCCCTATCTGTCAGTTCCTGGGTCCACCTTTGTTTTTGCATGTTAGACAACAATAGACAACAGATTAAAGTTTTGTAGTCCAGCCCATGAAAACCTGCAGTTTATTTCTGGAGCCCCATGAATTAAATAGTTTTAAACATATTGCTCATATACTACATGTTTTGGTCATTAATTATCATTGAAAATGAGATGATAATTAAAACTGTCAGTTGGCTGAAAAACCATTCTGATATTCTCTTTATGTACTATGTCTGCAGTAAGATCGAAAAAATTTCTATTGATTCCTGGTCAGTCACTGAATTAGGACATTTCCCAAAACAGTATCTTCAACGCACCAAGATGCCTCTTTCTCCAGCAAAGCGAATGCTCAAAAGTGGTGCAGCTTAGCTAAAATTTCCATAAAAATTGTTCATTTTGTAATAAAAGAATGGAATTTGGCACACATATTCTAAATTAACTTCAGATATGGAGCCATTCTGGAGCTGACCTCTAATGAGCTACAGGGATCAATAAAGAATTACACAGGGGTCAAAATTTAAAAATGCTCCAATCATGTTGAAAACTATACCACATTATTTGTCTGATCATAATGATTCCAAAAATGTATAGTTTGGTCTATCTATGACTGAATTCCATGGAGTTATGGGGTAAAAACAGCAGAAATGGTAAAGGTCAGTTTCAGTTTGTACAGGGGTCAAAACTTAAATTTGCTCCAATTTTGGTATAAAATTATGCAACTTATTGGTTTAGGAATACTTTGCACCATCTGCCATGCTTAATTACGGGGTAAAAATTTGAAGCAAAAGTAGTGCTGTGATTCTGGCTTAGAACGCAGCCGGGTGCAACTTTACTTTGAGTGGGTTGCCAGGTATGCGCTTTATTAGCCATCTTGATATGCCAGATTAATCTGTTTCATCCCATGTTTGCCCTTTTTCTGGATCATGGGGATGATAATATAATGTTGCCCTGTAGAATAGGGGTGTTTGGGACTGGAGCCGTTAGAAGACAAACAATGGACAGTTGTAAGATGTAAATCAGTCAACAACTGGTGACAAAACAAAAATTTGTTTTTGTGTTTGTATAAACTCATTGGTTTTGTTCAGTGGCAGCTGGTGGCGTTTTTAATGATGATTTTCACTGATTTGCTGCAGGGCTACATTACGTTTCACTAGGTGTGCCTAATAAACTGGCAGCTGAATGCACATTTGTAGCCAAGTATGCATGCGCACACACACACACACACACACACACACACACACACACACACACACACACACACACACACACACACACACACACACACACACACACACACACACACACACACACAGTGTAGAGGGATTAGTTGAGGGATGAGAAAAAAGGTGAGAGGAATAGAAAGACTTCCATTGCCAGCACACTTAACCCTGAGCTTTTACCATCCCTCAGACTCTATTTAGACTCTGTGAGCACAGCTGCCCGTTTGTATGAATGACGAGAGCTTGTACATTGAAATATGACTGAATACATTCTGCGGGGTTTGAAATTCTTTTCTTGATTCAGTGCAAAGTATATATTAGTGCTCCATCCATCCTTTATCCACACCTGATTATGTTTTTACGGGTCATGACCTGGTTGAAGCTTATTCTCGTGCACAATGGTTGAGGGTCAGGCCAAACACTGAAGTACATGACTCAGGGTTAACAGGCAAGTATTCACTCTTACGCTCACAACTATGTGTAACTTAAAATCTCTAATTAAAATAGATTGAATTCAGCTGAAGCAGGTGATGGCAGTCCATACAGACACGGGCAAGCACAACTACGTACTTTCCATTACTTGTCTCTGACAAGACAGGCCATGACACACTTGATTAAATTCATAACCCCAGATGTTGTCTTAAAGGCTGCATATCTTGCCCTAAAATCTTAACGTACTTGTCTGCATTAATGCTGCCATCACAGAAGTTTAAATGACCTTTTCCAAGGGCACTGACACAACTCTATACCATGACAGACCCTGGCTTTTGGACTTGTTCGCGATAAGATTCTGGATGTCCTTTCTGTCTTTGGCATATGTGTTAACCCCCAAAACGTAAATCAGTTGTAAATCGTGAATTATCCACAAATTGCAAAATTGCAAAACGTGAATGGGTGATTCTTAGACTACAGGCACTTATGTCCTTTGATCATATTGTATGAAAAACAGAAAAAAGGGGAAATTTCACACTTTTATAGTTATCTTTACAATGAAAGTGTGTTAAGAAATTTGTTCTAGTAGTCTATGATGACTTTTTCACCTTTTTCAGCATCATTATATGCAAATATTGCCGTTTTGTGCTTGTCCCACACTCAGACTTTTGATCTTCAATGATAAAAATGAATGGTAAAAAAACGTTTTTTCTAATGTTTTAAAATATCTCTGAATAAAATATCAGTAAAATAATCAAAACATAATTGGGGTATTCAATGTCATACAACTGTTGTGGTTTTTTTTAAAACAAAATGTAGTTGTCCCACACTATTGCCGTAATTTCCACCACAACACTGCAATGTCCCTTTAAACAGTTTGTATGAAAGATTGTTTGGGTAGTTTCTATGGAGATAAACAGTGACATCAGAGCACATGTATATAGCGCCAAATCACAACAAACAGTTGCCCCAAGGCGCTTTATATTGTAAGGCAATGGTGTGGTGGAAATTACATTTACAAGGCCAATAGTGCCCGTAGTTAAAGAATCACCCGAATACTGAAAAAAATATATCTCCCAAATGTGAACGTGGGTCTCACAAAACGTGAATATCATTCATAATTTAAATATGTGTTTTTTCAGTTTAAGTAGTTTATGGATTTCAGTTAATGGATTAATTACTGTAGGAAATCTTGATCTCAAACCCTATCACCTCAAAAATGTTTTTTTTTATGTTTCATTTTTGGCAGGATGGGGTGGGCGGGTGCAGGGGTCACTGCAGCCAGTGAGGTGGGGAGGTGATCCGAGCAGCTCTCGTTTCTGATGTCAAGTGCCGTTGGGTGTGTCCCACTGCGGGGACAGTGTCAGGTGAGGAGTTTGACTGGGACGGTCCACCTGTCAAATTGGAACGAAAGCGTCAAACTCACAGAGGACAGAAACCTCATCATCTTTGGCAGGTAGAAGAGCTACTGAGCAATGCTTGTTTTTTGAGGCAGTGCTGTCTGAAGGATTGGAGATCATGGACGTTCTTCTCATAGGGTTATTCAACAAAATGCCTTTTCCTGCCCAATTAATCCCAAATATCATATTTTGTAGCATCACAGTAAATTCTTGATCAATTTTTGTCAATCTTGAACAAATTTGGTACATGTAGTAGTTGTGGCAATTGGCACCAGATTTGAAATCAGGGTCAAATTTTTGAACTGTTCAAAAATTTCATTCAAATTCTCCAAATCGTCACTAGTGCATGGTAACTTCAGGGTATTCATAGTCGTAACAGCTTCAGTCATGTTTCAACATCTTTAAGGCCCTGTCACACTGCAGCACAAATGCTGTACGAATCAGAAGAATTGGAAAAACAAACAGAATTCAAGCTGCAGAATTTGTACGGGACAGACATTTGTACAGCTGTGTATGAATGCCCTGAATGTGGTATGAAGCCAGCTAGAATGATTTGTGCACATTCGGAGAGCAGCAGCTCGCAAATCCAGGTTGACTATCCAGAGTGCAGGTCGAATAACACAACACAGCGTGTAACACACAAAAAATAAAAACTGAATAAAATACAAAAGACAAAGAATAAAAATAACAAAACCCCACAATGCTGGCAGAATGCCCCTCCAATGCCGTACGTTTCACCCAAGGTCTGGGTGGAAGGCAAGTGGGGGGAATGGCAGGACGAGCGTTGTGGTCAGCTCTGTTGGACCTGCTGTGTCGAATCTCATCCAACCAATGGACCAATTACATGTAAACCAGGGTCCCCTGATCATTGCATCACAGGAGTGCATGTGTGATCAAATTATTGCGGACATCTGTTCACCGACATGCACACCCACAGCCGTCATTACTGGTAATAACCACCAGTCGCAGTGCAATGCAGTGAACACGTGACACATATGACACACAGCAGTCCATATACTGGATAAAATACAAGAGGGAAGGCATGCCCCCATGGCATGTGCTCTCTCTCTCTCTCTTGCCCACCAGAGAATCAGTTGTTTGGCGTGGGCGCACGTGCAAGGAAGCGATCAGCTGTTTATGAGCGCACATGCAGCTGAGTGCACATGAGTTCCAACCTCACGCATGCGTGGCGCTTCAATCAGCTGTTATCCCGGCTGGACTGAAGGGCACCATGGTGCCAACTACAACGTCGCTCTATTATGTTACTGACCCATATGTAATGATTTCTGACATATCTGGGGAATAAATAAAAGTATAAAGATAAATGAATGTTTGCCCACCTGTCAGTCCTGGCAGCACTGACAGGATTGGGTCCATCCGGAGCCGTTCCAGAGGTGACTATTTATTCTATTCATACTGTGATGGCTTGGTAATATAGTTGTGATGTCAGTCCTTCATATGTGTTACTGTGATACAGCTGCAATAATCCGTTCAGCCATGTGTGGTGCAGCATGGCTCTGAGACGCGTGGCTGTTACAGATACATGGTCATGCCCCTCTCATGGGTTACATAACATATGTGGATTATAATCATCTTCGCTTTATATTGTAAGGCAAGGCCATACAATAATTACGTAAAAACCCCAACGGTCAAAACGACCCCCTGTGAGCAAGCACTTGGCGACAGTGGGAAGGAAAAACTCCCTTTTAACAGGAAGAAACCTCCAGCAGAACCAGGCTCAGGGAGGGGCAGTCTTCTGCTGGGACTGGTTGGGGCTGAGGGAGAGAACCAGGAAAAAGACATGCTGTGGAGGGGAGCAGAGATCGATCACTAATGATTAAATGCAGAGTGGTGCATACAGAGCAAAAAGAGAAAGAAACACTCAGTGCATCATGGGAACCCCCCAGCAGTCTAAGTCTATAGCAGCATAACTAAGGGATGGTTCAGGGTCACCTGATCCAGCCCTAACTATAAGCTTTAGCAAAAAGGAAAGTTTTAAGCCTAATCTTAAAAGTAGAGAGGGTGTCTGTCTCCCTGATCTGAATTGGGAGCTGGTTCCACAGGAGAGGAGCCTGAAAGCTGAAGGCTCTGCCTCCCATTCTACTCTTAAAAACCCTAGGAACTACAAGTAAGCCTGCAGTCTGAGAGCGAAGCGCTCTATTGGGGTGATATGGTACTACGAGGTCCCTAAGATAAGATGGGACCTGATTATTCAAAACCTTATAAGTAAGAAGAATAATTTTAAATTCTATTCTAGAATTAACAGGAAGCCAATGAAGAGAGGCCAATATGGGTGAGATATGCTCTCTCCTTCTAGTACCCGTTAGTACTCTAGCTGCAGCATTTTGAATTAACTGAAGGCTTTTCAGGGAACTTTTAGGACAACCTAATAATAATGAATTACAAGACCTTTCTAATTTTAGAGATATTGCGTAAATGCAAAAAAGCAGTCCTACATATTTGTTTAATATGTGCATTGAATGACATATCCTGATCAAAAATGACTCCAAGATTTCTCACAGTATTACTAGAGCTCAGGGTAATGCCATCCAGAGTAAGGATCTGGTTAGACACCATGTTTCTAAGATTTGTGGGGCCAAGTACAATAACTTCAGTTTTATCTGAGTTTAAAAGCAGGAAATTAGAGGTCATCCATGTCTTTATGTCTGTAAGACAATCCTGCAGTTTAGCTAATTGGTGTGTGTCCTCTGGCTTCATGGATAGATAAAGCTGGGTATCATCTGCGTAACAATGAAAATTTAAGCAATGCTGTCTAATAATACTGCCTAAGGGAAGCATGTATACAGTGAATAAAACTGGTCCTAGCACAGAACCTTGTGGAACTCCATAATTAACCTTAGTCTGTGAAGAAGATTCCCCATTTACATGAACAAATTGTAATCTATTAGATAAATATGATTCAAACCACCGCAGCGCAGTGCCTTTAATACCTATGGCATGCTCTAATCTCTGTAATAAAATTTTATGGTCAACAGTATCAAAAGCAGCACTAAGGTCTAACAGAACAAGCACAGAGATGAGTCCACTGTCTGAGGCCATAAGAAGATCATTTGTAACCTTCACTAATGCTGTTTCTGTACTATGATGAATTCTAAAACCTGACTGAAACTCTTCAAATAGACCACTCCTCTGCAGATGATCAGTTAGCTGTTTTACAACTACCCTTTCAAGAATTTTTGAGAGAAAAGGAAGGTTGGAGATTGGCCTATAATTAGCTAAGATAGCTGGGTCAAGTGATGGCTTCTTAAGTAATGGTTTAATTACTGCCACCTTAAAAGCCTGTGGTACATAGCCAACTAATAAAGACAGATTGATCATATTTAAGATCAAAGCATTAATTAATGGTAGGGCTTCCTTGAGCAGCCTGGTAGGAATGGGGTCTAATAGACATGTTGATGGTTTGGAGGAAGTAACTAATGAAAATAACTCAGACAGAACAATCGGAGAGAAAGAGTCTAACCAAATACCGGCATCACTGAAAGCAGCCATATTTTGGGATGGTTATGAGTAATTTTTTCTCTAATAGTTAAAATTTTATTAGCAAAGAAAGTCATGAAGTCATTACTAGTTAAAGTTAAAGGAATACTCGGCTCAATAGAGCTCTGACTCTGTCAGCCTGGCTACAGTGCTGAAAAGAAACCTGGGGTTGTTCTTATTTTCTTCAATTAGTGATGAGTAGTAAGATGTCCTAGCTTTACGGAGGGCTTTTTTATAGAGCAACAGACTCTTTTTCCAGGCTAAGTGAAGATCTTCTAAATTAGTGAGACGCCATTTCTGATGAAAGAGGCCCGGCAGCCCCGGCACAACTTCAACTATGTCAATGATTCATGAACATTGTTCTCAAAAATCTGCTGATATTGACTAGAATCCAGGTGACCCTCAACTTTAACAAGTTTCCCAATACCTGCACTGGCCACACAGCCCCACAGCATGATGGAATCACGTCCAAATTTTACTGTAGCTAGCAAGTGTCTTTCTTGGAATGCTGTGTTTTTTTTTTCTGCCATGCATACCACCCCTTGTTATGTCCAAATAACTCAGTTTTAGTTTCATCAGTCCACAGCACCTTATTCCAAAATTAAGCTGGCTTGTCCAAATGTGCTTTAGCATACCTCAAGCAACTCTGTTTATGGCATATACACAGAAAAGGCTTCCTCTGCATTACAGCAACACACAGTATTTCTTGTGCAAAGTGCGTTATATAGTTGAACGATGCACAGAGACACTATCTGCAGCAAGATCATATTGTAGGTCTTTGGAGCAGGTCTGTGGGTTGACTGACTATTCTCACCATCCTTTGTTTCAGCTTATCTGAGATTTTTCTTGGCCTGCCACTTTGGGCCTTAACTACAACCCCTGGCAAAAATTATGGAATCACCGGCCTCGGAGGATGTTCATTCAGTTGTTTAATTTTGTAGAAAAAAAGCAGATCACAGACATGACACAAAACTAAAGTCATTTCAAATGGCAACTTTCTGGCTTTAAGAAACACTATAAGAAATCAGGAAAAAAAAATTGTGGCAGTCAGTAACGGTTACTTTTTAGACCAAGCAGAGGGAAAAAATATGGAATCACTCAATTCTGAGGAAAAAATTATGGAATCATGAAAAACAAAAGAACGCTCCAACACATTACTAGTATTTTGGTGCACCACCTCTGGCTTTTATAACAGCTTGCAGTCTCTGAGGCATGGACTTAATGAGTGACAAACAGTACTCTTCATCAATCTGGCTCCAACTTTCTCTGATTGCTGTTGCCAGATCAGCTTTGCAGGTTGGAGCCTTGTCATGGACCATTTTCTTCAACTTCCACCAAAGATTTTCAATTGGATTAAGAGCCGGACTATTTGCAGGCCATGACATTGACCCTATGTGTCTTTTTGCAAGGAATGTTTTCACAGTTTTTGCTCTATGGCAAGATGCATTATCATCTTGAAAAATGATTTCATCATCCCCAAACATCCTTTCACTTGATGGGATAAGAAAAGTGTCCAAAATATCAACGTAAACTTGTGCATTTGATGATGTAATGACAGCCATCTCCCCAGTGCCTTTACCTGACATGCAGCCCCATATCACCATGACTGTGGAAATTTACATGTTCTCTTCAGGCAGTCATCTTTAGAAATCTCATTGGAACGGCACCAAATAAAAGTTCCAGCATCATCACCTTGCCCAATGCAGATTCGAGATTCATCACTGAATATGACTTTCATCCAGTCATCCACAGTCCACGATTGCTTTTCCTTAGCCCATTGTAACCTTGTTTTTTTCTGGTTAGGTGTTAATGATGGCTTTCGTTTAGCTTTTCTGTATGTAAATCCCATTTCCTTTAGGCGGTTTCTTACAGTTCGGTCACAGACGTTGACTCCAGTTTCCTCCCATTCGTTTCTCATTTGTTTTGTTGTGCATTTTCGATTTATGAGACATATTGCTTTAAGTTTTCTGTCTTGATGCTTTGATGTCTTCCTTGGTCTACCAGTATGTTTGCCTTTAACAACCTTCCCATGTTGTCTGTATTTGGTCCAGAGTTTAGACACAGCTGACTGTGAACAACCAACATCTTTTGCAACATTGCGTGAAGATTTACCCTCTTTTAAGAGTTTGAGATATGATTCATGTCAGTGTAGAAGAATTTTTAGGTCCTTATTTGAACTGTGATGAACTATCAAGTGTCCTGATCTGAACTGTATGTCCTCTGGCTGAACTAGCAGGTGTTCAACCCAAAAAAAGGGCTCTATTAGTCATTCAGTCTGTCAGGGGCTTTCCAAGGCCTTTTAGGTGCTTTCCCGCAGGCCACGTGCAGGGACCTCAGGCCAGCTGCACCTGTGGCTGAGGCCACGTGCGGGGGGCCTCAGGCCAGCTGCACCTGTGGCTGAAGGTCTTTTAAAAAAATCAGTTGTAAATCCTTCACGTTTTAATGGGAGCGTTTGTCACATTGAAATAATGGCCTAACACCTGCTTAGGGTTCACTAGAGGACGCTTCCAATAGAAAACCATGTCTTGGGAATGAAATAAATAAAAAAGTCGAAGGAGGAGCGATGCCCGCGGGTCTCCAATAAATAGATGAGCGCGGTTGTCACATATTCAGTCTCTCTAGAGGACTCAGTTTGTATAAGCTCTGTGTCGAAGGCTTAAATAAACTTAAAAACTCTGTGCATTTTATCTTGCTTAAGGCTGAATTATTCTAAAGTGTTGTGTCCTTTTCTAGCATATCACTTGCAATTAGTTTGTGTTATCTAAAAGACGACATCCCGAGAAGACTAAAGACGAACCACGACAGAACTTGGCGAGCCAGCTTCAGGAGGGTCCAGGGGCATTCCGGCAGCCTGGGGCAGTCCAGCTCATCCCTCCAGACCGTAAATAATAGTGATCACGACTAAAAGGTAAGCAGAAACCTTTTGTAACTTCTGCACGATCTGGAGGAGTGAGTCGGGATTTCCGCCCAAGTTGACAGGTGATATTTTTAATTGCCTCTTACCCAAAAGAACCTGGACTAAGAAAATTGATAAGAGACTAAAAAAGATAAGATTGAAAATTATCAGGCCTTGTAGATAAAATGCTCAGAAGGTGTGTGTGTTCCCGGGAAAAAGAATGTCTGTGTGAGTGAAAGGTCAGGAATGTTCATGAACTCTGGTGCGGAAAAGAGTGCATGGAGAACTAACCTGGATGCTTGGGGAATAATTGGTGTTGAAATTCGTTACTAACGTGCCGGCTGATAGCATGCGCTGTAGGGGTTAATTTAGGGGAGTATACTGACAAATAGATACAAGGTAATACAAGGTTATTTAAAGAGTTTAACAGAATACGTGCAGAGGAAGCACAAGATAAGCGCCTGAGGGGGCGCAGTAGAAATACCGTACGTGATAGAGAGATTTAAAGAGAAAAGTGCAAAGTAGCACAGCTGACAGTAAGTAAAAGAGCTCAATAAAGGACGTCATTTTTTAAGAAAAGAGAAAAACTATTAAAAAAAAAAAAGAATGAAGAGTTAGTGCAGAATACATGAGAATTAATGAAGCAGAAAATAGTGCAGTAAGGCACCAAATACACGCTTGTGGGGCGTGGGAGAAGCATAAGTAATTAAGTACACAGTAATATGAGTTTTTTTTTAAGAAAAGAAAAAGAGTATTTTCAGTGCAAAGGCACATTAAGCTCACGAGGAGCTCAGTAAGTGAAAAAAGTAGAAGAAAGTGCAGAAAGGCACAGGATACGCACGCGAGGCGCAGTAAGGCGTAGAAATAAATGAAATATTGTATGCTCAGAGAGGAGCTTGTGAAAAATAATATATTAAGCACAAGATACGCACGCGAGGCGCGGTAAAGCGTAGAAGTAAATGAAATATTGTACGCTCAAAGAGGGCTTGTTAAAAAATAATATATGAGTTGCTGGCAGCGCCGGAGAAGCTGTCTAACGTGAAGAAGAGATACATACTTAAACAGAACACATTGGTGTTAAGTGAATAAAAAGGTTGTTTAAAGCCGCGGAGTGAAAAGTGGCAGAAGTCTAGATAGGGATATATAGAAAGTTGTTTTTAATAATTTTTGTGTATAAAGCTTTTGAAGATTGTTGAGTGGGACAGCGGAGAGTAAGCGGGGAGTTACAGGCAAAGCTGTGAGGGCTTGCAGGCTGGCTGACATACAAGATTAATGTGAAGAGTAGGTACGAGGAGGAGGTGTGTAGACCCAACAGGAGGACTTGGGAGGTGCATGACAGGCAAAGAGAAAAAGTGAGAAACAGAGACAGTGGGGAAAAAAGACAGGAGAAGAGACTGCTATGTAAATACAGAGAAGGTAGATATTATTTCAAAGAAAGAAAACTAATAAACAAACATAGCAGGAAAAGACGAGAAGCAGAAAGTTAAAAAATTAGAAGGAAAATAGAAAGTCGGGAGCAAAGACATTAGGAAGTGTTAGGGTTGTAAGAGGAGTAAAGAAATAAAATTGGTTATAAATCAAAAGAGTTAAAGCTTAGATTATAGTGAAAAAGCTGACAGACTGATCAATGCTTGGGACAGTCTTTGATGGGAGACTTAAGTGATGATGAAATACTACTCCCAGAACATTACTTGACTGACGGAGACATCGAAACCCAGGGAATCAGGACACATTTTTGGCTGGAAAGGACCTATTTTGACAGTGTAGGAGCAGAACATTGGCAGGACGAACAAGAGATCAATCAGAAATTATGGCAGATTACTAAGGTAGTCAATCTGAAGCAAAAGAAAGAACAATTCCCTCTAATTAATTGGGAGCTGCTGATAAGACGTCTGTGGCATCAGGGTTTAACCCCGTGGCTGGAGCTGCTTTGTGCTGATCCTAATAAAGAAATTAGCATACCATTAAATCATTTAATAACACTACCAACCGATCCAGGTGAAGAACTGTTTCCTAGGTTGACTCTGACTGTGGTCCCAAGGAAGGTTCGGTGGGAAACAGGTAAATTTTCATATTTAGTTAAAGAAAAAGAAGACGGGCATAACAGTTGGAAATTTAATCCTTTTAAGGGTTTAAAATACAAAACAGGTGTTACAGCCGGCAAGTTATTGGTCTGGATCAGGACAGCCCCTGAGGGACTACCAGAGCACCATAGAAACATCTCACATAGTGTTTGTCAGGGTTACATGGGTAACTCTCAAGGTCAAGGTCGGGAAAGTACCCCGCTAGACTTAGTACTAAGAAAATATCCAGGAAAACGCACTAAGGCCAACCAATGTATGAGAAAGTGGCACAAAAGGTCACATGGGGGCAGGCAATGGCCTTTGGAGGGATCATTTGATCCGGTGATGTGTGAAGCAGTTGCGGTAGAAATACAGAAAAAAGAAATTAAAGATCAGCAGAAGAACGTAAATAACAACAAAAAACGCACTGAAGAAAAAGAAGTTTTGGCCTTGTTCAAGCAGGAAGCACAGAGGCTACAGCAGAAAAGAGAAAAAATGACAGAGGAAAGATCCAAAGAGACTAAAGCCAGTGCACCGAGCTGGGAAGCAGAGCCACCCCCATATAAACGTCATGATATGGGAAAGACAGCTGGACAATTTGTATTAGGAACTCGTGAAGAGGACCAAGGCATGGATGTGGAGGGCAAATTCACACTGACACTAAAAGCTCGAGAGCCACAAGGAGACAGGTCCTCAGTCTGTCAAATGGATCATACAAGGTCTCCAAGTCCGAAAGTAAGTGGTCGCTCACCACGAGCAGCAGGGGGGGCCACAAATAACAGTGACATGGAGGCAGACGAGGATAAAGAGAGAGACCTGAAGGCTCCGCCTGCACATCGAGGTCCACTGAAAACCGTCCCCTCCCACCATAAGTCAGCCGACTGGACCTTCACAGGCTATAGAGGCTCCGAAGAGTGGCACAAGAGCTTCTGTGACACACTGGATCTGGCCAGAAGAGATAATGAAGAACTAGCTGAGCAACTTCGGCTAGCGAAGGAAAGAATACAAAGACATAGGGACGCCGAGGAAAGAAGAATATTACAACAATCGACGCCCAATCAAGGGAATCACATTATAGAGCCACCCACCCGAAAGATTTCTGGTGAGATCATCATTGAGAGTGCAAAAGAGGCCCGACTCAGGCAAAGACAACAATGTGTAGCCAAAGACATAGCGGCTTTAGAACAGGATATAACCAACTGGATGGACCACCTGGAACCAGTCAGTCGCACTCGATCTGGAAGACAATATGGAGCCCCCACAGAAGAAGAGGAGGACGAAGACCTCATATGCCCACTGGTGGTCAGAAATGGTCATCATGTGTATACCCCATGGAGCTGGACAGACATGGTGGGGCTGGCCAACAGGCTGCCAGACATCACCCAAGGAGCTGGGAGATGGATAACTGCCTTAGAAGAAGGCACTGCAGGGGTAACCTTGTCTTTAGGTGACATAAAAGCCTTGCTAATGCATGTCATGGGAAAACATGACACTGAAGAATTAGCAGGAAAGGTTGGACTAACACAGATGATGGGCACTAATCAACATGATGAAGTCCCCTTTAATCGCTATAGAAACTCCATGTGGGAAGGACTGAGAAGAAAGTACCCTGAGGTCTTGGATCCCTCTAAATTGGATGATGAGGAGTGGACACCTGAAGAGTGCCCAAAGAAGTTCCTGCACCGATTCCAGAAGAGATGGGCGGAGGAAACAGGAAATGCATGGAACCATTCTCCAGCAACTGAAATCCTGTTTAAAATAACTGTAAAAAAGGCTCTACCAGATGAGGTTCAGAAAGCCCTAGATGGAGTTGTGGGACTATCGAAAATGAATTGGGCTTTATACTCTGAGCATATTTGTCACCATCTTGAAATCTATAAGAAAGAAAAACAAAAAGAAGATACAGCAAAATCCCTGACGAAAAAATTGGTGCAGATGCAGTTGGGAGAACTAACCAAAGGCAAGAAAGAAAAAACAAAGACCCAGGCACCAATGATGACCCCTGTTCCTTCTGAGCCGGCAAGCACGGGCCTTACGGCAAACACTGCTGCCACCATACAGGCACCTGTGGTAACAGCCACACAGAGCCCCCAAGGAGCAGCAGGAAGCACTCCTACAGGAGAAGTCTCAGCACCAGTGGAGCATCACTATCACTACCATAGCACTGGCACACCCGGGAATGGACCCACCTACAGTCATGGATGGAGAGGAGAGTCACGGAACTTTCAAGGTCAAAGAGGAGGGTGGCGAAGAGGATCTTGCCAACCTTCATTTGGAAGCAGATTCCAGAACTCAGCTCCCAGGAACAGTCAAGCGGGACCGCCTATGGGATCAACACCCCCAATAGGGGATCAACCCTCTAATGAGTGTTGGAGCTGTGGACAACCTGGACATCGAATGAGAAATTGTCCGGCCCGACCTTGGGTTGGACCCTCTGCCTATTGGCAATAGGGGGGCCTAGAGAAGACAGAGGGGGAAACGGTGGCATTGGCTATTTCGATGATACCTAAGGAAGAGCCAACCGTCACCGTTAATATACAAAACAGAGATTTCCCTTTCATGGTGGATACAGGGGCAACATACTCTTGCATAGGGAAAATGGGCGCTCATCTCCCCCTCTCTGGGTCTGTAATTAAGACCATCGGCTTCTCTGGGAAAACTCAAATAATACCTTTTACACGCCCACTTCCTGTAACGATTGCAGGAAAAACAATTGAAGCTACAAACCCAGATAGTGTGTACCCATCAAGGACTGCAAATACACTTTCCTGACGAAGCACTCGCCAACATTATGGTGCTTATGGACATGGAAAACAAGGTCCAACCTGTGCAACCCATGGTATACTGGCTGAAGTTACAACCAGAAAATTCAAATCTTCAACTGGAATGGGAAAAATGGAAGCCCTGGGCAGAACAACACTATGAAGCAGTATATACACCTAGTTTACCTTTACATGTCACCCTGATGTTCGATGCCAAACAAGAACAAACTGACTATGCATGCTGCTGGGATGTATTGATGAATCAACGGCTGTTTCACATAACCACCACAGAAATTTATTTAGGCCCCCAAGGGGCCGCAGCTTCTGTCAAGCTAACTTCAGCTGAACAACAATGGTATCAAGTGCCGAATGCCACGCCTCATGTGACCCTTTTAGTCTCAGAAAAGTACGAATCCCATGACCTAGGTCCAATGGTAAAGACAGCCTCAGAAGTTGAAGAATGGCAAAACATGGAAAGTCCACAAGTACATCTGTCAAAAGACCAGCAGTTTGTACGAATTAACTTAAAAGTAAATGATGAGGCTATAGCTCAAAAAGTGGAGCTCAATCCTAGACCAGAGGGACAGATGGTGTTATCGGCCCAACAAGAGAAATTGTTAGAGCAAATACCACCAGTGTGTGGTCCAAAAGCAAAACAGATGTAGGACTAGTAAAAACAGCCTTACCAGTAAAAATAAAAGTAAAACCGGGAGCAAAACTGCCTCAACCAAGGCAGTATCCATTAAAACCTCAGGCTATTGAAGGCATAAAACCAGTAATTAAGGGACTAATGGCAGCTGGAGTTTTAATAAAAACTGCAAGCCCATGCAATACTCCTATCTATCCTATCCCTAAAAACAATACCAAAGAGTATCGGCTGGTACATGATCTGCGTCCTATCAATGCAATAATAGAAATGGATGCACCTATAATACCTGATCCGCATACTATACTATCAAGCATCCCTGCTGGAGCAAAATGGTACACAGTAATCGATCTGTGTTCAGCCTATTTCAGTGTGCCTGTGCACCCAGACTCACAACATTTGTTTGCATTCACATTTCTGGGACAACAGCTAACGTATACACGGCTACCTCAGGGACTGAACCTGTCCCCAGCCATCTTTAACAGAGTCCTGGCTGAAGATTTACAACACCTTGACATACCCAGTACATTGGTGCAATATATGGATGATCTCCTTATTGCATCAGAGACTCAAGAACAGTGTGAAAAAGATTCATTAATTGTATTGCATGCATTGGCAGATGGAGGTCATAAAGTAAGTAAGGACAAATTGCAGTTCTGCAAACAACAAGTAGAATACTTGGGAAGACAGTTGTGTGGGACCACGCGATGTATAGCCCCAAGCCAAGTGGAGGCTATAATCAAGGCTCCCAAACCCCAAACAGTGGGACAGATGCTTTCATTCCTTGGGATGGCAGGGTACAGTCGGCCGTGGATTTGTGATTATGCTATAAAAACTGCACCTTTGTGTGCCATGATTAGAGCAGTGGGGCAAACAAGCAATGCAGCTCTCCTCGTCTGGACAGATGAGGCAACGGGAGCTTTTGAGGCCCTAAAAACAGACATGCAATCTGCTCCCGCGTTAGGTAACCCAGATTATGGGAAACCTTTCCATTTGTATGTTAGCCACCATGCTATCAGGGTCTAGCAGCAGCTGCCTTTGCATTTCAAAAAGCATCATCCATAATCATGGGACATGCAGTAACGTTGTACACGTCGCATCAGTTACATGCCCTGCTAACCAGTCAACGTTTTGTCTTAACACAAGCTAGACGCACTGGATATGAAGTTGTGTTATCCGCTCCAGAAATAACAATACAACGTTGTCACACGGTGAATCCCGCCACCAAATTGACCACACCGTTAGATGGTACTCCACATAACTGTGTGGCAGAGACAGAGAAATTTTTGAGAGCCAGAGAACATTTGTATAATCACGCCATAGATGCAGATCTAACCCTGTTCGTGGACGGCTCATGCTTTCGGGATGCCGCGGGATTGCATGCAGGTATGGGGATTGTTAGATTAAACACGGATGGCGAGACCTTTGAATTACTGGAGTCCCAAGGAATTGATCAGCCTTGTTCAGCCCAACTGGCAGAAATCAAAGCCTTAACTATGGCTTGCCAGATAGCTAAAGATCAACGTGTTAATATCTACACAGACTCAGCCTATGCTTATGGCGTATGTCATGTACATGCAAACATTTGGAAACAAAGGGGATTCCTGAGAGCAGATGGCACCCCTGTCACTCATGGAGAAGCGATTTCCCAACTGTTACAAGCTCTCCAATTACCGTCTGAGGTAGCCATCATTAAATGTGCAGGTCATCAAAAGAATAATAACATCATAGCTCAAGGTAACAACCTAGCAGATGACGCAGCTCGCAAAGGAGCACAAGGAGAAAATATGTTTCCCCTGTTAACCATCCAAGATTGTGCCCCACTGGTTTCACTTGACGCACTGATAGTGGCTCAAAGTAGGGCCAGTGGAGAAGAAAAACGAATGTGGGTTAAACGAGGCGCTATTGAGACACGCAGTCAGGGGCCAGCGGACAAGCTGTGGCGCAGTAGTCATGGACATTTTGTGTTACCCACCAATTTATTACGACATGCAATCATTTGGGCCCACGGACCCGATCATTGTTCGCGAGTCCAAATTATGAACAAACTAAAAGCTGTCTGGTGGTCACCATATATGGCAGCTACAGTGGACCGTTTGTTGAATGAGTGTGAGGTATGTGCACAGTACAATGTCCGGAAATCATTCACAGCCCCTTTAGCCCACATTCCGGTCCCTGATGGGCCATTCAGACATCTTATGATGGATTTCATAGACATGGGAGCTGAAAATCGAGTTAAACGAATGAGATATACTCAACAAAAATATAAACGCAACACTTTTGGTTTTGCTCCCATTTTGTATGAGATGAACTCAAAGATCTAAAACTTTTTCCACATAAACAATATCACCATTTCCCTCAAATATTGTTCACAAACCAGTCTAAATCTGTGATAGTGAGCACTTCTCCTTTACTGAGATAATCCATCCCACCTAACAGGTGTGCCATACCAAGATGCTGATTAGACACCATGATTAGTGCACAGGTGTGCCTTAGACTGCCCACAATAAAAGGCCACTCTGAAAGGTGCAGTTTTGTTTTATTGGGGGGGGATAGTCAGTATCTGGTGTGACCACCATTTGCCTCATGCAGTGCAACACATCTCCTTGGCATCATCTGTGAAGAGAACACCTCTCCAACGTGCCAAACGCCAGCGAATGTGAGCATTTGCCCACTCAAGTCGGTTACGACGACGAACTGGAGTCAGGTCGAGACCCCGATTAGAACGACGAGCATGCAGATGAGCTTCCCTGAGACGGTTTCTGACAGTTTGTGCAGAAATTCTTTGGTTATGCAAACTGATTGTTTCAGCAGCTGTCCGAGTGGCTGGTCTCAGACGATCTTGGAGGTGAACATGCTGGATGTGGAGGTCCTGGGCTGGTGTGGTTACACGTGGTCTGCGGTTGTGAGGCTGGTTGGATGTACTGCCAAATTCTCTGAAACGCCTTTGGAGACGGCTTATGGTAGAGAAATGAACATTCAATACACGAGCAACAGCTCTGGTTAACATTCCTGCTGTCAGCATGCCAATTGCACGCTCCCTCAAATCTTGCGATATCTGTGGCATTGTGCTGTGTGATAAAACTGCACCTTTCAGAGTGGCCTTTTATTGTGGGCAGTCTAAGGCACACCTGTGCACTAATCATGGTGTCTAATCAGCATCTTGATATGGCACACCTGTGAGGTGGGATGGATTATCTCAGCAAAGGAGAAGTGCTCACTATCACAGATTTAGACTGGTTTGTGAACAATATTTGAGGGAAATGGTGATATTGTGTATGTAGAAAAAGTTTTAGATCTTTGAGTTCATCTCAAACAAAATGGGAGCAAAACCAAAAGTGTTGCGTTTATATTTTTGTTGAGTGTTTTGGTAGTGATATGCAGATTCAGCCGATGGATTGAGGCAGTAGCCTCTGCAAATCAAGACCATAAAACGGTAGCCAAATTCTTGTGCCGAGATGTCTTTCCAAGATTTGACATTCCAGATACTATCTCATCTGACAACGGTAGGGCTTTTGTAGCCAAGGTTACACAAGAAACATTTAAACAATTGGGTATCAAACAGAAGTTTGGGTGTGTTTATCACCCTCAATCAAATGGGGCGGTGGAACGGGCTAATGGCATTTTAAAGAACAAACTAGCAAAAATCATAGCAGACAGCAATGGCAAACTAACCTGGCTGGATGCGTTGCCACTTGCTTTATTGTCAATGCGCTCACAAACTAACCGACTAACCCATTTGACACCATTTGAAGCTCTTACAGGTCGGCCGATGCCTATTCCATACCTGAGAGGACCCTACGAAGGACCATCGCTGGAGCAGCTACAAGACGAATGGCATAATTATCTGAGACAGTTAACCCAAATACACAAAACTATCTTTTTGCAGGTCAAAGGTGCTACAGAAGACAGAGAAGCAGAGATTCCACTCGAAAATCAGAGCATCCAGCCTGGTGATCTGGTTTACGTCAAAGTGTTCAAAAAGAAGTGGGACAGGCCCCGTCGAGAAGGTCCTTTTAAAGTTATTCTTGCCTCACGTACAGCAGTCAAAGTAGACGGTAAGGACACTTGGTTTCATTTAAACCACTGCTGTAGGGTTGGTGGCCCAGCGCCCCTGCGGCCTTGGCAAGCTCGTCTTGGCAGAGCCGCCGGGCCAAGGGGGGAAGCAAGAGAAGCCAGAGACCCTACAGCAGCACCGAGGGAAGGCCACGACTCCCTGCAGCCAGAAGCAGCACCGAGGGAAGGCCACGCCTCCCTGCAGCCAGGCGAACACCGGCCAAGGCGCTCACAGAGACTGATTGAACAAAGACGACGCACAGCTTCAGAGAGTAGTGGATCCCTGCCAGATAGAGCAGCGACAGACTCAGATGCAGACTCAGAAACAACTGGAGACGCAGGCCAACAGACAGACAGAAATACAGACCGACAGATAGACAGGCCACAGGAGACATCAGACTCGGACAGCAACTCAGTAGATTTACCGACAGAAGAACCGCAGGAAGTACAACCCAGACAAAGCACAGATACACCACACATCCCTAGTGACAGCTCATCTAGCGACGGCTCACTCAGTAGCACATCTAGTAGTACATCTCAACAGTCACCAGAACAATGATTAAGGAATTATTTAAGGGATTGACAATACTACTGGTGGTTAGTATGGGAGAACATAGACGTCCAAAACATACAACGGACTGTGCCGTGGCCATGGCCGCAATAGCAGCTAAACAAGGCATTCTAAACACAGGAAAAACATATAATTTGGTATACATTAAATCAAAAGCCTACAAGAACATAGGAATACAGGGAAAGCTGGGGGATTACATATTAGGCGAAGCCATTAGCATCAAATGTGAAGAGGAGGGAACACTCAACATAGAGGTAATTTGTGATAAAAGAGGATGCAGGGAAACCAAGCAAGACGTAACTGTTACAGTACATGAAGCCACAAAATGGGTAAAAATCAAACCAAGGAAAAAGAGGACAATTAGATGCCTAGAAACAAGCAGTCACTTAGAGAGATGGGATCCCAGTACAGACCTAGCCCGTACACAAGGGTTGAAGACAAATCTATTTTACCAATGGTTGAAATTTTCGGCTAGGCAGATCAGTGAAAAGCCGTGCATAGCCTGTCACCGGAAGGGTGTGATACCTCAGGCTAAACCCCTACCTGATATCAACAACTGTTATAGGAGCCCCCAACATAACTCAGACCAAGCAGAATGCTATACACAATGTGTTATGAAAATGGCAGTAGGTGATGAAAAATATGCTGCAGACAGTAAACTTTGTCCAATGCCTCTAAGTACAGAAGGAACCGTTCCAGAAAGGGATGATACACCCATTCTGTATAGCTAAACGCTTAGTAGCACAATACATAAGCGATTGGCAGGTAGGGACGACCCAGTCAAAACACCACATACAGTGTATGCAAAAGCAGCAAGAATATAAACCGGCCAAAGCATCATGGAACATTACTGTATGTCACACCCTGCCTGCAGCAGGCATACAGTGTGAACAAATAGTACCGGCCACAGGGGGGTCTGTAATTGGACTGAATCTCACCCATGCTTCATGGGTATCTACTCCAAATTTAGCTAAGGGAACGGTACCCTTAGCTGACATCTTTTGGATATGCGGACAAAAAAGGAAACTCCTGTCATCGCTGTCCCCTAATTGGAAAGGCCTTTGTGCTCCTGTGATGCTCACAGGAGCAATAACAGTAATTGAAATGCCAAATTCAATACAACCCATGCCACAGAAACTTCACAAGAAGAGAGGAATAATGACGTTTAAAACAGACTACAACGTCACAGTAAGAAACGGGATACCAGAAGGGATACCCCGACAATTAGAAGCCATAGACAGTAGCAGAGTTAAAGCAGATGAAGACGCAGATAAATGGGGATGGGCATTGGCTCTGTTCGGGGTTACTCCAAAAGTCCGTTCTAGGTTCCAGGAGGTGCAGTGGATTAAATACTTGTGGTATAATCAACAAAGATATTTGAATTGGACATTGGCAGCTGTAGGAGCCTTAACCGAACAACTGCACGCCACCTCGCTAATGACAATGCAAAATAGATTAGCTATCGAGATGATGATGGCTGATGAACAAGGAGTTTGTATTATGATCAAAGCCACCGAATGTTGCACAGCTATTCCCATGCGTACAGGGGAAGACAGAAATTTGACAGAGCTCTTAATCACACTTGAAGAGATGCAACAGGAACTATTAAGTAACTCCATAGGAGGGAGAAATGAAACTGATGATTCTGGATACATTGTAGGGAATGGAATGAATATTGGCCCACTATTTTCACTGTTTGGGGCTCTAAGGAGAGGGTGGATATCATGGAAAGACGGGTTATACCAGATAGGTGTAGTCTTGGCACTAACAGGGGTGGCGGTCTTGCTGGTAATATGTTGTGGTATTCCCTTGATAAAATTTCTGGTCAATAAATTGATTTCATCCACAGTAGGACAGCTCCCACTGTTAGCCATCCGAGCCCTGGAAGAAAGCACAAACGAAACAGACAGAGAACCAGAATATATGGAAATGGATGAAATACCAATTATCCTCCCCGACAGCCCCCAGCTCCCTAATATTGTGGCGTATACCCCAGATAGGGAGGACTGGGATGGACCGTGCTTGGTGATATTGTAGACGAGGAAGAAGACATGCACGCACATTTACATTCACACACATGCACCCACAAAAATGAGGGATAGGATAGACAATATCTGAAAGAATGACATGGAGCTGTAATAATGAACGTATATGTATATTACTAGGACACAGGAGTATGGCTGAGAGACCAGACTCCCCTGATCAGGGACCTATGCCTGATCTGCCTCTATCAAGTCTGATTGGACTCTCAGAACTGTTTGGAGAAGAGGATATACAGGAGGGATGGTCGAGCCATGATTGGTCGCCACAGCCGCCATCCATCCAGCAGCTAAACCAGTTGGCAACAGAAGGATCTTCATCGTTCCAGCACCTGGCGATGACGGCTTCACAGAATCTGCCTGCAGCAAGAGTCGGCCCAAGGACTCCACCATCACCTGAAGGACCCTTTGGACTCAGGAACACACCCCTTCCGCAGATGCCATGGAGACAGTCACATGTGCCAGTGGCAACGATACCCTCCAGGGGAGGCAGCCAAGGTCGGCCATATGCAGCAACTGCCCGAGTGCATCCTAGACCCAATTCACTGCTAGGACCTGTCCCCAGCTTTCCACCCCCAAGGCAGGAGAGATATTCTGATCAGCCCAGTGCCTCTGGAGGAGGATCAGCAGGGGTGGACCTTAGCCGAACTCACCCACCAGGACAGAGGGGAGCTTTGTACAGGCAGCTAAATGCCCAGAGTGTCCCAACCACTTGCCTGTGCGACATCAACAATACTCCCCCCACACACGAAATGCCTTCCCCCTTGTACTTCCTGTCCCCTGGACTGCACAACCTTAATCTGGTCATGGTCACCCCACTGGACATGGCAATCTTGGTTCGAGAGCTTCGTCTTCCACAAGAGTCTGTTCCAAAAACCTTGCAGCAGCTCCTGCCCCTCACAAATCACATTCCTCATGGGCTATTTGAGGAAATCATGCCACAACTGAGTCAGACAGCTGCATACCTGTTAAGGATACACCGTGACAATGCCAACATCTCTTGCGCTCAGGAGGGCCTCCATACTCAACTGTGTGGTCTTCAGTCTAGTATGGACATGCTAGCCAGCATGATGGAGCATATGGAAAGGGAACAGCTAGGGCTGGCCACCACCACCCTGAATGTGGGCAAGAATTCTCTGGGGGCCCTGTACAACCTGGCCAAGCAGCACAAGGAGCTGGAAAGATCCATCAGAGAACTGCACGACTGTCTGAAAGCCAGAATTCCTGATCCTTCCCCCACTACCCCTGAAAGGCCAACCTCCCCATATTCCCCAACTTCTCCCAAAACTTCAGACGCTGAGTAAATGCTGAGGAGCGCGGACTGACGTAATGGCACTGAAAACGGACGATGACCTTGGTTCTTGAGTTTGAATTACGGACTGGTTTCAGAAATCTGAGTGTAAATAAAAAAACAAAGAAGGATATATGTTAGTAACGAAGGTCGGGTAAATGTCTGTCCTTACCATCATCTGCGTAACACAGATAAAGCTAAATGCATACACATAGATATCACATTGCAAAGTTATAAAAAGGGGACCCTTACACAGTGTGTTTGTAGATTTAGTAGTAAAGATGCACCATAGGGACCCCTTTTTCTTAAATTATAGCATGCCTCAAGAGACATGCATCGCCTAAATTTGGCGTCTGGCCAAAAAGGGCATTAGAAAACAAGCTGAAAAAGAAGAAAAACAAAGTGGAGAATGTTGAGAAATGGCCTATAATGAAAACCATTATATGATTGACTAAGGCAAATGACTTAAGGACGGACATGAAGGGAAACCATTTATGGTGTTTATCATTTAACTAGATATAGCTGCGCAACCTTAGAATAGTTTCTTGATTGATTGACTAAATAGTGGTAACGTAGGGGTTATTTGATGCATTTAAAAAAATAAATGTGTGACGCTTTAACAAAATAATATGTAGAACCAAGTATAATGGGTTGGAGCCTCTGGTTGAGTGAGACAATAGATGCCAGAAGATGATTGGTTGCACTAATGTCAATGTAATGCCTTTACTTTGCCATGATTAAGAGGTTGCTGTAACTTGTTTTATGTGGCCATTTTAAGTGCCTTGAATTACACCAAAACTCAATGTTTGAATGTCACCTTGCGTTGATATAATCCAGCTAATTGATCACCTTGTGCCTTAGTATGTAGGTTCACCTGCACTTCAATATATTTACCGTGTGAAGTATCACTGATATTCATATCCGCACCAGAGTTATCAGTAAGTCGAGTGATGTGTTTTTCTTTTTTTATTATTGCAATGCACAAATGAAGATGTCTTGTCAGTAAACAACCCAAGAGTATAGTTGATGTAATGGGACTCTTTCGAGTCTCAGAGGAGGGACTGCAGAAGAATTTTTAGGTCCTTATTTGAACTGTGATGAACTATCAAGTGTCCTGATCTGAACTGTATGTCCTCTGGCTGAACTAGCAGGTGTTCAACCCAAAAAAAGGGCTCTATTAGTCATTCAGTCTGTCAGGGGCTTTCCAAGGCCTCTTAGGTGCTTTCCCGCAGGCCATGTGCAGGGGCCTCAGGCCAGCTGCACCTGTGGCTGAAGGTCTTTTAAAAAAATCAGTTGTAAATCCTTCACGTTTTAATGGGAGCATTTGTCACATTGAAATAATGGCCTAACACCTGCTTAGGGTTCACTAGAGGACGCTTCCAATAGAAAACCATGTCTTGGGAATGAAATAAATAAAAAAGTCGAAGGAGGAGCGATGCCCGCGGGTCTCCAATAAATAGATGAGCGCGGTTGTCACATATTCAGTCTCTCTAGAGGACTCAGTTTGTATAAGCTCTGTGTCGAAGGCTTAAATAAACTTAAAAACTCTGTGCATTTTATCTTGCTTAAGGCTGAATTATTCTAAAGTGTTGTGTCCTTTTCTAGCATATCACTAAAGACGAACCACGACACAGTCCACTTGGTGCAACAGCTCTCCAAGGTGTGATCACTCCTTTTTAGATGCAGACTAATGAGCAGATCTGATTTGATGCAGGTGCTAGTTTTGGGGATGAAAATTTACAGGGTGATTCCATAATTTATTCCTCAGAATTGAGTGAGTCCATATTTTTTTCCCTCTGCTTGGTCTAAAAAAGTAACCGTTAGTGACAGCCACAATTTTTTTTCCTTGATTTCTTATAGTGTTTCTTAAAGCCAGAAAGTTGCCATTTGAAATGACTTTAGTTTTGTGTCATGTCTGTGATCTGCTTTTTTCTACAAAATTAAACAACTGAATGAACATCCTCCGAGGCCGGTGATTCCATAATTTTTGCCAGGGGTTGTGGCACTGTGCCTGCCGTCTTCCATTTCCTCACTATGTTCCTCACAGTGGAAACTGACAGCTGAAATCTCTGAGATAGCTTTTTGTATCTTTCCTTAGCAGATGCCCGAACCACCTCAACTGGCCCCTTTCAATGCAACGGAGCAGCGACTCTACTCCGAGCTCCCCACAGATGACCAAACGTCTCATCTTATCTCTAAGGGAGATACCAGCCACCCTCCTGAGGAAGCCCAGTTCGGCCGCTTGTACCCACAATCTATTTCCTTCAGTCATGACCCAACCCTTATGACCATAGGTGAGAGTAGGAACGAAGAAGCGTCGCCTTTTCGTCACAACAGTACGGTAGAGCGAATGCAATACTACCCCTGCTGCACCGATTCTCCGGCCAATCTCACACTCCATCATCCCCTCACTCGTGAACAAGACCCTGAGGTACTTGAACTCCTTCACTTGGGGCAAGGCCGTATTCCCTACCTGCAGTTTCCTGCTGAGAACCATGGCCTCAGATTAAGAGGTGCTGATCCTCATCTCAGCTGCTTCACACTTGGCTGCGAACCGATCCAGTGAGTGTTGGAGGTCACCGGCCGATGAAGCCAACAGGACCACATCATCTGCAAAAAGCAATGATGAGACCCTGAGTCCACCAAACCGGAAACCCTCCTCCCCCTGACTACGCCTCGATATCCTGTCCATGAATATCACAAACAGGATTGTTGACAAGGCGCAGCCCTGGTGGAGGCCACCCTCCACCCGAACACAGTTCTCACTTTGTGAGTACAGAGATTAGATGGCACTGAGAAGGGACCCCCTCGCTCCATACTCCCGCAGCACCTCCCACAGTATCTCCCAGGGTATCCGATCATACACCTTCTCCAAGTCCACAAAACACATGTAGACTGGGTGGGCAAACTCCCAGGCACCCTCCAGGATCCTTGTGAGAGTAAAGAGCTGGTCGGTTGTTCCACGACCAGGACGGAGCCCGCATTGTTCCTCTTCAGAGGTTCGACTATTGGCCGAACCCTCCTTTCCATCACCCTGGAATAGACTTTACCAGGGAGGCTGAGTAGTGTGATGCCCCTATTGTTGGCACACACTCTCTGGCCTCCATTTTTAAATATGGGGACCACCACCCCAGTTTGCCACTCCTTAGGCACTGTCCCAGACCTCAGTGCATTCAAAATCAATGTAGAAGAACACTGATTTTGAATTATGACTAGTCATAATTCAAAATCAACTTGAATTGTGACTAGTCATAATTCAAATTGATTTTTTGAGCATGCATTTGGATTGGATTATGCATCTGTAAAACTTAAAGTGGACACGTTAAAGGGCCCCTTTACACATAGTATGAATGTGGCTGAATTGCGCATGAAGCAGGAATCGTATGCAATCATGACATCGGAGTTGCCTCCAATGTCTTGTACACCTGTTGCTGCAACTATTTGCACACAGCAGTGTCTGAAAGACAGAGTGTGCCCTGTGAGAGCTCATTCGATCCCTCTCGTGGCAGGTGTTGACCAAATTCCAGCAGACACACACGAACATCTAACACTGCTCACTTGGCTCTTAGAAAATGTGTAGGCCATTCACGCTGTTAGCACAAAAGTAATCAGTAGACGATCACTGTTGAGCTGGACGTGAAATTTGTCTAAGTGCCCCCACGAGTGTGGCGTTGCAAAACAGCAACATGTGGCGTGCCAGAGTGTCAGCTCCCCCCGCAACACATGCCATGCATGTGAATCACGTGTGTGTTGCGGCCCCCCAACTGCAATACATGCTGATGGGGGGGGGGGGGGTTACTAAATAGCAGTAAAAATAACAAAAAAGAAATGATCACATAACACATACACAGAGTGACAAGTTGGTGTGTGAGCTGTTTATTTTTTAAATCACATTTTCAATTTTTAACTGAAGAACTTATGTAGGTAGTTCAATGGTCAGTGTTTCAAAGCCGAATACCTGGATAAAAAAAAAAACTCACCTATTTATATACTTGTACTATAAATCCCAATATGAAGATTTAAAAAGGTCAATCCCAAAGACTTAAATTCTTAAGAGAGACTTAAGAATTTAAGTCTTTTAAGTCCATGTAATTTTGTCACTTGTACTTTTTAAAATTATCATGTTTAATGTTTCCTTGTAACGTTTTGTGTCATGTTTAACACATCCAATATGCCCTTATAGTTTGTTTTTCGTTAAAATATTTTCATATTAAGAAGAGGTAGATTTTTCAGTAATGCTTCCTTTTCATCCACTGGTCTACCAGAACATTTTTACTTGAATGCCCAAAGACCTTCTTTTGTATTAAAAAAAAAAAAAATAAAAAAATAAAAATCTTTTTATGAAAGGAGGCACATGGAGGTCATTTTGAAAGATGCTAATTTGCTTCTCAAATTGGTTGGGATAATTTCCTTTTCTTCAGTTTTATTTATTCCATTTCACACAAAATGCTAGACATTACACTGTACAAATTAACCCTAAAAGTTCTGGACTTCTTGGATAAACATCAAAGTGTAATAAAATGATTTTCTGGTCGCATAAGGAAGCTGTTGTGATTTGTTGTATTTAATCCATAATGCAGACACAAACCATAACAGAAATGCAATAAATATTGACCAAGTTTGAAGTCCAAAAAACAGGGATCAGTCCAAAACATCAGGTTCTTGTGTGTGGAGTTAGATGGATGCACTGAAAGCAGGGAAGATGACTTAAAAACTGATGACTAAAAACACACACTAACCATTCACACGACAACCCAAGAATAATCCAGCAAAGACGACAGGACTGTGACAAACCTAAATAGTGATTAAAAAAAGGAAACATGTAACAAGCGTGTGATTAAAACGTGAACCAGCTGTGACTGACAACAGGTGAGAGGAACCATGTCTACAAACACACAAGGACAAATCAGAAAGTGAAGACAAACTCCACAGGAACAAGAGTGACTATGATCCAACATACACCATAAATAACAACAATAAAAACAGTGAAAGAGAAACTAAAGCAGAACTCATGAGTGCCTAAAGAATAAAAACAAAAAACAGTGGCTAGAAACAAGAGGAACTCAAGACTGGAAAAAACAAGGAACAAACAAGGAAAAAACAGTCATTGCCACTAAAAGTCTTCAGTGGCAACGACTGAAGAATACAGATACCAAAAAAGTAAAAAAAAAAAAACAAAAACCCGTATGACACGGTGCTCTAGTTATAAAGTGGGACCCTGCCTTTCTACCATTGGGGGTTTTTTGTTGATTTTAACTGATTGACAAATGAATGTGTGCTTCTCTCCTGCAACATCATGGCATTTCAGATTTGTCCTTAATAACAAAGCTTTACTCGGGGGTAAAAATAAGATCAGATTCTTGCAGGAACTATGCTACTCAAAAAATGTTCTTGCTCATGCGCTTGCATCATATTAACTATTAAAGACAGCTCTTTTCTGAGTTTGAGATTCTTAAATTCTGTGCACTTCCTTGAGTGCATGATGTATGATGTTAGACGCATAACATAATTTATAGCAAAACATTTATTTTCAGGTAAAGTGCAAACTTTTTTTGTGGAGAAGTAACATCAGAACAACTTCATCAAACACTGCAATAATCTTTTTTTTTTTTTTCTGAAAATAAGAGGAAATGCAGTGCCACCTGCTGGTGGCACAGAGTAATGCTAGACTAGGTTTTTTAATTGCTTCTAGGCTCCTGCTGATGCTTTTTATTTGAACACACAAACGATATTTGTCCACTGATTTAATATTGAGCAAAGAAACATATGTCAACAATTTCACAAAAACACATCACAGCAGTATTACTCAACAGTTAACATGTGTAGTATGTGTGTATGAACAAAGATTGTCTTTTTTCTAACATTATTTCTTTTAAATCTTTTTTATAGCTATGAAGAGGCAAAATATATGTACAGTCCTTCACAACAAAAAAGCAAAAAAAAAAGCGCCACAAAAACAGAATTTTGTGCAAGAAGGTTTTGATTTATTTTCAAAGTCTGCTTATATCATAAACTAATCTTTATCCCACATTTGAGAAACTACAGTTGTAGTTGGATGTTTACATGCACTCATTATGGCCATGAATGTCATTGTATTTTGGGTTTTTAATGATTTGTTGGATCTGTTCTTTTGTCAGGGTGTCTCACGTTCATCTCTTCTGATCATAAAACATTTTCCAGAAGGCATTTGGTTTGTCAATGTAGGGAAATTTTAGTCTAGCTTTGAAGGTGACGATTTTGGAGCAGGGGCTTCTTTCTTGATCGGAACCCTCTGTGTCCATGACAATGTAAAAGGTGCTTCACTGTGGACAGTGACATTTGTGCTCCAGCAGGTTCCAGTTCATGGCAGGCCTGAGCCTCTGTGGTCCTTGGGTTGTTCCAGAACATCCTAACCTCTCATCCTCTCATCTGAAGGTGACAGTTTGGGTCTTCTTCCAGAACTTGGAAAAGTGGTGACAAATCCAACTAAGTTGTACTGGATGGCCAGTAGATGGCAGTGTTCATGGCAGTGTGAATAGCAATTGCCACACATTCGCTAAAAGTGCTGAATCACTTAAATAGAATTTTCAGTTTTCAAATTGCCTTTTTTTTTTTTTTTTTACAAATGAAACAAATGACATATTTACAAATACAGATTTATTTGTAAAACCCACCACACCTTTCAGTAACTTGTGTGTTATTCCGACCAACCAGTGATGTCAGGAAACTAATTTTCCCATAATGCATTGCGGCATGTGTGTCTGTAAATGATAAAACCTTCAAAATTAGTGCATTACTTTAAAACGAAAACATATAGCTGATATTTTCACTTTCTAAAAGGACAGAGGTGACGTTAATTTCAATAACTTGTCCGGAATTAGTTTGTCTAAAATTTTAACCATAAGTCAAAACTGTCTGCCTGTGCATAATTTTGACCCTGTGCAGATGAACCAAGATCCAAAATAAATGCAAAATTGTGTACCCAATTCTTGTTTTTTTAAAAGTCATTCATGATGTATGTTTTACATTCATTTGACGCTGGCAAAAGAACAGTTCATTCACATCCTTAAAAGCTCATAATTACCATGACATTCATGCCCATGATGAGTGCATGTAAACTTCCTACCATAATTGTAAGTGCAGAAAGTCAGTTTTAATCAGGTAAACATGAATAATTTGTGTGATATCAGAGAGAAAAAGTTTGTTTTTTGAACTGCAGCTCAAAAAGTCCTGTTAGAATATAACCCTGTGCAAAGTGCTAGAACTCTGTTGCATCTTTCAGTTAGGTACCTCATGGTGTCACCTACAGTCTGCTTCTGCGGATAACAGAAATTCTGTTAAACTGATCACGATGTTGGTTTTTCTAATGTCAAAATATGGAAGCACCATAACAGTTTTGCCTGCTGGTAAATAAACCTACTTTACTTTCCATCTATGTGGTTCTCTGCATTGGGGTAGGCTGTAACAGATACTTGGTGATATTTTGGGCGGTGAGGATGGATCGACTGTCTGATTGGCTGCTAACCGGGATCCAGGGCGGTTCTGTAGTTTTTGTGGATGGAGCAACATACTAGGGGATGATCGCTGACATAACTTATGGTGTGTGTGTGTGTACGAGGGCTGTCAATAAAGTATAGGTCCTTTTTATTTTTTTCAAAAACTATATGGATTTCATTCATATGTATTTACGTCAGACATGCTTGAACCCTCGTGCGCATGCGTGAGTTTTTCCACGCGTCGGTGACGTCATTCGCCTGTGAGCACTCCTTGTGGGAGGAGTCGTCCAGCCCCTCGTCGGAATTCCTTTGTCTGAGAAGTTGCTGAGAGACTGGCGCGTTGTTTGATCAAAATTTTTTCTAAACCTGTGAGACACATCGAAGTGGACACGGTTCGAAAAATTAAGCTGGTTTTCAGTGAAAATTTTAACGGCTGATGAGAGATTTTGAGGTGATTCTGTCGCTTTAAGGACTTCCCACGGTGCGAGACGTCGCGCTGCGCTCTCAGCCGCCGTCGTCAGCCTGTTCAAGCTGAAAACCTCCACATTTCAGGCTCTATTGATCCAGGACGTCGTGAGAGAACAGAGAAGTTTCAGAAGAAGTCGGTTTTAGCATTTTATCCGGATATTCCACTGTTAAAGGAGATTTTTTTAATGAAAGACGTGCGGACGGATCCGCGAGTCAGGACGCAGCCGACGCGGTGCGGCGGCACAGGAAAAACACCTCTGTGTTGATAACCATTTGTAAAATCCAGGCGGCTTTTGATGGCTTTCAGTGGAGTGAGTATATGAGGAATTGTTTAACAGGCAGGACATGTTCCAACTTGTCCTTAAGGCTTTCAACAGGTGTTTTTCCTGTGCCGCTGCACTGCGTCGGCTGCGTCCCGACGCGCGGACCCGTCCGCACGTCTTTCATTAAAAAAATCTCCTTTAACAGTGGAATATCCGGATAAAATGCTGAAACCGACTTCTTCTGAAACTTCTCTGTTCTCTCACGACGTCCTGGATCAATACAACCTGAAATGTGGAGGTTTTCAGCTTGAACAGGCTGACGACGGCGGCTGAGAGCGCTGAGCGACGTCTCGCACCGTGGGAAGTCCTTAAAGCGACAGAATCACCTCAAAATCTCTCATCAGTCGTTAAAATTTTCACTGAAAACCAGCTTAATTTTTCGAACCGTGTCCACTTCGATGTGTCTCACAGGTTTAGAAAAAATTCTGATCAAACAAAGCGCCAGTCTCTCAGCAACTTCTCAGACAAAGGAATTCCGACGAGGGGCTGGACGACTCCTCCCACAAGGAATGCTCACAGACGAATGATGTCACCGACAGGCGTGGAAAAACTCACGCATGCGCACGAGGGTTCAAGCATGTCTGACGTAAAAACATATGAATGAAATCCATATAGTTTTTGAAAAAAATAAAAAGGACCGTTAATTTATTGACAGCCCTCGTATTTGTGTGTTAACACTACTGACGGACAGCTGTGTCTGCCTGCTGAACAGTGTGGTGCAAGGGTGCCCTCATGTGACCGTGTCCAGTAGTGCTTTAATCTAGTATTAAGAAAATGTCATTTTGTTAATAAATCGTTAATAAATGCCTTTTTTTTTACAAATGAAAAAAATGACATATTTCAAATACACATTTATTTGTTAAAACCAACACACACGTTACAGTAACTTGTGTGTTGGTTTTAGTGAAGGAGACTCATTTTTCCCATAATGCCTAATGAAGCACAAACCTTCAAAATTTAGCACATTCCTTTCAAAGATATGTCATATGTGTGATTTTTTTTTGTCTCTGTAAAAATGACAGAGGTACCGTTAATATCAATAAACATTTAGTTGTTTATGATTAAAACCATGAGTGAAAAGTGTGTGCCTCATGTCTCCTCCACACTGACCATCTTTCTGCATGTTGAAAGTAAACGTCTTTTTTTTTCTCGTTCTTCCTTTGGGGCAACAGCTGTCTGACTCCGTAACAGCTGTCTGACTCCGTAAGACAGATGCTCTGGCTCGTTGTTTGTTTTTGGGTTTGTGATTGCATGTGATTTTACGCAGAAGCCTCAGTGGTGCTTAAACTTGAAACTGGCTTGTCAGTAACCAACAATACTAAACGTTAGCAGTTAGCTGTAACGTCCGCTGAAATGTTTTGTGGTTTATCTGTTTAGCGTCATAAAAGTTAACTTTTTAGTTAGCGGATTAGCAGTTATTGAAGCTAACTTTTTGGTTAGCTGTGCCCACCACTGGTTTTGGGAATAATAATCACCTTGTTTTTGCACCTTTTTTGGGTTTGATTCAACCTTGTTAAAATGTAACAGAAGCAGAGAGTTTGTTCACATGTAAAGATCAGATTGGCTTCACTTTGTATCAGTCCACTTTTCAGGCTCTCTGCATGTAAAGTGTAGCTTTGAATGGGGCAGGACTTGACTGTTGCTGTAGACTACTATAACATTGACCTCCAAGATGACCAGGATGAGCTTGAACATCAGGATGTTGTATCGCTGCGGATGCTGTCTGTAGATTTTGTCAGTCAGCTACACCAGTCCCACAGAAGAGGGATGGAGGAAAGAAATTAGAACTGATGTAGCAGTCACTGAAACCAATACAGATCCTTGCTCTTCTCCTGTGTCTGCAGACCTGAGAATGGAGCAAAGAGAAGATTGCAAAGAGGAATTAGAATAGAAGAAGCAAAAGGGGAATTTAAAAATTGATTGTCTTGATCAATGCAGGAAAAAGAGCAGCAGAGTTTTATTATTCAAACTATTTGCAGTCATTTCAGCTGTCTGTCACAACCAACAAATCAGAACCCCAAAGTAGGATACTGATGACCCATGTATATCTGGCTTTCTAATATGAAATGGCTGGACACAAGTGCTAGGCTCAGACTCAGAGTGGAATTGTTCAAAAAGGTTTACTGGTAAAACATGCAGGGTTCGGTACACAAAAAAAGGCAGTCCAGAAAAAGCAACAGTAGCGAGTTCATCAGCCAGAGACATGGTCCAAAAAACGAGCAGGTGGTCATGAAAACACAGAGGCAAGCAGGATGAGAAAAACACTATGAACAAGGATGGGCAGTGAAGGCATGGAGCACAACGATCTTGTGGGGAACAGGTGGACAAGGTGAGGTTTAAATACAGGAAGGTGATGAGCCACAAATGGGGAACAAATGTGAGGGAAAGATCCAGGGAATGGGAGTAGAAAGGCAAGGGGACACACCCACCAAGTGATAGACAAGAGAAGTAGAGAGAGAAAAGCCCAAGCAAAAAGACAGACAAGAAAATAATTCCACAGAACGCGATCAGAACCAAACAATCTAAAGCGTCACTCAAAAATAACAACCCGCAATCCCCAAACCCTGACAATATCGAAAGAAGC
Organism: Thalassophryne amazonica; assembly: GCF_902500255.1. Lineage (NCBI taxonomy): Eukaryota > Metazoa > Chordata > Actinopteri > Batrachoidiformes > Batrachoididae > Thalassophryne > Thalassophryne amazonica. Next base: position 12,780,954 of record NC_047123.1, on the reverse strand, counting down.
CGAGGACTTTATTTATGAAACTTAGTGACGAGGAGCTGTGGCAACTCCAAAGAGGTATGAGTGAGGCTGAACCAGGTTCTAGACAGTGGGTGAGTAGCTGGATCCTCGGCACAAGGGAGAGGAAACCTGTATTGATACAGGTTGGGAAACCAAGTTGAGCCTATTCACCAATATGCAGACTTTAGGTAATCTTTTTACAAACACAATTAATCCTTCCTCTTTTAAACTCCTCTTCACTGAAATTGGACTTTAGAGGACCGTGCAAGATGTGGCAATCACTCGGGCTTCGGCAGATCTCATGGTCGAAACAAACAGCCTCAGAGTCACTGGCAAGGACAAAAACTAAACTGTCAGAGATCAAAACCGAGAAAAAAGATCACAGAACGTGGAAACGCTCAATGCTCAAAATGGAGACAATCTGGCACTGGCTGTAGTCTGAGAACTCCTTTTGAAGCTGAGCACAGATTATCAGAATGGCTCCAGCAGTCTAGGACTGCAGGTGCAAGCAGTTGATTAGGCTGAGGAAGACAATAACAGTGTAAAGGAAATGGATAATTCATTTCATTGTGGTGGTGGTGGTGATTTTTTTTTTCCCTGTTAGCTACTTATAATCTGAGGACTGAGCTGCTCTGGTTCCTTGTCTTTTGAGATCAAGAGATGCCTAGGAAATGCTTATAGTGCAGCAGATAAGAGAATATTTAGAGCGGAATCCTGCAAATGGTGATAAAGCATCAAATTCGGCAATTGAAAAACCGATTGGCCACTTGAATTTTCAGTTGGTGTTCAGGTAGGGGTCAATTGAAGAATTACACAGGAGTCAAAATTAAAAGATGCTCCAATCATATTGAAACCTACACATTAGTTGCCTGATCATAAAGATTCCAAAAAGGTATGGTTTGGACAGTCTGTAACTGAATTCTATGGAGTTATGGGATAAAAACAGCAAGAATGGTGAAGTTCAGTGTCGGTTTGTACAGGGGTCAAAAGTTAAAGCTGCTCCAATTTTGGTAAAAAGTGATGCAAATTATTAGTTGAGTTAACACGGTTTTAAAAAGGAATAGTTTGGACCATGTATCATCCTTACTTATCACGTTACGGGGTAACATATGTCACATGTCATAGAATCCAATAGACATAGACCTTGTTTGATCTTTACTTTGGAGACCAAGCATTCAGCACTGTCAACACTATTCCATTTATTAATCCTATTAGCTCAACCAATAATCTGCAAATATTAACAACAAATGAACAAATAAAATGAAGCACACAAAACACGAAATATGTTGGTTTCATTCTGTCTGCAGTTTCATAAATAGAAGTCAAAGAAAATGTCAGGATCACCCCCCCCCCCGCGACCACGAACACCACATTTTTCGTATCATCCAAACTTTTCTGATTTGGAGTTATAAAAAAAAAAAAAAAAGCAACTCCCCCCAACAATTAAAAAAATATATGGGCTATAGAGCTGTATATAGAAAATCTTTTTAAGCTGTGTTATCTTTATTCATTCATTTTGAAGGTCAAATATGTTTTGTGGCTCCAGAAGAATTTTATTTGTGGAAGACATGGACAAATATGTCTCTTTGACAGTTAAGGTTGTAGACCAGAGGCAATTTTAGACTTCCAGTTTTAGGAGTGCTTAGCACATTTTTAAAAATTTGAAAATCTAGATGTCCAGAAATACAATTTCCCATGATTTCAGAGTGAAAACATTGCTTGTAAAAGCTGCATTCATTGTCAAAATGACAAAAAAAAAAACCAAAAAAAAAAAAAAACGCATATTAGCAATGGATAACGGCCCATACATAAAATTCCTGCATTCTGGTGCAGTTTATATAACAAATAATTTAATCTCCTAATGTGGTGAGGGCAAATAGTAATTGCAGCTTAGGAGCAGGTCTGAAATATTCAGAGGCTGAGTAAAGTATATTATCCTTGTTTTTATATTAGTCTTATGAGCCTATAGTTATTGAAGATGGTTTTATTTCATCTTAACAGATTATTATGTCATAGTACTTAGTACAGAACACTCACCCTGGTATCACTTTTCATTACATTTAGACAGTTGTAGGCATTACTTAGACTGTGTTTTAGTTTTGGCTATTCATTCATTTATTCTACAAACTGATTGATGTCTCGGTTTTTCTGGCAGCACTAACATCCACGTTGTAAGTCATAAAAATACAGTAGTTGCAGTTGTTCTGATCAGTGAGGTTTAGTGCCGTGTGCAGGAGGACCTGGTTTAGCACAGCTACAGCAGCACTCCACTATAAGGCTGGATGGAGAACACAGATGGTACACTGCACATAAATGGGTTCAGGATAAGAAATATATGAATATTAATTATTTACTGAATTAACAGCAAAGCATAGAAAGAACAGACAAGATCTAATGAAGTCCTTAAAAGTAAGAAAAATAAAAATGTGTGACTTAAAAGTCAGAATTCATACCAAAACACCAGTAACACAAGTAAGACACCTCCACAGTCTGATACACATATTCAATTTACCCCGAGCTTCACTTTCCATCCTTTGCTATTCTCAATGTCCATATCTACTATCACATAAGGTCTGTAGAGTGCACAAACCTCACCTGAAGCTTTTTTTGCTTTTGAAAAAAATGCTCTGATATCCATCACTGCACTGCAGGCTTGGTTTGTCACTTACTACCAACAAATAAAAATACAAAATGAGTTTTATGATTTATGCCTTTTTAGCAGGAATTTAAATTATTCACTTATTATCATGCTGTGCATTAAACTTTGCAGTAAAGTTTACTGTCTTAGTTCTTAAATGCTTAGTTAAGGACCTTAACTAAGCATTTAAGGTCAGATCTGTGTACATGTTATTTGATGTAGGAGAGGGATTTGTTCATGGAAGCTATACAGATTGAAGGGCAGCACCATTTAGTAGCTGACAAGAGGATTTAGTTGAAAAAGACAACACTGAATCAATCTTACATTTGACCACGCACAGCGTGCACTAATTTGTAGAGCAATATACTGTGTTTTGTGATAGGTAGCCAGGTGAGTAAAATAAACACTTTTCAGAAAGTTGCACTTGCTCTTCACATTCAGAGACATAAACTGTGAATAAATACCTCACAAATGTGACAGTCGCCTGGCAATCACTTGACAGCGCGGTGGGCGAGGTTACCACCAGCACTCACAGGACAGCAGCTCTGCTAAATGAGCACCACCCGCAGCAGCACCACGCGACACAAACCATTTGCCCAAGAAGGAGAGATGATCAAATTACTGTGTTCTTGTAATACATATTTGGCATAATGCTTGAAATAGGTTGTTTAGAAAAATTATATAATTTTTTTATATATACACACACTCAACAAAAATATAAACGCAACACTTTTGGTTTTGCTCCCATTTTGTATGAGATGAACTCAAAGATCTAAAACTTTTTCCACATACACAATATCACCATTTCCCTCAAATATTGTTCACAAACCAGTCTAAATCTGTGATAGTGAGCACTTCTCCTTTGCTGAGATAATCCATCCCACCTCACAGGTGTGCCATATCAAGATGCTGATTAGACACCATGATTAGTGCACAGGTGTGCCTTAGACTGCCCACAATAAAAGGCCACTCTGAAAGGTGCAGTTTTATCACACAGCACAATGCCACAGATGTCGCAAGATTTGAGGGAGCGTGCAATTGGCATTCTGACAGCCGGAATGTCAACCAGAGCTGTTGCTCGTGTATTGATTGTTCATTTCTCTACCATAAGCCGTCTCCAAAGGCGTTTCAGAGAATTTGGCAGTACATCCAACCAGCCTCACAACCGCAGACCACGTGTAACCACACCAGCCCAGGACCTCCACATCCAGCATGTTCACCTCCAAGATCGTCTGAAACCAGCCACTCGGACAGCTGCTGAAACAATCGGTTTGCATAATCAAAGAATTTCTGCACAAACTGTCAGAAACCGTCTCAGGGAAGCTCATCTGCATGCTCGTCTTCCTCATCGGGGTCTCGACCTGACTCCAGTTCGTCGTCGTAACCGACTTGAGTGGGCAAATGCTCACATTCGCTGGCGTTTGGCACGTTGGAGAGGTGTTCTCTTCACGGATGAATCCTGGTTCACACTGTTCAGGGCAGATGGCAGACAGCGTGTGTGGCGTCGTGTGGGTGAGCGGTTTTCTGATGTCAATGTTGTGGATCGAGTGGCCCATGGTGGCGGTGGGGTTATGGTATGGGCAGGCGTCTGTTATGGACGAAGAACACAGGTGCATTTTACTGATGGCATTTTGAATGTACAGAGATACCGTGACGAGATCCTGAGGCCCATTGTTGTGCCATCCATCCAAGAACATCACCTCATGTTGCAGCAGGATAATGCACGTGTTGCATGGATCTGTACACAATTCTTGGAAGCTGAAAATGTCCCAGTTCTTGCATGGCCGGCATACTAACCGGACATGTCACCCATTGAGCATGTTTGGGATGCTCTGGACCGGCGTATACGACAGCGTGTACCAGTTCCTGCCAATATCCAGCAACTTCGCACAACCATTTAAGAGGAGTGGACCAACATTCCACAGGCCACAATTGACAACCTGATCAACTCTATGCGAGGGAGATGTGTTGCACTGCATGAGGCAAATGGTGGTCACACCAGATACTGACTGGTATCCCCCCCAATAAAACAAAACTGCACCTTTCAGAGTGGCCTTTTATTGTGGGCAGTCTAAGGCACACCTGTGCACTAATCATGGTGTCTAATCAGCATCTTGATATGGCACACCTGTGAGGTGGGATGGATTATCTCAGCAAAGGAGAAGTGCTCACTATCACAGATTTAGACTGGTTTGTGAACAATATTTGAGGGAAATGGTGATATTGTGTATGTGGAAAAAGTTTTAGATCTTTGAGTTCATCTCATACAAAATGGGAGCAAAACCAAAAGTGTTGCGTTTATATTTTTGTTGAGTGTACGTGGTCTATTAGAAAAGAAACCGACCTTTTTATTTTTTTCAAAAACTATATGGATTTGAATCACATGCGATTACATCAGACAAGCTTGAGCTCCGTGTTGATAACCATTCGTAAAATTCAGGCAGCTTTCGATGGTTTTCAGTCGAGTGAGTATCCGAGAAACTGTTTAACAGCTGGGCATGTTCAAACTTGTCCCGTAACGCTTCCAACGGAGGTGTTTCTCTGTGGCGCTGGGCCATGAGCGGCTGCCTGCCGACGCGCGAATCCATCCGCACGTCTTTCATTACAAAATCTCCTTTAACAGTGGAATGTCCGGATAAACTGCTGATCCCGACCTCTTCTGAAACTTCTCTGTTCTCTCACGACGTCCTGGGTCAACAGAGGCTTAAATTTGGAAGTTTTCAGCTCGAAACAGGCTGACGACGGCAGCTTGGAGCGCGGCACGCCCTCCGGCTCCATGGGTTATCCTTAAAGCGACATTAACACTCCATAATCTCTCATCAGCCCTTAAAATTTTCACCGAAAACCAGCTGAGTTTCTCGAATGGTGTCCACTCGGATGTACCTTACAGTTTCTGAAAAAATTTTGATCAAGCAAAGCGGCAGTCTCTGAGCCATTCCTAAACGATGAAAAAATAGACGGGAGGGGTGGACCACTCCTCACTCAAAACCTGCCCACAGGTGAATGACGCAACCGACAGGCGTGAAAAAACTCTTGCATGCCCACGAGAGTTCAAGCTTGTCTGATGTAATCGCACGTGATTCAAATCCATATAGTTTTTGAAAAAAATAATAAGGTCGGATACTTTTCTAATAGACCTCGTATATATAAAAATAGGCTAAATCCGCCCCCGTTGCAGACCCCTGGTCTAGACAAGCATGTGTCACACATTCTGAAAGCTGGGATTGATTTGAACATTTTGATGATCCACATGGGCATTTTACTTCAAAATGTACCTTAAAATGGAAATGACTGAAAATATGGTAAAATCAAGAAAATACCCAGAGGGATAACTGCAGGAACATCTCCACATCTCAGACATTTGTTATGGAAGTCCAGTGTACCCAAGACACTGACAGAGGGGTGTGTGTGAGTGTGTGTTCTTGCACCTTTATTCCCTTGTGTGTGTGTCTCTCTGCTCGTCACAGCATACGCAGCTCCACACAGTGTTAGTTATGATATAATATGGGAATATATGGCACCGGTTTTTAACATGATCGAACTACTGTGATTAATCTGAAGTCACCAACACACACATTCATCACACAGACACTCCACACACACTGCAATATGGTATACGTTTCTTGATGATCCTGACTGCAGTGTGGTTGGCTTGACAGAATACATAAGGGATTTCCAAAGTATGTCAGTGTTCATAAAAGAGGAAAAAAATATGTTTTGAACATTTTGAAAATCCTGTCATGGTTGAAACAAGATCATTACCCAATGATGGAACATCTTGCTTTATCAGACACCCTTCTTCTATGGTTTTCTAAGGTGCATAGTGGTGCACCTTAGAAAAAAGCCCTGGTAAGATCTTTTAAAACATAACCTTCCAGGATGTGTATCTGTGAATGTGAGAACGAGCTGCTTCTTTTATCTCAGGCACATCTGCTTGCTCTATGAGTTTGGACATGATGATTTAGTTTTGCCAAAAGAGGTTTGCACTTATTTTTTAAAATCACCTCCAATCGAGGTCCCAATTTGTGTCTCAGTTCTAGGGGGAGTTTTGTAAATTGCTTGGCTCTACTGTGACTCTCACTTTTGGTTTCCATCCTCAATCTAATGGACAAACGGAGCGAGTTAATGAAGAACTTGAGAAGGGGTTGCAGATCCTCACCTCACAACATCCAGCCTCCTGGGTCGACAAGCTGGTTTGGATAGAACTAGCACACAGCAGTTTACCCTGTGCATCTACTGGTTTCTCTCCCTTCCATGCATGGCTCTCACCCCTCATTATTCCCTGCCTCTGCCACAGATTCAACGGGTCCGTCGGCATTGGCTCTGATGCAGCGATGCAAAAAGGACTTGGAAGTGGGCTCGTCAGGGACCTCTCAAGTCCTTTGCAGTGTATAAGGCTAGGCCAACCATAGAAGAATACCCGCTCCCGCTTATGAAACATGGGAAGAGGGGTCTGGCTTTCCATACAGGACCTGCCACTTTGTGGGATTGGCAAGAAGCTCGCTCCCAGGTTTGTTGGCCCATTTCCTTCTTCTAAAGTCATTAATCCTGTTTCCATCCTTCTCAAGCTGTCCAGAGCCATGTGGATCCATCTGACGTACCACATCAAGCCGGTCTCCTCCAGCTCACTGTAGCCAAAAATGTGTAAGAATGAGAGACAGATGTCTGTCTGAGTAGTTCCCATGCAGGAGTCAAGGTGATTCTGTAGTGTCGAGGATGCAACAGCACACAGCAGCAGTGCCTGCTCCCAGACCCTGACAATGACCTTTTTGAACAATTTAACTTAAATCTTCATTTGGTAATTGTTAAAAAATAATAAAACAGAACAAACAACTTTTATAAAAAAAATAAATAAAACAGAACAAACAATTTTTATGAGGGCAAATCAAAATTATTTTGGGTAAGTAATTCTCTGATCCACTTGCCTGACTGGTTAAGTGAAAACCAAACTTAACATTGACCCCTGTTCAGACTGGACTTGTTTTAACCTGCAACATGCAGGTCAGCATCACACATTCCCACCCTCATTCACCAATATCTTCTTAAGAATCTCCCTAAGAAGGTTCCTAAAGGCCCCCAGACACTTGCACGACTTTGATTCATGCACCCATATGCAGTGTGTTGTACTGGTGAGTATCTCACAGTGAACTGGTGTAAACTGAACTTCAGATGTACGCTGCCGCGTGCAAGTGTGCAAAGGGAATTTGAAATATTAAAAAAAAAATCTCTCACGCATCAAAGTCATGCAACAAATGTGAAATAGATGTGAATGTTGCATGATCTACTCACCAACACTACTTGATGATAAGAGTTGATGCACGTTGATGCTTGATGGTGCGTGAGCTAGCGCGCGCAGTTCGTCAAGTCAAGTAAAGAAGTGAACAGTGTGAGTGGTTGCGTCAGTGCACTGTATCAGAGTGCAGCTCCTCTGAACGATTATAACGAGATGTGAAATCTATCACAAACACACTTTTACAGCTGCATACAAGAAGGAAAGAACATGCAACTGTTTTACCAAACCATTACAATATAAACATGACAAATAATTACCTTTTTAGACAGCTCCACCTCATTCAGTGTGCACGCAAAAAAGCTCCAGCTGGAACAGTCTGCTGTGATTCCAGAAGCGATTAGAGGCGTTTTCAACAGCCAAGTTGAAGAGAAAATGATTAATCTGCTACAAAATAATTATTTTATATATACGCAGTGTCCAGCGCACAATGCGTGGCAGCCAGCGGGACAAAGTACTGTGTCCAACAGCAGGTTGGATAAGAAAACTCGCAGAATTATTCACAGCTATGTTCTTAAATTGATGAATCCCATCTCCTCATAAACTGAAAGTGCGTGTCTGCTGAGCATACAACCATACGATTAGCATAAATAACAGCCCATCTATCCCCATAAAAGGGCATGAGACTGCATAGCACGGCCATGCGCAAATCTCAAAGAGGAAACAAAATGGCAAAAGCAAAAAACAAATCAGTTTCATTGCAGCAGGCAAAGGGAAAAAAAAAATCTTTGGCAGTTTAGAGGTGGAGGTACTGCTGCAGGAAATCAGTCACAGGAAGAAAATTCTAGCCTCAGTGAAGGTTACACTGTAAAAACTGATGTTCACCAGCTGCCTTGAAGATTCAACTGAACTCACCTTAAAGATAAGCTTCGTTTCAACTTACAATTACTGAAGACAATGGACCGCTTTAAGTTCAGATTTTGAAAACATATAAATTGAGTCCAATATCCTAAACCTGCCATTACAAGTGGAGTAAATGAGAAGAAATAGGTTCACTTAACTTAATGGAGCTATCATTTGTTACACTCACTAATCAATCATCTTCAACTGATTTTCTGGGATCGGGTCACGGGGGCAACAGCTCCAGCAGGGGACCCCAGACTTCCCTTTCCCCTGCCACATTGACCACCTCTGACTGGGGGATCCCGAGGCGTTCCAAGGCCAGTCCTGGGTCTTCCTCGGGGTCTCCTCCCAGATGGACGTACCTGGAACACCTCCCTAGGGAGGCACCCAGGACGCATCCTTACCAGATGCCTGAACCACCTCAAGCTGACTCCTTTCAAGGCGAACATTTAATTTATTTTAGAATAAAAAATACTCTGTAAATTACCAAAACATAACATATAATAATATATATAATGGGCTGAGATATCACGGGAATATCACTGCAATATCGTATTTTAATGAACTTCACATAAGCAGACAACACAATCAACATGACATGTCGGCACTGAAATGTGCATGAGTACTCCTGAGAGTTCAATCCAGGATAGGCTCTAAATCCTGAATAGGAAAACATTCATGAATGCCACAATCTTTGTAAAAACTTCATAGGCAGGACTTAGGAACAAATTTGTTCTTAAGAACGGTTGGTGAATGAGGCCGATTGTGGCAATGTAAGTTACATGATTTTGCAACACAGCTGCACAAGTTCTATATCTGACTCAAATTCTAAGCAACTTTTTTCTTTCACCTTTTCTTTTACTTCTCTTTGTCCCCCAAATCAACAAATATTTTTGACAGCTATCAAACTCTTTGAGAATGAAGTTAAATTGAATAGAATTTTCCTGCCATCTGTTTTGGAGAAGCAGTTGAAGATGATCGTACGACTGTGTGTTTGAATATAATTTTATTTTTGAACATGTTTCATGTTTGTCACATGAAAACTTTTGTTTACAGTTTGATACACACTACTGCATTTAAATTGTACACAGACTTTTTTTTTTCCTGACTTTGAAACATGCTCAGTACCTCTGTCTATGTTGAGTCGATGCCAAGTCCTGCTCTGTGAAGGTCCCGCTCCATGTTAGTCCTGTCCTTGACTCCTCTTTCGCGCCCAGATCACAGGCTGATGGACTATGTCCCAGGACTGGGTTACTGGAGGTTAGACAGTAGTGGGGTTTCACTGGTGACACAAACAGTGAGCTGTAGTGTGGGTCAAATGGTTTCCCATACATGTCGTGCACTCCTGGACATGAGCAGGGGGAGCCCTGGGTGCCTATAACGGCACCTAGTGAGTAATGGCGATGGTGAGAAGAATGCCAGGTCTCTGGACATGGTTGCTGAAGATGGCTGTAGAGTGAGACAGAGGAGTATGGATCTCCATGGAAAGAAGGCTCTGTGTGGAGAGCTGACAGGTTGGAGGAGGCAGCTGCTGACTGGTAAGAGCTGTTCCAGAAAGATGAAGGCAAACTTCTTTGATTCATAGGGAACGACCCATCTGCAATAATTGTTTTCGATATTAGTTTCACCAAGACAAAAGACAGCATTTTGCTATTAAATCTAACAACATGATCTCTCAATGTGGACAAATAAACCATATAACCCAGATGTGCCCTGACCGTTGGGTTTTCAAAAACGGTAGTAAAATTGAATGAAATGTCATACTATATTCGAATGAGTGTATTAGTCATATTTAAGTTTGTGAGCATTATGATAGATAGATAGATAGATAGATAGATAGATAGATAGATAGATAGATAGATAGATAGATAGATAGATAGATAGATAGATAGATAGATAGATAGATAGATAGATAATTTTCATGATTTTCCTTTATAAATCATTGGTTGTTTGGATCAGCAATTTCAGTTAAATAGCAGTTATACAGCAGACAAACACATTTGAGAAGTGAAATGAATTTCATTGGATTTACAGAAAGTGTGCAATAATTATTTAAACAAAATTAGGCAGGTGCATAAATTTGGGCAACCCAACAGAAAGAATACATCAATATTTAGTAGATCCTCCTTTTGCAGAAATAACAGCCTCTAAACACTTCTTATAGCTTCCAATGGGAGTCTGTATTCTGGGTGAAGGTATTTTGGATCATTCTTCTTTACAAAACATCTCAGGGTTGTTGGTTTCTCAGCATGGACAGCCCGCTTAAAATCACACCACAGATTTTCAATAATATTCAGGTCTGGAAACTGAGATGGCCATTCCAGAACGTTGTACTTGTTCCTCTGCATAAATGTCTTAGTAGATTTTGAGCAGTGATTAGGGTTGTTGTCTTGTTGAAAGATCCAGCCCGGTGCAACATCAACTGTGTCACTGATTCTTAAAGACATTACATATTTTGTTATTAATAATTATTAAGCCATCTATTTATGTTCTTACCAATGAGTAGCTAATAAAAAAGAAAGCTTTGTAAATGTTTTACAAGTAGTTACTTAAGCATTTACTTACACATTACAAATGCTTTATAGCATGCAGTTAATATAAAGTGTTACCAAAAAAACAACTAAAAATCACATGTACATAAGTATTCACAGCCTTTGCCATGAAGCTTAAAATTGAGCCCAGGTGCATCCAGTTTCTACTGATCTTGAGCTGTTTCTGCAGCTTAATTGGAGTCCACCTGGGGTAAATTCAGTTGATTGGACATGATTTGGAAAGACACACACCTGTCTACATATAAGGTTCCACAATTGACAGAGCATGTCAGAGCACAAACCAAGCATGAAGTCAAAGGAACTGTCTGTAGACCTCTGAGGCAGGATTGTCTCAAGGCACAAATCTGGGGAAGGGTACAGAAACATTTCTGCTGCTTGAAGGTCCCAATGAGCACAGTGGCCTCCATCATCTGTAAATGGAAGAAGGTTGGATCCGCCAGGACTCTTCCAAAATCTGGCTGCCTGTCTAAACTGAGCAAGAACCCAGTGGTCACTCTGTCAGACCTCCAGCATTCCATCTCTGCAGCAATCCACTAATCAGGCCTGTGTGGTAGAGTGGCCTGATGGAAGTCACAGCAGCCCACCTGAAGTTTGCCAAAAAGCACCTGAAGGATTCTCAGTCCATAAGGCACAAAATTCTCTGGTCTGATGAGACAATGATTGAACTCTTTGGTGTGAATGCCAGGCGTCATGTTTGGTGGTTTGGCTGTGGGGATGTTATTCAGCGGCAGGAACTGGGAGACTAGTAAGGATTGAGGGAAAGATGAATGCAGCAATGCACAGTGACATCCTGGATGAAAACCTGCTCCAGAGTGCTCTTGACCTCAGACTGGGGTGGCGGTTCATCTTTCAGCAGGACGATGACCCTAAACACACAGGAGTGTCTTCAGGACAACTCTGTGAATGTCCTTGAGTGGCCCAGCCAGAGCCCAGACCTGAATCTGACCGAACATCTCTGGAGAGATCTGAAAAATGGCTGTGGACCAGCGCTCCCCATCCAACCTGATGGAGCTGCAAAGAGTGGTGCTGCAAAAAGCTTGTGGCATCATATTCAAGAAGATTTGAGGCTGTAATTGCTGCCAAAGGTGCATTAACAAAGTATTGAGCAAAGGGTGTGAATACTTATGTACACATGACTTTTTTAGTTTTTTATTTTTAATAAATTTGCAAAAATAAAAAAAGAAGCTTTTTTCATGTTGTCATTATGGGGTGTTGTGAGTTGAATTTTGAGGGGAAAAATTATTTTACTTCATTTTGGAATAAGGCTGTAACATAACAAAATGTGGAAAATGTGAAGTGCTATGAATACTTTCCGGATGCACTGTAGTTCTTCTGCAGTGTTACTGCACTGAAAAAGATTATAGTTTTGTCCCACTATTCAAGTACAGTAATCAGCTGTAGTTGCTCGGCTAATTTTGTCAGAAATACAGGAATGGGGAGGTTTGCCCATCATTCAAGCTACTACCGCCTCTGCCTGTATCCATCCCCCTAAAACGCATTTAATGGATTTTAAAGTGGACCTTTACTCTTGGGGGGTGGCATACTGACCCCTCCCCTCTGGCTATTCGCCCACACAGAAATATGCTCTTAGAGGACAACAGGTATGATGAGAAGAAAAGCTCAGTATGATCTGATTGTTAAGAAGGATACATCACACACATAATCCTTTACAACCAGACGGTGTATATCTAAAGAAAAGGAAAGCGTAAACTTGCCTTGACACTTGCACAAATTTGAACCGCACACTGGTAAGCAATCTGCTGTGTCAGAGAGTAAACTCACTGTACTGTGCGCGGCTTCGTGCAAGTGCGCAAAGAAAATTTTGAAATGTTCAAAATCTCTGGCACACATTAATTATGTGAACTTCACATGAACATTGCGCAATTAGAAAACACTGAATGTCAGTGTGTCATTTTGTCAGCACAGCTCATCTGAATGATTATGACGAGATGTTAAATCTATAAGAAATATCATTTTACAGATACTCATAAGAAGGAATGAAAATGCAACTGTTTTACCAAGCCATTACAATATAAACATTACAAATGATCTTTTTCAGACGATTCCAAATGTGTTCGACGTCATGAAGAGCACGAGAGAGAGAGAGAGTGAGAAAAGCTGCAGCTGTAGAAAATTCCTCCGTGATTCTGGAAGTGATTACAGGTGAAACTCTGACAGCAAATGATTAATCCTTTACAAAATAATTATTTTATTTAACAGAGCATCCAGTGGCACAAAGCGCAGCGTTCAGCAGAACACAGCGGGTCACACTGGCACGACAAATTGCATGGCAGTGTGGGGGTTAAATATGTGCAAGTGTCAAAGTGCCTTAAATAAGCTTTTAAAAGTTGCTGCTTCAGAACTGTGCTATTAAACAGAGAGAATGACATGTCCTTTTGGTTGATGTAACTAAAACAGATGTTTG